>NW_027508811.1:8582500-9070000 GCF_051911475.1 Siphateles boraxobius | reverse complement strand
AGCATTTTTTTTTAGCTCAGGCTTTATGCTTCAAAAATGTCTGACCTCTGCTTTCAGGGATATTCACGGTACATTCTTTGTGTGACAAGCAAATAAGTCGCATTAAATCTGGCTTTTATTCATTGACGCGTGTTTTTTTATGGCACTCTTCACTTGAATGGAATTTACAGCAAGAGTGTGTCAAAATGAAAGCCATACCTAAAGCTGCTCTTTTCAAAGACTTGTTGAAGGGTTTGTCATTCTGATCTTTACACCTCAAGTGTATATTTCATCCCCCTAGCCCATTCTCAAACAAACAATCCTGAGCTCAGTGCTGTGCTGTCCAGCTCCAGGAGATTTGTGGCATATTTTTCTAGGGTCTCCTGCAACTCCACTTACACACATTCTCCTGTTTACCTAGATTGGGGTCATACCATAGACTCCATTTGTTTTAAATAAGCTAATTATCATTACAACAGACAAATCCGACCATAGAAATAACTAAGGAATGTTGAATACAATTGTTCAAGATTAATTGAAAGGCATAATATTTTAACATTTAATAGGCTTTAAAAGAAATAACAACATTAAATAAGTGAACTTATAACAATCTTCATGTAAACCCATTATAATAAATGTCACATTTAGCTGTGCCTTTAAAATAGCAGGTCTCAACACTAAGGATTTTCCCCCAACAAAAAAGTTATTGTTTTCATTGTTTTTGACACTTGTAACCTTATATTTTAATAAATAACGTTATGACACTATCATTTTTCTTACCAGTGAAAGTTCACAATTCTCGATTAGAATTTTTATACCACAACAAAAACTATTAGCCTAACTAACATAGTTCAAACATTTTTAAAGACAGTCATTACATCAAATCCAAATGTTAACATTTGCAAGACATATAAATTGATGTACAAGGTGTACTACAACCAATGTAAATGTCAATGCAGAACTGGCCTGTAATTTATTTTTGGACCCCATGGAGATCTTTCTTTTAGATTTAGATAACGTTTGGCGTTATTTTTATCATTTATTTTTTATTATTTTTATTATTATTATTTATTTTTCACACGCACGCTCGCAAATATATAATTGCAGGGCTTTCAACTGTAAATTTTGAACTCATGCCCAGTTAAAGGCAACTTGGAAAAGCTTGTGCCAAATATCTGCTTTGTCTTATTTTTGCTATATCCTTCTGGTTCATTTCCATAATCATTCACCACGGGCAATTAGCAGTGATCTCTGTGCTGCTGACTTCTCATCCTCCCTGCGACTTCAGGAGAGACCTCAGCAATATGGAAGAATGTGAATTGCGGGATGGGGTCTTCATCTACAAGTGTTCATGCTCATGGCAGCATGATAGAGTGCAGATTAATTATTTTCTGCTTTTTTCTGTTCTGTATGACCAGTCCAACAACCCCATTCAGAGATGGGACGTTGTTTTACATTAAAAATCTTACTGTCTCCTCCTAACATCTTACGCTTTCTTTTTTTTCAAATGCAGATCCCAGATGTTTAGCATTAACTTCTTTGGTCTCTAGAGACTAGGAATCTCCTAAACGGCAAAAACAATCTCACCAAGCTGACTTCCTGCTGTTCAAACTCGAACCAAAGGTCTGAGTCAGCGGTCAGCACTCTTGTGTATTTGTGAGGAATGAGCAAATCCTCACAAATAGCCCTCTGGGTTGTCTTCTCCGCTTTCCCCTTTGTGTCTGCCGCTTGTTTTTTCAAGGACCTTCTTGTGTTGGCTGCAGTGATGGGGGATGGTTTGGGTTGACTTGTCAACTGTGTGGAAACTTCTGGACCCCCCAGTGGTAAATGAGCTTAAAAACAATGGTCTCTGATCAGATTAGATAGCCCTCCCTTTAACCACTCCCCAGCCCAAACTACTCCGTTAGGCCTATCAGTATTGCAAGAGATAAAAGATGCCATAAGCACACAATGAATCCACAGTCTCGTGACTCCAGCACTCTAATGTAGCTCACTCAAGTACCTTGCTCTCTTCCTCTCCAACAGTTTACTGTTTCAGCCCTAAATCTGTAATTAGACAAATAACAATCTTCTCACTCCTTTTCAAATATAGAAACCTCCCGTCTTCACAGTAGGAATTTAACTGTGCAATTGAAAGTCTCTTGAGGACTTTCTCTTTTGTTTGAAACATTCATTTTCAAAAAGTTTCCAATAGGCCAGCAGCAAACAACTATTTTTGGTAATCGAATAATCTGGCATTATTTCTTCAATTAACAATTAAGTGCATGTTTCACATTGAGCCCAATACTTTATATTATATTTTATAAATGAAACTGTATATATATATATATTGTAAATTAATATAAAATACTGAGTGTATATATACTGTATATATAAAGTTATTAATAACATATTATAATGTAATAATTTCACAGTTAGCCTCCAGATGAATATAGAAACTAGTGCTGTAGCGGCGCGTCGATGATGTCGACGCTTGGACGTCAAAATTACGTCGACGCCATATTTTTGCGTCAACACTTCTTTATTTATTTATTTTTTGCACCGTTTCCGGCGGTAGACCTCGCCACCACACGTGGGAGACTGAAACATTGCAGAATGGAGGACGAAGACAACTAGAAGTGAATGTGATTTCCATTAAATGAATCACACATAGTAAACAAACCCTTAAAAAAAAAAAAAACGTTGCAATTTAGACGCGCAAACTGGGTGCAGGTGCGGTGAGACGTACATGCTCGGGCAGATTCGGCTTGAAGTCGTTCATCCTCGGATGCGGCTCCGCGCGCGCTGTTACAAAAGAAGCTGTGCACACAGCCAAGCGAAATTGGGTCTTGCCGGACTTGCGCACCCAACGCGTCATTTTTGCCGCGCGCACCTTCGCGCTCGTGCAGACGCGTCGAGTTTAAACAAGGCTCCGTGTCAGCGCGCGCTCTGATCGGTAAAGGGGCACAGACCTCTCCCGAATCATCTCCAGCAGTTGCAGCCTCCGAAGCACCACTAACTCCGCTCACATTTCCCTCGTAAGCTGATATTACCGTATTTTCCGGACTATAAGTCGCCCCGGAGTATAAGTCTCATCAGCCCAAAAATGCGTCATGACGAGGAAAAAAACATATATAAGTCGCACTGGACTATAAGTCGCATTTATTTAGAAATTTATTTAACAAAATCCAAGACCAAGAAAAAGTTATTTAAACAGACTTTAATTCATTAAAACAGAAGGCATTTAAGTTATTCAGCTACACACAATAGCACAAAGAACAACAGGCTGAATATGTGTCCGGTATGTTGTTAACGTAACACATCAACAGTTAGCTACACAATAGCATAAAGAACATACCTGAGAGGCTGAATAGGATCAAATAAAATTAAAAAAAAACATAACAAGACAGCGAGTCCAACAGTTATCGGTAAAGCAATTTCACCAAGCTCCCGCGATCTTATTCCACATCACTGAAGAGAGATTTTTTCAGCGGTAAAACTAGCTGTAGTCTAGAGCGCATAGAGCGCTCTCTCGTGGCTGTAGACGATAATGTCACCCCCAATTTCGGCAATTATGCATTCACGTCATACCACAAATACATCAAAAACTCACAAATAATAATCTGGGGCCGTCTGCGATCCTGTGACGAGTAAATCTTGGTAATTTTGATATATAAGTCGCACCTGACTATAAGTCGCAGGACCAGCCATGGTATGAAAAAAAGTGCGACTTATAGTCCGGAAAATACGGTAGTATTTAAATATTCTCTATAATAAAAAATGTTTGTAAAAACTATTTTAATAACACGTTTTTGGTTCTAATGACGGTGTTCAAATACATAACATTAGACTAACGTTAGCCAGCTTATAGTATCATTCAGTACACTAGTTAGTATTTATATGAGATACATTGTTTCTTTATTAATCGAGCAGCAGAAAAATTATCTTTATATTAATCGTCCAATTAGTCGTTAGATTAGTCGACCAATCGATAAAATAATCGCCCAACCAATCATTTAGTTAATAATCGTTTACCCCAGCCATAATAGAAACAACATACAGACTGTAGGTTTTAAATACTTTTTTAATGGCATCTTTTTATGAATGAAGGCCAGAATCACTGATACTACTACTGTCTCAAAGTTTTTCTAAACATTAAATATAGCCATTCAACATTACAGTGTAGTTGAAAGCTGTCAGGTTTTTAACATTTACTAGGCTTAAAAAAAAAAAACTTTTTATTCAGGTGAAATTAAAACAAGCCTCACATAAACGTATAATAAATGTCATATTTACATGTGGCCTTCCTGTCTAACAGGTAGGAAATATACAAAAATTTTATAAAGTTATCACAGTCTGCCCTGCCTAAATTATAAATAAAATATAGATTAATCCTAATTAAAGCTACAAAAGTTCTCTAGTCAAAAGCAGTGTGATTTTTCTCTGTTACTTTTGTTCTTTGATTAACTTTACTGACAGATAGAATTGGTGGCTGCTGTCACTTTAACATCTGTTACTGCTGCACATGACACGGATCTCACACGCGTCTCATTTTCCTCACAACTCTTTAAGTTCATTTAAGACTTTATTTAACTAATTTAAGACTGCTCTTATGAGGATACTCTACAAAATGGACATTTTTCCATAATTGTGTGTGTTACTACTCGTTCAAGCACCAAAGAGAACGTCTTGGGTTACGGCTGTAACCCCTGTAACTCCCTCTCCCGCAGGAGAGCGGAGATTGGAGAGCGGAGATCTTTTAGGAGATCGGCCTGGTACGTCTGCAATATCGCCATTGAGGGCAGGCACGCACCAGCCTGACCAGCCGCCATATAAGCCCGGCCAACCAGTGCAGAAGTGTCCCTTAGATAGGGGGTAGCTCGCTAAGATAGCTCGCTAAAGCTTTCTCCATTTGCGGCATCTTGCCATAACCCGCCTTTCTCGCACCCACCACATTACTATAATCATATACTGTAGGTGATGAGATACGAGATGAGTGGTGTTTTTTCCAGGATCTAACGATCTCTTTATGAAGATCCGGGAAAAACTGTAAGCCCCGGCGCTGAGGTTGCAAACGGTGTTGCAGGAATCTCTCGTCTAGCTTGCTTTGACGAGGATCATCCTGCTTATTTTGTGGCCAGCTGATGTTGAGTCTGGCCACAGCACGTGTCACTACCTCCATCAGCTCCTCATAAGCGGGAACATGAGCCGGCGAGTCACAGCACATACACTTCCTCAGAAGCAGACAGCTCGAGCATTGAGCACTTGTCACGGGCAGAAGAAGCCGCAGCGTGGGCTTCTGCGGCGTGAGCGGGCGTTATAGAATCTGCGGATGATGAACGAGAAAGTGCCTCGGCAGTCTCGTTCTCAACTGCAAGATCCTTCTGCGATCCCCACGATCTAAGGTGCCGCCTCAACGGACGCGGGACCCGAACCGCGGGGATTGCAAGCTTGGCCGTCATCATTGAAGACAGCCAAGCGGGAGCGCAGCACTCGTAGAGGGAGTACTTCACAGTGATCACAGGCAGCCCCCTCGATAGCTGCCTGTGCGTGCTGCGCTCCCAAACAATATACACACAACTGATGCGTGTCCCCACCCATGATGAATCTAGGGCAGGGGTGCACACACTGTATATTGCTCACTCGCCATGATAATAAAAATACTGAGATAGGAAAGACAACACCAAATATGACAGGACAACAACAGAGAGCGCTTGCTGAAGAGCGAAAGCTAATGTGTGTGTGTGCCGGCTTCACTTTTATGGATCCGGTTATGCCGTCATATGTTACGTCATGACGCACCACCAATCAGTATTGGATTAGTTTCATTCATACTTCAGATTCGTGCGCTAAGGGAGCGTCCCCAAAGAGTCGTTTTCAACGACGCAGTGTTGAGTTCCCTACGATAGGAAACTCTATTCTGGCGCGGGTCTTTCTGTGCGTCATGTTTGTGTGTGTGTCAGGACATTCACAGGCAGCCCATTCTCTTTTGTCTTGTGGCACTTGAATGGTTTAAAAGCATTTGCATGAATAAAAGCGTGATCATATAATGTAACGCTAACCAAAGGATGACAGAAAAAACGAGTGATGCGTTAATTGCATTAAATATTTTTAACGCGTTAAACAATGTTCTGTTCATTCATCAACTGAAAACAGAATAGACTAATCTATTTTGGGGATTTGAGAATCAATATCGGTTTGATTAAAATCGAGAAATATATTTATTTTTACCCAGCCCTAACATTGGCCCATATTGATAGGATAGCATCTTGCAGTTGATTGAGATTTGTGGGATGCACATCCAGGGCACGAAGCTCCCGTTCCACCACATCCCAAATATGCTCTATTGGGTTGAGATCTGGTGACTGTGGGGGCCATTTTAGTACAGTGAACTCATTGTCATGTTCAAGAAACCAATTTGAAATGATTCAAGCTTTGTGACATGGTGCATTATCCTGCTGGAAGTAGCCATCAGAGGATGGGTACATGGTGGCCATAAAGGGATGGACATGGTCAGAAACAATGCTCAGGTAGGCCGTGGCATTTAAACGATGCCCTATTGGCACTAAGGGGCCTAAAGTGTGCCAAGAAAACATTCCCCCCACACCATTACACCATCACCACCAGCCTGCACAGTGGTAACAAGGCATGATGGATCCATGTTCTCATTCTGTTTATGCCAAATTCTGACTCTACCATCTAAATTTCTCAACAGAAATCGAGACTCATCAGACCAGGCAACATTTTTCCAGTCTTCAACTGTTCAATTTTGCCGAGCTCTTGCAAATTGTAGCCTCTTTTTCCTATTTGTAGTGGAGATGAGTGGTACCCGATGAGGTCTTCTGCTGTTGTAGCCCATCCGCCTCAAGGTTGTGCGTGTTGTGGCTTCACAAATGCTTTGCTGCATACCTCGATTGTAATGAGTGGTTATTTCAGTCAAGTTGCTCTTCTATCAGCTTGAATCAGTCGGCCCATTCTCCTCTGACCTCTAGTATCAACAAGGCATTTTCGCCCACAGGACTGCCGCATACTGGATGTTTTACCCTTTTCACACCATTCTTTGTAAACCCTAGAAATGGTTGTGCGTGAAAATCCCAGTAACTGAGCATATCGTGAAATACTCAGACCGGCCCATCTGGCACCAACAACCATGTCACGCTCAAAATTGCTTAAATCACCTTTCTTTCCCATTCTGACATTCAGTTTGGAGTTCAGGAGATTGTCTTGACCAGGACCACACCCCTAAATGCATTGAAGCAACTGCCATGGGATTGGTTGATTAGATAATTGCATTAATGAGAAATTTAACGGGTGTTCCTAATAATCCTTTAGGTGAGTGTGTGTGTGTGTGTGTGTGTGTGTGTGTTTGTATATATATGTATGTGTGTGTATATAGATACACACACACACACGCACTCTTTATTCTTTGTTATCAAAGGAAGTGCGCCAGTGGTTTTTGTTAGTTTCGCCCCTCAGAGAGGAAGCAATGCTTAATGACATTAAAGGTTCGCTGACACAAACAGTACAACAAATTGTAGATAAGCTTGATAAAGCAGCATTCTTAATCATTACAGACCTGTCAAATCCCGCTGGTTTGGCTAGATTTCAGGAAGTTTCATTTGGCAGAGTGCACACACAGAGTTACACAATGATTAAAGCTGTTGGTATGAAGTTTATTATTTAGTATACTAGGTGCTAAACAACAGTTCATGCCTTTGTTCATTTGCGGCCTTCATGAATTTTTATAGAGCAAGAAGAATGCAAATAGGCTTCGCTTGAATCAATTTTTAATCAGTGTTGCTCTTCATTTCTGCTAAATCCTCCAAATGTAATTTTTCTCTATAATCCCATTTTTTTAAATCTTGAGATATGATAGAAACCGTCATTTACAGCTGCTCATAAAAACTTGCTGCTATTACGAGTAACATATACTGGTACAAAGAACTTTACTGCATTTTAAAGAATCACATCTGCTGTGAATCAGTGTGCCGGAGAAAGACAAGAATGAGCCCATTGTGTTTTCATGTTCTTCAAACGAAGCTCGAACAATGCTATATGTGACCCATGTGCTTTTACATGTATATTAATGCATTTGGCAGACGCTTTTATCGAAAGCGACTTACATTGCATTTCAAGGTACACATTTACATTCTTATCAATTCTTGCTTTCCCTTGGAATCGAACCCATCACATTGGCGTTGCAAGCACCAATGCTCTACTGTTTGAGCTAAGAAAGCCTGATATTTTACAACTCCTCACCTCACACTGACTAGTGTTTTAACTACGGGAGGGTTATATGTTTGCGTTCAGTTCCAGTCGCCTTTTTTACCCTTTTTAAATAATTTAGCAGTGTTTGTAATGGAGGAAAATCATTATTTGTAATGAACATTGAACGACTGAATACTACGTGCTTCAGTAGAACCTTAGAAATTTAACTCTTGAGCTGCAGGCACAGTGAATTCAGGTCATCAGGCCACTCTACTGTTTATATAAAGTTGTTAATTTGGACGAAGTTAAAATTTTCTTTGACAATTTGCTGGACAAGGCCACATTATGTTAGCAGAAATCACAAACTCTCTTTTAACTAACAACTTTTCATCCTTCAAATCAATGAAGGGAAACCCTGACTTCTTTGCCCATCACTTGTTGTTGTAATACTTGTGAAAAGGAAGTAGGACATTACAGACTAGTGTCTCTCTTTTCTAACTCAAGTGTGTAAGACCTTGGTTTTGAACCTTCCCACAATGAAACTTGAGTCCTTCTGTCTGATCTAGAGGTGTTTTTCTTAACACCCCAGAAGCATTTGTGTGCCCCAGCGTTCTCGAGTGCTTGTGTGAGTGATGTATCAGATGTACCTCATGTCTTTGTGAAGAACGGCTCAAGAGCGGACAGGAATGAAATGATGACAGGTAAATGAAGGGGAATGGTTGGTGTACACCGTACACGTCTTACTTGAGCTCCCCCCCCCCCCCCCCCCCCTCCATTAGTGACCGTTGTTCCCAAAGTGAACTGGCAATTTGTCGCTGCCGTTTGGGACGATGAAAGCTGAGGATTAAAGAAACTGGAGAAGGTTCCTCTCCGTTGCTCTTTGTGAGGAGCAAATTTTTTTTTTTTTCGTTTACCATTGCTTTGAGACCATATGTGGTTGTCTGACCTGTGCGTTTGTTGAATTATGGTTGCAGAGATTTTTTTGGAAAGAAATTTAAAGTGACAGTAAAGAGATTTATAATTTTACAGAAAATTTCCTTTTCAAATAAATGTTGCTTTTTTTACTTTCTATTCATTAAAGAATCCTGAAGAATCCAAATCCTGAAATTATTTAATAATTTGCTTTTTATTACAAGCAGAAACCCTAGAGCGTGACATCATATCTTGTCACCCGTGTCCGTCATGTCCTGGATATTCTAGTCTGAAATGCTCAGACTCGCCCACGTAAAATAGCTTTTTTTTAATTCAACATTTTTCAAACTTGAACAAGATACTTTTTTTTTTTTTTACCTTCAACGTGCACTGTAAAGCAGAAACTCCCACTAGCTTTGCCTCCAAATTGAAGGTCAGTCTAATAATGCGCGGATGACATTTCAGCCCTTCTCCTACAGTATGTGAATTACTATCCTGCTGAGATCAGCTGTGATGAAGGAAGTGAAATCACTCGTCTTTGTGCGAGGATGTCGGTGTGTGTGAGTGAGTGACAATGTGTGGCGCCCACCAGTCTTAGCAGGAACAATGTCTGGTTCTGTCAGTATGTTGTTTTTACATATTCCTCATGCTGTTTTACATGTCTTAGCCTCGTCTAAAAAGGACCCATTTGCATCAGACCCACAGCGCTGAGCCCGTGCTGCAGAAACCTGGTCAGTGAGAGATGGATGAGCAGGCATGCAGAGCCCCTTTGAGGTGAAGAGGAAAGACGGATGGTGGTGGTGGTGGTGGTGATGCTGGTGTTGATGGGAGGAGAGGAGGATGGAGGCGCCTCTGCAGTGTTGATGTATTCTCCTCTAGGGCTTTGATCGTTTCCTTTCTGCTGCTGACTCAGTGCTGTCTGGGCCCCCACCATCCCCTGTGGCCACAACCTATTCTCTGTGTGTGTGACTATACATTCTTAAAAATAAAGGTTCTTTATTGGTCTCAATGGTTCCATGAAGAACCTTTAACATCCATGCTACCTTTACATTCCAAGAAAAGGTTCTTTATTGTAGAAAAAGTTTCTTCAGATGATTAAAATGTTCTTCATACTAAGAAAATAATGGTTCTTTTAAGAACTGTTCACTGAAAGGTTCTTTGGGGAACCAAAAATTGGTCTTCTGTGGTGGTATCACTGGAAACCCCCTTTTGGAACCTTTATTTTTGTGCAGACTGCTCCTATAGTCTAGGAACCATCAAATACAACAGCCCCAAAACTGTGTATAATCAAATAAAGTCTTAACAGAGACTTAACCAAATAAAAACAGAAGTAGTATGTGGTGATGTGTTAAATAGTACAGTTTCATAAGGGTGCCTGCATAAAAATAATGGCTGTGGTGTACAGAGAAGTGTTTTTCTATTATTTGCACAGTAGCGGAATTAAAATCGGTAAATCTGCCAACCGCTGAACATTTTATATATAAAAAGCTATAGTAACAGCAAGCAATAGTATTTCCATCCCCTTTTATAGGTGCAACTCGTCTGTTATATTATATTATATTACTGAAATATTTTTTTATAATTTAGAATTATAGTTATATTGTTATTTTCTTTACACTAAAATTTGCATTAAATTCTTTATTTTTGCTTTAATGGAGGCAAAAAAGAGCCATACGCTATACACATCAGTATGTCTTGCGACATTACAATCCTTAGATGCCTTCACAGTGCTTAAGATGGCTGATTACAAATTTTTAGCTTGGCACATACAGTGGGCCATTTGCAAGCTAATGTCTGGCAGCTGGCTTTGTGTGTGTGGGTGGGTAAAGGTGTGTGTTTGTATCGTGGCCGGCAACAGCTCCACACAGCTTTTCTCAGCTGTGTAAAGGTCATCTCTCCATGCAAAAATGTCAGCTTTCTCTTTTTGGAAGCTTTTAGCAACTAAATTGTATTGTACGGTATAACCTCACAGTGCTGAAAACAATCTCGTGTCAATGCTTTTCTCACAGCCTGTCACCTTATATGACTCACTGCTGAGCTAAATTAGACTTTTCTCATTTTTAAACAAGTCCACAGACTGATATGTTAATAAGACTTGAGAAACTTACAAAAAAATCTCAACATTTAGTGGTTCATCCTAAGGCAAACATAAATATTATGATTGCTCATTTAGGGTGAAGGATTTTAACTTTTGAGCTACCGATGAGAATGCTACCTAAATTCATATCTAGGGACCAGAACTGAAAACAACCAGTAAAATTCCGGATGTAAAAATCTCATTATTTTTTAGATAGAGAATTTTTTTTTAATTATTCTGTATAAACCTTTGAATTTCAGTAGCACCTCATTGCAGTACACGAGATCCAGGGGGCGGAGTTGGATCCAGATCTAAGGGGGGGAGATGGGTAGGATTAGGTATATGTAAGGTGGGAGGATCCAGATCCAACTCCTCCCCCTGGATTTCATGTTCTGCAGTGAGGACCATGTCTTGAATTTCAGACCTAATTTTATGTTTCTGTTAAAGCCATCAATTAGGGTTACTTTAAGTTAAAACATTTGCATTTGAAGAATGAAGCCCCCTATGAATAAGAACGATCTACAAATCAGAGATTGGCAAACAAATCGAGCTAAAAGTCATCCACAGTGACCACCCACTTTCATGAAGCATGTGTGAATGATATAAGCAAGTATCCCTACTCTCTTTAGGATTCCTATACTTTTTTATGTTTTTGATTTTATGTTCATTAAAAGCGTAATTTATTTGATCAAAAATACAGTAAAACTGTAATGTTGTGAAATATTATTACAATTTAAAATAACTATTTTATTTTTTAATGTTTTAAAATGTTGTTAATTCCTGTGATGGCAAAGCTCAGTAATCATTACTCCAGTCGTAAGTGTCACATGATCTTTCAGAAATTATTCTAATTTGCTGATTTGGTGCTCAAAAAATACATTATTATTATTAATGTTGATATAATAAAAGCTGTAAAAGCATATACATTTTTAAAAAATCAATTTAATGTATCTTTGCTAAATAGAAGCATTCATTTCTCTTTTAATAAATCTGACCTCAGATTTTTGAACTGTAGTACATATCAATATTTGGTAATAAATTTAAATTTATTAAACAAATTATTTTGTTTTCATACTTTACAATCTCCATAAATCAGTGGTTTTATATTGAACTTTTTTTTATTTGATGATGACTTTCATAATTCCTTATTCCTTCATTCCTGTCTTTTTGTTTTTAGAATAATTTTCTTTCTTCAATTCAAACTTTGTATTGTTGTAATTCATCACTTCTAAAAGTGGGCTGTCACTGTAAGTAGCTCACAAATATCTAAAACAGCCTAGCAATCACTTATCAATGCCCTTACACCTTAGGATTGTCATCAAAGCATTGAATATAACATCATAGCATTGTCATCATAGATAAATGTTACATTTATTCATATATATTTATACATATATTCTCTCTCTCTCTCTCTCTCGCTCGCTCTCTCTCACACACACGAACGAACGCACGCACGCACGCACGCACGCACGCACGCACGCACGCACGCACGCACATCTGGTTTACTATCTTTGTGGGGACTCTCCATAGACTTAGTGGTTTTTATACTGTACAAACTGTATATTCTATCCCCTTACACTAACCCTACCCATCACACAAAACTGTCTGCATTTTTACATTTCCAAAAAAAATAATTCTGTATGATTTATAAGCTTGTTTACCCATGGGGACCTCTATTTAGGTCCCCACTGTGACACAAGTCCCCATGAGTTTGTGTGCATTTAGGTTGAAGTCCCCACTGGGATAGAGAAACATGAACACACACACACACACACACACACACACACACACACACACACTTTTTTTTTTGCCCTCATGTCGTTCCAAACTTGTATGACTTTTTTTTGTGGAACATGAAAGAATTTTTTTTTGAAAAATGTAAGTTGCCACACCGTTTTGGTTCCCATTTGACAAAATTACAATGAAAGTGAAGGGGTGCAGAAACTGTTTGGTAACCAACATTCTTCAAAATACCTTCTATCTGGTTCCAGATTCAGGTTTAGAACGAAATTAAGGTTAACAAATTATGACAGAAATTACATTTTTGGGTGGACTACCCTTTTAAATTCCCACTCCCCTCTATAATTTTTTATTTCAACCACATTTTCTTCAAGTATTTGAGTTATTCAAGTCCATGGAAGTCTGCTTTTAGCGCTGTGAACTGCAGTAGAACACGATTCAGGGTGTTAGAGTCCCGAGTTTCCGTTCTTGACTCGTATAAAGAAGTGCACAGGAACATAAAGAGTGGAGGGGATTCCACTTAACCTCTGCAGGATTAGTCCTCATGCCTGCTTTAGCAAGGCTAAGAGGGAAATGTCTCAACACACCCAGTCGATATGGGCTACTCTCAACCTACTGAGATCAACATAAGCCCAACTTTAGACATCAAGCTGGTCTCAACTTGCCAAAAAGGGTTGATAGGCCTCTAACTGATAGATGCCACTAAACCTGCTGTTACCATTCAATTCAGGATTGAAGAAATAGCTTCAGATTGAGTGTGCGTGTGTGTGTGTTCGTACGTCTGCCAATCCCCCCCATAGCATTTGACCCCAGAAGGCATGCGGGTGGAACTTCGAAGACGACCGTAGTCGTGTTGTGTTGACTCAAGATGGTCGTTGACATTCCCCCACCGTGTTTGGCTTGGCAGTTCTTCTTTTTAAACCTATGCCAGCAACTGCTAAAACACACACTCTTGCGGGATGCCAACAGGTGAGGCCCCATTAAGCGAATCGGAAGAGACTTTGTGTGTGTGTGTACTTAATATCTAAGCCCTTCTGCTCATAATGCTGTCATTCACATTTATGCATGCTGTACTCTATAACAATGTTTAGTCTTGATCTCCCTCCCCGTGCTCAGTCTTTCCACACTCTTGTGGATGGATGTGGCTTGTTGTTTGTAGTTAATGTTTATTTCAGGTGTTGTGGCACTGATGTGACAGAAGAATGGGGTTTATGGATTCGCAGCGCCCGAGGAAGGGGCAACCAGAACAGCTGCACTTGTGTATTCATTCATATCCATCTCATCATCGCTCTCCAAATCACAATCCTCCGAGCCATTAATCAGACCCCAGTCAAGCTGTCACGAGTGCAGTGTCTCTCCCTCTCACTTTTTCTCTCTCTTTTAACAATGTGGATGTCTGCCCAGAGACGCCATGTTGTGAAATTTCACACCTGTAGTGTCACTCTCGAGAAAAGAGGGTGGTGGAGGAGTGGTATATGAGAAAACAAAAGTGACGTGTCATTGTAGGCGAGAATTTAATCAGCTAAAACACCGCCGAAGCTTGGAAGACTGATTTTTTTTTTTTTGTGCGAGACCAGGTGCAGTACACCTGCAAAAGTTTTGTGTGTGTGTGCTTTCCACCTCTCTTAATTGGAGTGTGCTATCTTCTCTAATGAATATTCTCTCCTCACCTCAATGCGGGTGGGAGAGGAGAGGCTCGTGGGAATCGGCACAATCCCGGCGTGCCCCCCTGAGAGTTGGAGCCGCTTTCAGTCCTTCAAGCGCTCACTCGATCCTTCTTGACCACATTATCGCAAAAGAGCCTGCTAACAATCTCCCAGAGCCGTGTGAAATTGTGTCGGAGTCGCGTGTGAAAATGCGAACGTTCGTTCCTGTGGAGTTTAAAATGCGCTTTCTGCGAACTGTCATAATAAAGTGCTGCAGTACAGTGTGTTAGGGAGGGATTGTGATTGTGATAAGGCCAGGGGGAATTCTGGGAGAGAAATTCCTCACTTTCCCCTCATATGGTGACAAGCCACATGAAAGCCTCAAAAAATTCCAGATGAAAAATTCTCTCTCTTTCTTTTGATTTCCTGTCTTTAGGGTACGGCATGGGGATTTTGCGTGTAGTGGGACGTTTCGTAGGTTGAGATGTTAGCGCTCGCATGAAGTATCGCATCAACACTGCAGTAATGGGGCTTAAAGTAAAGTGTACAAATGTTCAGGGTGGTCCACCTAATCCTTACCTACTCACTGTCTTTTACCTGACCCTAAAATGCCCTGTCAGAACATGTCAGTTTTGCTTGTGTGTGTGTGTGATTGTGTGTGTGTGTGTGTGTGTGTGTGTGTGTATACACAACTTATACACTGCAAAGTTTTGTAAATTCACTCACAACTGCTTTCACGTGTAGGAGTAAACCCATTATTAAGCGTGTTTATTTGTGTATGTGCGTATTGTTCACCTTTCAGAACAGATTTGAGAATGCGTTTTCAATTTCTGAATGTTTTAATTAATTTAAAGTGAAGTAACAAGAAGGATACAGAATTCCAATTTAAAGGAAGTAAAATTAAAATGAATTGAAAATCAAAGAAATACTGTACCGTTCAAAAGTTTGAGAGATTTTTTTGAGTACTAAATTGATCAGAAGTGACTGTAAAATATTTTATTTCTATTTCAAATAAATGCTGTTCTTATGAACCTTGTTCATTAAAGAATCCTGAAAAAAGTCACAATTTTCACAGAAATATTAGCTGTTTTCAACATTGATAATAAGAAATATTTCTTGAGCACCAAATTAGAATTTTAGAATGATTATTGGAGAATCATGTGACACTGAGCACTGCAATAATGGCTGCTGAAAATTCAGCTTTTCCACCACAGAAATAAAGTATATATTAAAATATATTAAAATAGTAAACATCTATTTTTTCAAAAATCATTTTAAAAGTTTTGATCAGTGTGTGTGTATATATAAATGCTATAAGTGTAATTTTTACCAAGAAAATGAATGTTTGTCAAGAAAAACTTTTGATTTAACATACTTTGAGCAAAAATAAGATTTTGTTGTGGGCAGAGCTACAATAAAGTTAACTTGTATTGCTGTATGGATATGTGGAGCTGTTTAGTTTGTCTGTGTGTGTGTTTGATTAACATATTAGAGTCCACCTCAGATTTAGAACAAAAAATAGAAAGGTAATTGTGAGGAAAAAGTTTTTCTAAAAAGACCTGTTCACTTATAAAGGATCTAAAGTGACACTGTGAGATATAAAGTTACAACAGTGAGAAATACTTACATTTATAAGATGTCACATTGTGAGAAAACTTTGAAATGACAAAATTGTCTACATATAATTGAGAGATAAAATTAAAAAGTTTTTTACTTGCTTTACTAACTATATTTTATTATTATTATTATTTGCTTCCATAATGTGGACATTACAGTCTTGGCATCATTGTACCTAAAGTGTGTTGTAGTCGCTCTCACTCATGACTGTCTGCGAGTAGTGTCTTTGGCCTCTCTGTTTAGTAAACGACCGTGTCCCTTTATTCACCCAGGGTTTCCCTGGAGAACTTTAGAGTGAACCCAGAGTAGAGAAATAGTTTGTGTTGATGTGTCCTGTGTGTGTCGCAGTCATTTGAGGGATCAAAGCATCATGGTTTACTGAGCTATAATGGTGCCAAACACATTTTAGTGTGAGCCTCCCTATATAGTGTGCTTAGTGTTTTACGAACAAAAGTTAAGACTGCTCACTAATAATTCTGATTTGCGAAGATCTTTTGAAAGTTTGTCTCTCTGTGAATATTGTGCTACAATGCCAACACATGAAGCATGGTATCACATGGTACATGGTGCTTTGGATAACATCGCTACGTATTTTGACTTCGGGTTTAGGACTCCATCTGCTTGTTGTGTAAGACTGTAGCCAGGCACAGTAGTTAGCCACGGCCTCATGGTGCTCTTTCTTGGTCTCCTGCTGTAAAGGCCTCTGACAACAAAACAAAACAAAACCAAACAAACCAACAGGACAAAGATGGTGGTCCAGTAATCCCAGTGGCTTTTTTGGAGGGATTTTTGGAGCAGTTCCCTCCTCACTTTCCTTCTGTTATGTCCTAAATCATAAATCACCTTTCGAATGAATGCATTAACCCAGAGGAAGATTCATGTGAGATTTGGGTTGATTCTCAAATGAGTTTCTATGATTTCTGCCAAGGAAAGAGCTGCCAAGTTCTCAGGAAGATGATTAGAAGTTTGTGAATATTAGGTATTATATTATATTATATTATATTATATTATATTATATTATATTATATTATATTATATTATATTATATTATAGCCTATTATAGCCTATTATTTGCATAATGCCGCTGCTTTTGTCATCATAAAGTATTTCTTGTATATCAAACTGGCTACTAAATCATGTGGTGGTTGTGTTTTTTGCTCATGGCCTCAGATGCTGTTTATGTGAACCGCCAGTTGGGACTTTTATTTTTACGCTCTTAAACTGCGGTTGTACACCATGTTCCTCATTAGGTTTTTGGGGTGTTATGCGGTGCTTAACAAGCTATTTGTTTATGTAGCTTCAGCAGGTGTGTCTCTGGGTTCACAAGCCGCAATGGCAAGATTGGTTTGTGTGACTGTAATTACTAATTTAGGGAAAGTGCGGCGAAAACAAACAGCGACGGAGGAAGAAAACGCTGCTTGATTGAAGGTTAGAGAGGGAGGACGGCTCTCTCCAGCTGCCTTCAGCTCCAGTTCTGCACAGGTAATTCCTTTCAAAGCCATCGAATCAGCTCAGACGATTGAATTTCAATGCGCCTGGAAACAACAGCCCCTCTCTGCGCACTCAGCTGATTGTTGAGCTGCCGCTCTCTTAAAATGACATCTGCCCCGAGGGTGATGTCCTGCCTGTTTTTTCTTATGCCGTGTTTTAGATTTAAGAGGGTGCTCTCTCAATTCATAGCAGTAATCGTGTTTTTAATGTTCAGTCACAACTTCACCTTCTCAGCTTAAACCAATTCCGCGTCTGATGGTCATCATCACTCATATCAGCCGACTTTCCACGGTTCTCCCGAAATGTGTTTAGATTTTGCATTAGTGGAGCTGACACAAACCCTTTGAGTTTACCAGCACTTGTGTGCCTTTCCTGCATCCATTTGTGCGGTCCTTTTATAATTTTAAGACCAACATCTTCACTGCATGACATGTGCTTATGTGTTCCACAGAGTGTCCTGGATTATACGTGGAAGATGACTGATTTTATCACCCCTTCTGCATCCTTTATTAGAATGCAAAGTGTCTGCCAAATTTTACACCTCTCTGAGGCTAGCAGCTTCCCTCATGTTTATGCATCAGCGGTCAGGAGCGATAAAGCTTTTCAGCGATACTGGCTCTAACACTTCAGACGCTGAATTTGTACCATGTCTTTAAACATGACCTACAATCCATGGTCAGTCAAACATATGAAAACCGTCACTGAAGAGTAGGAAGCTAAGCTTTAGTGTGTTTCGTTTGTCATGCATTTCGTTGTTATCCTCTAACGTAAAGTGTCTGTATAATCTATCTCAATACATTTGGATTCTTCCTTGCAGTCAAATTCTGTAATTTTGCATCCTTTTTTAGTGCTTCAATTGAAATTCAATTCCATTTAAGGATTGGAATTTCAATTCTGAATGGTTAACAAACTGATAATCATCATCTTTCCGACTGTTAGTCATTGATTGACACTCAAGGAAGAAAGCAGAAAAATGCTTTGTTCTATATACGCTGTATTCTCTTTAACAACTACAATGTCTTGTTTAGAAAACATCTGTGTTCTACTAAATCTTTACAGTGGAACTTGATACCGTAGTGTGTATCCGCATACCCTCCACTGTCATGTGAAACAATGCTAGCTCATTAGCACACACTCACCTATCGTGCCGCTTCCTCTGAGAATCAGAAGCGTGCGGGAGGATATTACTGACGAGGTGTCGGTTGTAATCTCACTTTCAAGCCCTTTTACATTCCCATCACACTTACCTCCCCCATACACTTTCTAACTTCTGTAATACCTTAGCCAAGTCTTTGAAAGATGTCTAAATGCTTATTCAACAGGTTGTGTGGTTACTTTATTACATTGTTTATTGGTATTTGTTCATTTTGAAAAGGGTTGTTCACCCATTTTCTCACCCTAATGTTGTTCCATGACTTGCATTCTTCAGCAAAATACAATGAGGTATTTTGAAGAAATGTTTTGTCTCTTCAAAATCAGTGGGATCCAATAGAACACTAAACTCCTCTGAATTTCCTCTGAATCCCCCCCCCCCCCCCCGCCCCCCAATACAAATTTGGAACAAAAAAGTGTTTTGTTTATTGGCCTTACAAACAGATATAACTATAATGCTGTAGACAGAAAGACAGAAATGCCATCTGGAGAAATCTGTATAGCTTATGGTATATTTTATCATCTTTTGAATGACATGAAAGTGAGTAAATGATGACAAGATTTTCTCTTTAAGTGAACATTTCCTTTAGCCCTACTAAAGCACCAGACCTAGTCGGCCTTAATTGCAATGTCACTTTACAGATCGGACTATCACGACTTGTTGAGATGAGCAGGAAAGCTGGCTTTTAGCTGGTCCGTGATAGCAACTGTTGAGGCTGTAACACCCACTTATTAAATGAGGACTTAATCAAAAGCTCAAGGCTGAACTGTAATTGGATCTCCACTATGAGTGGCAGGCTCATTTATTAGGCCTTCGTGTTTACATGCAGAGCTGCATTTACAGCGCTAGTGTTCAGTTCCCTCAGCTATGACGAGTCAAATAGGGAGATGATGAGAGCATTTCTAATTGGCATCCAGGGTGGGATTTGATCTTCCGCAGTCAGCAGATCAGAGGCCATTGAAGGGAATTTCATGGCATACGCGAGTTGTTTAAGTAAATGGCTTCCGTTTTGATGGTTGAAGGTGCACTTTTAAGAACACCCCCAGAAAATGCAGAGGTCCCCCGTTTGCTGCTGTCTCTCACTGTACACTTTAATTTGTTCCACATCTAATGCACAATCCCTTTCGGCACCTTGTTTTCTTAGCATTTAGTCTGATCCGCATTTATGCCAGGAGTCTATAAGATCCAACCGCTGTTCCCACAACTTCTCCAAGGCATTTTTCACAAAGATACTTTGTTTGATGCTTATCTACCAATTACTTAATGGCATGTTCTAGAGTTGTGATCTTGCGTTAGTGACCAGTTGTCATAATATGGAAGGAAAGAGGAGGATTTTGTGGAGTTAAAAGCTTATTGTCTCAAATGACAAAGAACAGGATTAGAGGGCAACACTGATGACTGTTTGAGCTCTTTTACTCAGTGCCAGTAAGTTCAGCTCTCCTGATCCAGGGTCTAATCCCTGTTCTCCAGGGTTAGCGGGCTTGCTGGGAAGAAGCAAGGCTCCTGCCGTTTCTCCATAGAGGAAAAATGCTATGTGTATGGCAGCTCTTCTCATCCCTCCTCCCTCCGCCATGAACTTAGTCAGGCCTGGACTGCTCTTTTCCAGGGCAACCACCATTTCCACATGCATTAGTCTCTGCAGCCACTGGGCCACATCCTAATACCTCCATTTTAGGAAAAGCTCTAATCCTCATCTGAAAAGAAGCAAATGTTGGATTTGCAGATGGGGATGCACACCCTAGTGTGCCTGGAAGCGCATGCAGAGTGGTAAGAGCTTCCTAAACTGTTAGTTACGGTTAAGATTTGCAGCTCGTCTTATTTTATTTATTTATGACTACACAAGTCACACTTAAATCACACATCAGATTTACTTGACCAAACTCTTAACCATCCGACTTTGCCTTCCACCGAGGCTGCTTCGACTTGCAACTATGGAACTTGCAGAGTCACTAAGCAAGGTTTTTAGTCAAACTGCATTCAAATAAATTCATTTGGTTGTCCAGTCCAGTATAGTGCAGCATGGATCGTTGCTTTCAATGTCTGCACATGTAGTTCTCAATGTCCAAGAGGTTCTCTTTGTGTTCTCTAGAATATAATTGCTGGTTTCATGTCTTAAACCCTCAGGCAAAAAGTGTGAATGACATTCTGATGGCCACTGCATGGCGCATTGTCCCTGTGGAGTTAGATGAAGAATAGGTGCGTTGTGGCATTTGGGGGCCAGAAGGATCAGTTCCAAAGATTCCACATCACTAGCGAGTTAGTTATGGGTTATTTCATTTGCTAATTCTGCCTCATTAACTTGTAGGAATAAAAGCATCTGAAATCTCCACAAAATTCAGTGGAGATAAGAAATAGCTGACAAGTTGAGATCATTCAATAAGTAAATTCTGAAACATTGAAGAATTGCATGGTTGATAAAGCTTCCTGTACAGTCGAAAATTGGTATATGTTTTCATACTTGTGGTCATTCCAATAAATTGATTATTATTTTCATGTTATGGCTGATATTTAAATTCTGTACTATTTAAGCAAATTAAACACTGAAAAATAAAATCAAACTTTGTAATTGCTACAAGTAAATTTAGGCTGACAGCATTATAATCTGTTTTCATTTTTTAATTTGTGAAAGATTCAAGATTTAAATATTAACTTTAAGTAAAGTAAAGACAATGTAAAGATAGAATGCACTATTAAATATGTAATATCAATGCATTTATTTAATACAAAATGTAATGTAGTATATTACTTTATATAATACAGTGTTTCCCCTAGAAATTTTCCAGCAGCGGTGCTGTTATGTGCCCGAGGTTGTTACCAAGCCGCGCGTGGTGGGGTCCGGGGGCATGCACCCTGGAAGATTTTTTTTTAAAATAACCCCTTAAACCATGACTTCTGGCAAGTTTTGTGGATAGAAATGGACATTTTGAGAAAAACAAATATGACATACCATCAACTGATTCAAGGCATGATTATTGCAGCACGTACCTTGAACTGCAGTCACAAACAGAAACCTTCATTTTATAATTTTAGACAGGATTGTTCATGTTTTCTTTTGTGTTCATTTTCAGCTTGGTAGAAATTGTTTAGGGGAAAAATGAAACGGCACAACCCAGAAAAAGATTATTTACAATTTATTGAAAATGTTATCTTAATGGGAAAGGCCAAACCCAATCTGTGAGCACTTAATTTTTCTGGGCTTTTTATAGAAGATCTCTAAGGCTCTTTGGTAATTGAATGATATTGTGGGGGTATTTTTTGTTTTTCCAAGAAGTCTTATGCTCATCTAGCCTGCATTTATTTAATCAAAAATACAGAAAAAACAGTAGCCTAATATAGTGAAATATTATTGCATGATGTTCTTTTTAACTTTTTATTAATCAAAGAATCTTAAAAAAAAAAAAAAAAAAAAAAGATCATCACGTATCATCATATTAGAATGATTTCTGAAGGACACCAACAAGTTTAGTAGACTCATCTGAAAAATTAAATATGATTTAACTTTAACTATCAGGACTATGAGCAGTAGGTGATACTTCTTCGTCTTCATGGAGAGCGCAGTTCGTACCGCTTTCTCCTTTCCACAAGCGCTTGCTCTCCCGTGGCGTCTGTCGTTGCTATGCGCGCTTGAAAAAACGAGCGTGCCGGCCGCATTTTAAATAATGAATTTGCACGCGCAAAAAACGTGCTATGTGAACGGCCCCTTATGGCAACGTGACATTAGTCTAATCGAAAATATTTCCATATGTGGCTCTTTCCTCCTTGTTAACAAGGGGATTCAGAGCCACCGCATGCAGCGCCGCCGGTCGCCATGTCTCAGTGTTTTTAGGTGTGTAAGTGAATGAAGTGAATGTCGTGATATTGCTGATCATGGAAAGATTTTGCAGCGGCGCTGAAAATCCAGCGGCGGCGCTGCGCCGCTGCTGAATACATTATAGGGGAAACACAATAATATAGTTATATATTTCATTGCATGCATGATATTTTTCATTTATTTTATTTAAAAAAAATATATTATATATAAAATAAATGTAGAAATATATATTGTGTAACCTATGTGTTTTTAGCCTATGTGTGTTTAATAGGGGTGTAACGGTTCCCAAAATTCACGGTTCGGTACGTTTTCGACACAGCAAAAAGAAAGAAATGCCAGAGAAATTTCTAAAGTTTTGCACCATATTCACCGCAGAAACTGTAGAAAAAATGTGAGCGTACAAGTTTCTTAATTTGTAATTTGTAGAATAGGATTTGTCCACCTGCAAGAATTTGAGAAGTTGTAACTGTTGTGTTTTGTTTGTGGAAGAGAAAAAAAGTCAACAAGTTTACAACTCTTAAAACATTTCTCTCTGTGATTTCAAATTTACTGATACACATGTGTGGCTATTCTCTAAAACTACAAATTTCACTGTTACAGGCATTCAGTTGATTTGCACCAAAAATACCTTCATACGAAAGCCTCGTACCGAACGGTTCAATACGAATACATGTATCGTTACACCCCTAGTGTTTAATGTAGCTCTACAGTAGATGGGATATATGAGGATCACAGCACCTTTATTCATTCTCTGTAGCAAAAGTATAATTTCCAATAGTAATTAGATTTCATACAGATGCAAAGATGTTCTCTCTGGGCTATTAGGACAACAGCCAAGCAAAATTTCCTCTTTGATCATTTAGAGTCAGTTTAAACCACTCACTCTTCCTGTGGAAGACCATTTTGCTTATTCTAAAGAGCCTACAAGTTTCCTTCATTGCTTTACAATAGGCTTGTCTCATTATCTTATGCTAGGCTAAAAGGAATTGTAAATCTTCATACCACCACCCTGGAGTAATGGACTATACCTCACTCTACAATTGAGTTAGTGCATTTAATTCTATAAATGGGGATTTGAAAATATTGCATATTTAAAAGTCAAGTCCATGCTAATCTTTGATTTCATCCATGTTGACGCACAGTACACGACGAGTTATAAAATGTCATGGGCCTTCATAAAAGATAAATATGTATCCTGATATTGACTAAACGTTCATCACAATGATCATTATGGTCATGCTTGCATCGGGTGTTAGCCTAGCGCCACTTTAGCTCAATACCAAGCTTTTTCATTGTGGAGATCTTAAAATGAGAGGGCACTTTTTGTTTCTGAAAGGAATGGCACATTGCCTGGAGTGAGTGAAAGGAGGCTGTTTATGTAACACAGCCATTTGGGAGATAAGAAAGCAAAGCATGTAGGTGTTGTTACAGTGTACCCTTCTGAGTCAGATAAAAATGCTTTTCGGATTAACCATTTATAGCTTCTCATGTCATAGCTTGCATCACCATATCATGGGAATGACACACAACATGTCTCCGTGGCACATATATATTCAAGCAGCCGTTTTTTTTTTTTTTTACTCTGTAATTGTTTGTCATGAAATGTTGTGTGTTCAGTAATATTTCAGGTATGTTTTATTGCATGTTCGTTCAGACACGTGTGATGTAAATTGATCTGGATTTCATATTCATTTTTGTTAACACATTACTGACATATTTTAGAGAAGATTTTGGCATTTAATGCCCATTTTAGACCAGCTTTCTTATAATGGTTTGTACAGTGAAAGATGGGATTAATTCTCTGCATACAAATGCAGCTTTTATTGTGAGTATTTAAATGATCTGATGAAAGGAAGAGAAATGAAGAGAGGTCATGTGACCTACAAATAATGCATGCAAATCAGAGATGCAATGCAAATAAGAGAGGAAAAACACATTAGAGCTTTGTGTGTAGTGTGTGTTGGCTCTGTTTTCTCTCATGTATATATTAAACATGCAGTCTTTTGTGTTGTTGCATACAATGCAATGGAGAGTAGATGTGTCAGTTTGAATGTGAATTTCATTTTCACTCCAGCTTTGCCTGATTCTTTGTTTTGTCCCCCTGAAAGTACATAAGCATTGTTAAAATGAAAGAGGAGACAGATGCAGTCACTATTGTTACTGACAAATCGGTCTGTGTTCATTCGTTTTTTGATTTAATATTGAAAGTAGAAAAACGGGAAAACATTTTTCATTTTTTATCTTTTAAATTTAAAACAAAAACAAAAAAAGTATTCAGCTTGATTATTTTTTTGTTTTTCGTTCTCAAGTAGAACATTTTATAAACAGCTTGAATATTCGATTTCTACATGTGGGCAGGAATGAAACACCCCTTTCCTCTGATTTGTCAGCCGAAGATCAAACTGTTCCTTCATCAGTTTTTCCTCAGTTCCGCACAGCAGAGTAAAAGTCCTCCGTTGCAGCAGTTGTGCGGATTCTTATCTCGTTTATTGCAACTACTACATTTAATTTTTTCTCCTCAAACAACCAAACTAATGGCTCGACACGAACCGTACCGGAAAAGAGCCTAGACAGGGCTTTCTTCTGTGTAGATATAAATTCCCTCTTTGCATCAGCTGGGTATGGCAGGGTAAATGACGGCTGTCTATATGGTCCAGTAAGTTTAAAAAAAGAATAATATTAATAAATTAAAATATAAATCAATATAATTAGTTGTAAATTAAATATTTTAAACACTGATACAAAAAGGAAAGAATAATGCATTGACTTGGGTATAAAATA
The DNA here is from genome assembly GCF_051911475.1 of Siphateles boraxobius. NCBI lineage: Eukaryota > Metazoa > Chordata > Actinopteri > Cypriniformes > Leuciscidae > Siphateles > Siphateles boraxobius. The sequence goes on along the minus strand of NW_027508811.1, from coordinate 9,044,606 downwards.
GGCCTATTAACATTCACGCATCTGACAACCAGAGAACAACAGAGATATTAAAATACATAGGATACTCTTTTATGATGTAGGCCTTGTGTTTTATTAAAATGTATTATAATTTATTTCTCAAAAGGATGCACAGCTGCTGGGCACTCGCACACAGGACTGCAATGCAAAATTTTCATAAAGGTAATAACTTGCCATTTTGGTCTGTTTCTCACCAAACCCTACCTTCAGAACGTTTGAATATATGCTACTGCACAAGTTGTATAGGGTTATTTTACGACAGATTTGCATCGGCTTGAAAAAAAACTACCATTCTGACATTAAATGGGCAAGTGCGAGCAGGACTTTTTTTCTGTGTGTGTGTGTGTTGCGGAAAAAAAAGAAGTTAATGAGCCTTTAGAACAACATAAGCTGAGTGAGTTACCCTAGTTCACAGTACCAATAAGTTGCAATGGGTTAAGTAAACACAATAAACTAAATTAACTAAAAAAGCAGATTCAGAGCACAGACAGCATTCAATAGTTCAGGAAATACGCACAGCAGTTATAACTTTGTTTTTGCAGAGGTTATTGAGTATCAATTGATGCCATAGTAAACGACGAGGCTGAATAGCTCATAGTTTCTTAGCTTCAGCTCTTAGCTTTGCTGCTCTTATTTGTGTTTTATGTGTTATGCAGGAATTATTTTCTTTTAATTTGGTTGTTCTGTAAAGCACTTTGGTCAGCCTAGTAGCTGTTGTAAATGTGCTATATAAATAAAGTGAACTTGAACTTGAATCCATTGTGCGTTCTCTCCGTGCTGTCCAGTGCCTCCCTCAGATTTTCCACACAGATTTTGGTGGTAATGAACACAATATGTTTTTTTTTCTTCACCCAAATGGTCTCCATCCTACATGTATTTTCTAATAATACTGAAACATTTTATAATTTAACGTATTTTTCAGAAAATAAGTCGCATGTAGCCTACATGAGTGTAAGTCATACTGGGAGAGAATGTATATGTGTAGAATGTCGATTTAATATTGAAAGTTGAAAAATTAGACAACGGCTCATTTATTCGTTTTTAGTTTTTTCCAAAAAATTAAAAAAATTAGAATTCGGCTTGATTTTTATATTTTTATGTTCAGAGTTAGAAAATGGATAAATGGCTTGAATATTCGATTTCCACGTTTGGGCGGGCATGAAACACCCCTTTTCCGCTGATTGGTCAACCAAAGATCAACCCATTTGATCTCATTTATTCATTTCATTTATTCAAATGTTACACGGATTACACGGACCCAAATCCCTCTCTTATTAATTAAAGACCAGTCTGCTTTAGTCTGTCCCTCTCCTACTCAGTAAAGTTTCGTATTGAGCTTTTTGTTCATTCATATAGGTATACTTTGTATTTTTGTGTTAGCTATATCCTGTTGGTTTGCTTGGTAAAATGTAGGATTCATTAAAGGTATTTATGACTTGTATTAGTTCATAAACATCACAGTTTTCTGATAAATCAGTTTGTATTTATTAATTTTTGGCTTGTTTTGTTTCGTCCTGTTATACATACAGATCTTTATTCTCGCACTGTCTGAATCTCAATCTACAGTCAAGTAACCAGTTCCTTCTTTTTAATGTTTCAAAGCCTTAAGTGCTTTGAAAACAGTTCTGTTCTTTTATTCATAGTACCACACAGCCCCTGAATGGATGTGTGCACACTGCGCTTATTGGAACTAGGCTACTTGACGTTTTTGAATCTTATGTTAGTCATAATGTTATGGTAATGTGGGGAAGGGGGAAGTTCATTTTTGATACATTTTTTATTTGCGGTAAGTCTGTCAAGTTTTTGGGATTGGTAAGATTTTCTTTTTGTTTGTTTTTGAAAGGCGTTTCATACAGTACTTTCTAAGACTGTATTTATTTAATGAAAAATGCAGTAAAACAGTACTATTATGAAATAGTATTACAATTTAAAATGGCTATTTTCTATCTTAATAAAACATAAAAAAGAGATCTCACAGACCCCAGACTTTTAAATGGTTTTCATGTACGTGATATACAAGTTTTTTTAAAGTAGACATTTAAGGACATAAAAGTTAGTACAATTATAAATCTTGTAATTGCTGTCATTTAGTGAATTTAGTTAATGATGTGGTGGTGGGTTGTTTTAGTTGAGATTTTCAGAGTCTGTTCAAAAGCAAGATGGCATTTATTAACTAATAACTGATACTGTCTAGTGAAAATCAAATCTGGCAGTTAACTTTGTCGATTAATGTTTACTGATTGAGTAATGAGAAATAGAACTTGAGCTAATTTATCAGTAAGGTGTTTTTACTCTAATTGCTGCAAATGTTAGCTGTGCACTTTCACGAATAGCAGAGCTATTTCAAGAATATAAGTCTCCATCAAAGAATATTAAATAGAGATACAAGCAGTGCTTCCACAGAGTTAAGTACAGGCTACAGTTTTCGCTGACGTAGCAATGTTTCTCCATTAGGTAAGATGGACTGCCAGCTTCCTGCGTGAGGTTTTGATGCTGATAGAGTCCTCAAGGAAATCATATTTTCATGTTTAAATTAGACGAGAGATCTATTATTCTGAAATTGTGGGTTTTTATTAACATTTGATAACATATTATAGCATGTTGGCTATATCTCACAATAAAATACTGAATTAGAGAAATGGAGAAACAGAGCAAGAAACCGTGCGAGGGAAGCAAAATTATATTTCATCATCACAGTACAAAAAGATTTCCAGCACAGCATACCGTAATCAGACTAAAGACAGCATGGCATTGTAATTTGTAGCAGACACGGAGTAACCTGATTTCAAATAATAGAGACGGAGTGAGAGGAGAGATCGGGGTCGTCGCTGACTCAACTGTGAGTGGGCTTTTGCACTGCTGTCCTACGTCTTTGCTGCACAGAGACAATTTTACAATCACTCCAGATGGTCGGGTCTATGTGTGCATTAGCCACGAATGTGCTCCCTATAAAACTTCCCGAAAAGCAGATGCTCTGCTTAAATGAGACTTCTGACATTAAAAACTGTTTGCCCTTTCCTTAGAGGCCTTTCTCCTCCAGCTGTTTAGGGGCTATTTCTCTCTTTAATTGGGATGGGAGAGATCATAGATAACATCAGCGCAGTACCATCAGTCGGCTCCCTTGGCTTGTCGTCCGAGCAGCGAGCGTGTAAATGGACTCCTGCTTTATCATTCCCCATAAAAACGCTCTGTTCTCCTAACTGATATGTATTTGGGTTGTATTGCATTTTGTGAAGGTGTTTTCATACTGTACCCTAGTGACTGGAATGCAGAGTATGAACGATTGTTTTAATGTCTTTTTTTTCTTCTTCAACATTTAAAGGAGAAGCTTGATGCTTTAGAAGTCAAGGCAGACACTAAAGTCCTTCCTCAAACCCCTTTCATCTGCTTTTTAAATTGATGATGGAAGTGCACAATAAACCACATCCCGCCATGACTTGCAATGGCATGGTTATTTAATAGTTGTACTGAATATGACCTCTTCTATTTTTATGTTTATTTAATTTTATTTAATTTTATTACAAAAAAAAAATTCCAATTTATTTTGATTCCAGCAGCCAATCCTCTGTATCAATCTCAAATAAAACTTTCTCCCAACTGAATTTGTGTAATTGTATTTAGGTTATGTTGGTTGGATATAGGAAACACTATTTTTATTTTGTTAGGTGTCTCATACCCTAGTGACTGGAATCCAGAGCAAGAAATATTGTTTTAGTCTTCTGGAAAGTTTTTTTTTTGTAACCTATTTTTCATCCAAAATGGATGCTAACTGCAAAACGAGAGGCAGAGAACGCAAAGATTGAAAGATATTCATCCTCCCCCTCCTTGATTTTCCTAGAGATCTCCATGCTAGCTGTCTAGACTACTTGATGGTAACATATCCTTGCCGTCTGGCCAGCAGTGACATATCATATATTTGCAGGAGACAATCCCCTTATTTATATATGAGTTAAATATGCCTCAGGGACCCGATCTGAGATTGCATATCTGCAACCCGAGTGCTTGCCAAGATTGACAGAGGCCTGTTACTCGATTCAAACTTGATTAAGTCCAATTGAAGAATGAATGGGTTCCACTCAGGATGGGGATGGAGGGGAGAGCGCGACGATGGCGACATTACATTTCCTTGAAACATGCCCTGGAAGCAGAGAAAAACATGGCTGCTGGGAGAGGCACTCGAGGGAACATTTGTCCAGTAGAGAACTAGACTATGCCTTTTATTCCCATCTGGATAAAATAGTGAGGTGACATTTGATCCAGTCACTCAAGGTTCGATTTAAACTGCTCCCCTTTCACGCTGCCCGTCACATCTGCGTCTGCCCCCTGTCCAACTAAAGGGCTTGCATAACTGCGGGAGCACAGGTGACCGCAGGGGGGTCCTTGAATTTGGAGGGCGATCCATTTCACTTAAGCGCGAAGGGCTTGGGAAGGTTAATCCAAGACTAGCAGCGGCATGCTCGGGTTTCCAGCCCAGTACATGTGGAGCATTGGACACTTTGTCATTTATGCAATATTGCATTTTTTTCCCTTTCTTTATTTAACCAAAACCTCAAAACATCCTGATCTTCTATGATCCATGCAGTTAGCTGTAACCACAGATCTAATCGAGGGCATGTTTAAATGGGTTGTGCTTTACAGAGACATCAAGCTAAAGTGGAAGGCCAATGCTTTAAAAGTCAGGGCAGACCACAAAGTATTTCCTCGAACCGTTTTTCACTGCCTTTTTTAATTAATCATGGAAGTGCATTACATTCCACATTCTGAAATGACTATAATGTTTAGCTGTTAGTTTTATTGAATGGACCCATCTTTTTTATGCTTTTGGAATCTGAAACACTGTTTGCATTTTGTAAGGTGTCTCATACCCAAGCGACTGGGAATCCAGAGCATGACCTTTTGCTTTAGTCTTCTGGAAAGTTTTTAACTTTCATTTTGTCATTATGTTCCCCTGAGTGCCTCTCCCAGCAGCCAGGTTTTGCTCTGCTTCCACGACCCGTTTCAAGGAAATGTAATATTGCCATCGTCACACTCTCCCCTTCAATATGTTAGGTGGTAGCTGTATTTAATAGAACATTATCTTTCATTTTATTGGAATCTGTGCATTTTATTTTTTCTATATCATTTTAGCTATTTTCATTTCATTTTCTTATTGTTTCCAACTTTCCATTTTTTATATTTTGATTCTTTTGTTTTTGTTATTTAGTTTTAGATTATTGTATTGTTGTCTTGTTTTATTTAATTTCATTATTTTATTTAAATTTACTAACAGACATTCATCAGGCTCCTGTATAACATGCCAGCCATCCTAGGAGGTATCTGATTGGACGATCATGTTGAACAACAATACCTTTGGGGTTTTCCTGTCATCCTGACAAGAACCTTAGCAGAGCCCAGACTGATTTCCTCCTTCAGGTCTGGCACTGGCTGATAGGACTTCACATGAAAGTGTGTCAGGAGATTTGAGGAAGAGAGGCGCTCTGGGAGTTCAATACACCAGTTTGATGGATCCACCTCAAGTACAAACAGGGTGTGCCGCCTGCTCCAGAGCTTTAGATATCTGTAAACTATTTCATGTTGAATTCCTGGCTGTGTGTGGCATGCCCACATTACAGGAAGACAGAAATTGAGATGAAAGCTGAAGAGATGAGCTGTAGGCTACATTTAGTTAGAGTGTCTTAGTTAGAGAACATGTCTTTTGTTTCTGTTTGTGTGTGGGAGTGAGCCTACAGTACACTCAGAGTTGAAGTAGAAGAGATTGAAAAATGTTTTTTGTCACTTTAGCATTAAATAATGTTTTACAGGACAAGTCAGATTATCTTTTCTGAGTGAGCAGTGCTCACTTGTGTATGAATAAATACTTTCTTGAAGAGTCTTTATCATCTATAGGTGCAGTGATGTGGCAGAATTCATCTGAGAGATGCCAACGTGGCACGATTTCAAGTTGTGAATCGTAAATTATGAGAATGATGAGTGCTCTGGTGCATCCTTAGTAATTAGGATGTCCATTAATGATCACAAATTCCCACTGCTTTGAAGTTCTCTTCTAAGCCTACCAATGTCACATTCTTGTAGTCTGTTCAGGGAGAAATATCATAAAGAGCTTAATCTGATGCCAAATCCCAATTTAGCAGTGGTGCATCTATTATATCAAGCTGTAGGCTCTCACTGGGCCTTTTAAATTGAATATTGAGATAGGTGGGACGAGAGAAGCATATCTAGTCCCGGGTTTAAGCGGCTTGCAGCAGCAGCTTATAGTCAGCTAAGACTCTGCTGCAGCAGTTTTGTGAATACTTGAATGAAAATGGCATTCAAGGAAAAAGTTGGTTAGTTGATAGTTTTGTTGAATATCATTGTATGAGGAATCTGTGATTTTTTTATTTTATTGATTTGATTTCTCCTGTCTGTGTGACACACACACACACATGACTCATGCGCACAGAAAGCTGCTTCAGAGAAAAACACAAAATTTTGCAGAGTATCCTCGAAAGCACAGTCTTAAATTAGTTAAATTAAGTCTTAAATTAACCTGGAGTTGTGATAAAGTGCGATGCATGTTTGATCCGTGTCATGTGCGGCAGGTCTTAAAGTGACAGCAGCCTAATTGACCTGCTGCTCTCTGTCATTAAGGATAATCAAAGAACAAAAGAAAAAGAAAAAATCACTCACTGCTCTTGACTGAATAACTTTTGTAGCTTTAATAAGGATTCATCTATATTTAATTGATATTTTATGCAGTGAAGACTTTGAAGTGTTTGATAACTTTATTATAAAATAATAATTTAATGGAAACATCAGTAGCAGTATTGGTATTGGTGATTCGTTCTTTCATAAAAAACATAGGCTACTGTCTTTGTTGTTTCTTCATTAATTTAGAGAATAAATGTGAAATTCTTACAATATAAAAATAAATTAAAACCTTTAATGTTAGGTGTGATTAATTGTGATTTTTATATATAATTGTAAAGTTTGTAACCCAAATGTGTATGTATGTATATGTATGTATGTGTGTGTATATATGTGTATATATATGTGTGTGTATATGTGTATGTGTATATAATGTATACTGTACATGTGTGTATATATACATTTGGAAGCTTGATTTAAAACAATTGAGTTTATTAATTTAAGGGAGTTATTTAATTTAGGTTACAAACATAGTTCAACTATACATGCAGCAAGGCAATAGTAGTGCAGAAAGTTAAGGTCACACGGTCCACCCCCTGAGGAAGCTGTTTATCAAGATCAAGTCCAACTTGGAGGCCATTTTTCACTCAGCTGCAAGTAAAGCATCCAAAAGTAATGATGATTGAATAAACTATTGAACAGATGGAGACTTTCCATGACGTATTTATTTTGCTTCCTTGAGAGAGAGAGAGAGAGAGAGAGAGAGAGAGAGAGAGAGAGAGAGAGAGAGAGAGAGAGAGAGAGAGAGAGAGAGAGAGAGAGAGAGAGAGAGAGAGAGAGAGAGAGAGAGAGAGAGCACGAGCAGGTGTAGCATATATCTCTGGATAGTTTTGTCTACCTGTATTCATGCATACTCTTCCTACTCCAGAAGCCCTAATTGCATTGAGCTTTAATCACATATGCATTCAACCCATCTGTTGCTTCACTTTAATTTGACCTCAGCCTTCTTGACTAAATGCATGCAACTTTGTAGTGACTGCCATGTGTGGACACAAACAAAGGTGGAGGGTCACCTTAGCGAGCAGGTGACAGGTGTACCGTAGGGTCCTGACATGTCTGAGCTTGGTGCTTGCCTGGAAGTGACACTAATATTTACGGCCCCTATTCCAAAAGCCCCAATTAATCAACAGGGATCATGGGGCTTTTTTTGTGGCAAATGGAATCTTTCGAAATGCACTTTATTCACCCTCATCTGGTTAAGGAAAAGAAGATCAAACAAGACAGCAAACAAGCAGGCTGGGATTTTAGAACAAGGGGCCTGTCTCGGCACGTCTAAACTGATTGGTCACTGACAGAAGAGCCAAGTCGAGTTAAGCATGTGCTGAAATGAATGCTGTGACATTCAATGCATTTTAAATGGAGTGTCCTTGAGATGCAAGGTCATGGAGGTGTACTGGTTAAAGACTGAGGCGATTCTTGTTGGCCAGCCTAAACACAATTTTCTGGAGCTGTAATGTTTACCTGGTAGAAATGTAGGGAAATTGAACATCTTTTAGAGAATTTATCTGTAGAGCATTTCACAGTCTCTAGTAGAGATTGAAGGTGTTTTTCATCAGAAGGAAGCAGCTAGTTTTGACTTGTCTTTTATCTCACTATTCTCATCCATCTATCCTGTCGGAAAGTGTTTCTCCTATTTGTGCCATTCTCAGCCAGTGAAGGGGGTGTTTTTCATCAGATCTTCATTTTCTGCCAGCCAGAAATTTATATTTACATTTTAACTGAGGTGTGATCTAGACATTGAGGGGGGCTTAGATAAAAACAAAAAAAAACATTAGATTAGATTAATTAGCCGCGGAGTACTTGGTAGCTTTTTCCGCCTAAATGAATTATAAATAAACATAAAAAACTAGGAGGCTATTTGCAGTATATTAAATGGTTTTTGACCTAACGTAAATTTTTTTGCACTGAAATGACACACTCTGTCGGCTCTGACAGCGTTGCATCACGTGCATCTGCGCAATATCATAGCCTATGATTTCCGAAAATAGTACTATGTCAACTAATGATATCAGCACAAGAACTGTTGAGGAATATGCAACATAATTTAGACAATTGTTTTTGTCATATGTTAAATAACTGACAGACACTATCATTTCATTTCAATAGACTATTAACTTAAAGCTTTTACTCTTAAACACACAAGGCACGTCCACTTTAATAAACAGTCGCTAATTCCTTCCGTGATTTATTATTTTTGTGCTTTCCACCTGATGAAATTAACACGGCAAAAAATCGAATTTTGGTCGAGTCCGAACGTATCGACCAATAAATCGACTAGTCGACTGGGAGATTACAGCCCTACTGAACATGTTAAATCACACCTAATTTATTATCTATAATGAATTATTTCATGTTTTATTATATAATTTGTACTATTTGTTTTATTTTATATTTTTGATTATTTTATTTTTTACATTATTCTGTTTTATTTATTTTAATTTATTACTATCTCACATCCTAATTCCAACAGCTAATCAGCAGGTACTTGTGAAACATGCCTGCCATCCTAAAGGGATCTGATTGAACAAAAATACATTTGGGGTTCGTCCTCTCTGTCATTAATGATTTACAGTCTGCTGCTGATATGTAAAATATACTAGGCAACACATCTATTGCTAATGCTGTAGAGTAGACTCTCCGTAATTGAGCTTAATGCTGCTGTTTCAATTCATATTGGATAATTTTATTCTCTTAATGCTGAAGCAGTCCAAAAATGTCTGGCACCCATGTTTATCTGCTAGAGTGAACAACATCAGGATTAGTGCTTGCGCTCTTCCTGGAGAGCAGGAGGGAGTCGAAATCTTGTGTCTTACTTAACCCCCAAGCATATTCAAGCTCGTTATCACTTATTCTCCAATAACAATTTACTGTTTCCTGTCAGTGGCTTCTGAAAATGAATTCTGCCAGATGCTGTGGCAGCGTGATGCAAAGACATTAGTCGTTATTTGGCCTGCGTCAGATATGTGGAGTTCTGAGAGGAATAAAAGGCTCATGAGACGTAAGCCAATTATCCACACTGTGGGAATTCCACCGGCGAATGCAAACTATCGTTTATGTAACACACTCATATGCACACACTCTCATATACGCTCGAACCCTTTCTAGTTTAATATTTACATTGTTTTAGAGAAGAATATGGTCCTAAATGATTTCATAAGGCTCTCTAGATTTGGGCTGGCTAGCAAAATGAGACAGCTCTCCATTGTAGAGATGTTTAGATGTAGAAAGCAATGTATTGTGAAGTGAATTTTTGTCAAAGGAGATACTTAACATTCAGAAAATGTTTATTGTCAATCTTCCATCGTCACAACATATAAGAACTGTTTTGTTTTATTTTCAGTTTGTTTACCTTTTTTGCAACCCTATTGCCTAAAAAACAGGGGACATGAAAAACCGTAATATTTGTGTTTTTTTTTTTTTTTTTTTTTTTTTTTTGTATGTTTATATAAGAAGTAGTAAGTACAAAACCAAAAGTGATGTCTGGCCTAGAAAAATTGACATCTTCACCCTTTATTTAAATATTATTACAGATTTGTTAAACATTTTGTAAGCATATTGCATAGTTGTGCTTGGAGTTTTATTTGTGATAACGCAGTGTGAAAACTAGTGTTTAGGTTTTCCCTTCACATTTAAAATATTTTATAAATATAAAATATTTCCCTAATATTTTGATGGTTTAAATAAACCTTTAGGGTCATTAAAAATAAAATATGTCCTCCAGACATTACTTTTGACCACTACTGTACATTTAAATAACTATTTAACAGAATACCAATTTTTTTTTCCTGGATACAGTTGAAAAGGCCATGACCCATAGCTGTCAACCCTCCCGTTTTTTCCGGGTTTCTCACGTATTTTAGCTCTTTTCCCGCTGTCTTCCCGTTTTAGTATTTTCCCGTAAAATATCCCGTATTTTTACGCTCTGATTGTGTGAGACGTACAAGCTCGGGCAGATTCGGCTTGAAGTCGTTCATCCTCGGATGCGGCGCCGTGCGCGCTGTTACAAAGAAAAGCCGTGCACACAGCAAAGCGAAATGGGGTCTTGCGGGTCTCGCTCGTACAGACGCGTCGAGTATAAACCATGCTATAAACAAAGCTTGACCCTAACCTAAGCCTCCGAACTTCCGAAGCACCACTAACTTCGCATCTGTTTCCCTCGTAAGCTGATATTAGTAGTTAAACATTCTCTATGATAAAACATTTTTTGTAAAAAATATTTTAATAACACGGTTTTGGCGGTTATAGAGTTCTAATTACGGTGTTCAACTATAACCGTCGGTCTCACGGTTACGGTCACACACCTAACACACACACAGACACACTCCTTCTCTCTCTACCTCTCTCTCTCTCTCTCTCTCTCTCTCTCTCTCTCTCTCTCTCTCTCACACTCACACACACACACACACTCTCTTTCTCTCTCTCTCATATATACACACACACACGTCTCTCTCTCACACTATATGTAGGCCTATGTAGTTATAAACTCTTTAGACTGTTAATGATTAGTGCTTTTTTTTAAAAAGCTTGTGGGTAAGAATCGTGTAAAAAAAATCCCTTATTTTGGGGATGGATTCTGGGAAATCTCCCTTATTTTCAATGTTCAATGTTGACAGCTATGCCATGACCTCTTACAAAAAGCATGGGATTTCTGCCTCTAATGTTTTTTTTTTCATTTTTTTAATGAGATTCCAAAGTTTACCATTTGTAATGTTTGGTCCTGTGTACCATGATAAGGAAGGCAGGAAGTCACTGGGAAAGCAGGATACAAATTCTTGTCCTGAGGTTCAAGCATCTAATATCAGAGTGCTTTACAAATAATTCTATCAATGCAAAATAAATCTAAGGAACGGTGTACATATGCTTTGCTCTGTAAACAATGTAATCGTCGACTCTGATAACAGTGTAGCAAACCCATAATATTCTGTTGTTTTGTGTAGTATTCTCACTGGATGGTTAGAAGGAAAAAAAAGAGCCTGTACCTGAAATTTATTAAGGCTTTCTTTTTATTTATTTATTTACTTTTTATGTGCATACTATTTGGGCTGTCAAAAATTTAACCTCTCCTACTTCCATTTAGATGCCATTCAAATTCAAATCGAAGCTTATGCAAATCTCTGTTGTTAATATTCAGACTGATTGCCTTTTTCTTGGCCTTCAAACCTTCCCTTTGCTACTTATCTCAGGCATAACATGCATCCCTCAAATACTTTCTTGGCTACGCTCAGCTTATAACTTGCATTACTGAACTATAAAGAAACGTCATCAACGGGCTAAAGTATTGTTTTTCCCCCCCCTTTTTTAATTTTTTGATGAAATGTAATTTGGTTCAGTCAAAACATCTGTGAAGATCTAAAGAAAGAAATCAGATCTTTTGTTTCCAGATTCAAGAGCTGGTTTTGGTTAATGCTTTTATGTCACCCCCCTCACAATGTTTTTTTTTATTTTAATTTTTAAATTTTTACTATAATTAAAGACATCTCAAGGTTTGTTTTTTCCTTAAATTTTTTTGTTTTTCCGGTCATAATCTACTTAATACTGTTACGATTACTTGGCATCTCGTATTTTAAAAAGTTGCATGTTGTCTTAATTTGGTGCTCATTATGTTTCTAAAGATAAAACTATGAGTTGCATATGTGCTTTGTAAGTTCGGTGAGGTTTCTGAATAGCGGACTGTTCATAGATGCAGAAATAAAAAGGCACTACTTTTCCTTTGATGGTTTTACATTCAGGTGAATGCTGCTATAAGTGTTCAGTGCCCATGATGCTCTGATATCGCCTTTATTTGTGTGTGGCCCTGGGCACTAATGATAGCATGCAGGTTTAGGTAATAACCTTGTTTATCTCCTCTTTATGGCTCAGCGAGTAACAGTGGGTGCCGTCAGTGTGCGTTTTTAACCCAAGCGGAATGCTTTTCCCTTTGAGGTGTAAAAACCAGCCTTAGTTGTAACTTCAAGTGGCAGGAACATATAAGAATGTTTTGAGATAAATACCAGTTTCATTGAACTCCCTACAATTGTCTTTTTTTTAAATGACCCGAAATGATTATTAATCCCAGAAAGAGTACAAAGCAAACCACATTATCCTTTAGTTTGGCTTTCATCATGAGTTCAATGTCCTCTGTGCTGGACCCGCTATTGGATGTTTTGAACTGGGCAGCTGCGATTATTTTGCATAAAAGTTGAAATGCCAGAATCCTACATATGATACTTGCTTATTAAGGGATTGTTCACTCAAAAATGGAAAGCTGCTGTTTTCCATACACTTCCATACACTGTTGGTCCCTATGCACTTTCATTTGGAACAGAGCATCTTGGACATAAAGCTTAATATCTTAATTTCCATAGTAGATAGAAAGTAAGTGAATTATAAATTTACATTTTTGGATAATTGATCCTTTTAATACTCTTACAACTGTGGGGAGTAGTCTGGCAAGTCAAGGTTCTTGTTAATTTTTACAATGAAAATGGTCACAAATAGTTGGAAGAAAAATCAATTTTAAGTAATAATGTTTTAAAAATATAAACAAAATTACAATATTAACAAAGTTAATAAATTAGGTGAAGTATTTAATGATCATCTGCATGTTGATACTGACAGCTTAATTACTTGGGTAAAGTTTGTGTACATTGCAACAAAATTACCAATTATTATATAAATCACATTTATATGTAATATGGAAGCAAATTTGATCTCATTAAACAACAAACTGACTAAATACAACATCAGAAAGTTTGAAATTTATGGTGCTTGTGAGCATGTGGCTAACATAAAAGCATTTGCCTTTATTCAGGATGCATTTTCTGCATCGTTTCTCTTATTTCTGTTGGTCCTCATGAGGTCATTTTAATCAGACTCATTGTACAGCCAATACAATACCTCATGTTTTTTTATCAATGTATTTTTTCTGCAAGTTTCACAGTCTGTCTCAGCAATATATTAGCAGTAGATCTTTTCTCGTACGCTGGCCTGCATGATACTGAACAAATTATTTTTTGATGAGTCTGTTCTCTTCCAGTCTTGACCCATTTCCTGTATCTTATGTAAGTATTCTACATTACCTCTTTTTGAATCAACTATAATGTTGTTTCAGGGTACAAGGATAGAAGTAATTTAGGCCAGACTAACTGAAAGAGACTGTCCGACTTTTTTTTTTTTTTTTTGTCCCTGTTATTTTATCCTATTTATTATTTATTTATTTATTTGGTCTCAGACGATGAATAATAACACCTTGCAGAATGCATTAGTCCATCTTTGCATTCACAAGCGGGAACATCATTATTTTTCACCATTATTGTTTGTTATTGCTTTCCCTTCTGCACATCAAATCTAAGGATCGGAAAAGGGATGCAGGAAAGATGGAAGTTGAGAATGAATTAAGCCATTGCGATTAGAATACTTAATGGAGGTGGAAAGGAGATGATGTACCGACACAAATATAAGGATTAATATTTTGGTCCATGTTCTTTGTAACATTAATGCAGGTTGGCTTTAATTTTATATTATTGCAACTGATATTTTTAATAATAATAGTGAAAGACATTATGACATTTAAATTGCTTTTATTTCATTTATGTTAGTTTTGACTCTATCTATATGCTATATTTGTCAAAATAATACTCCATAAGACCTTTTTTAAAGTTTGTTTATTTATTTATTTAATGACATCTTCAATATCCCATTCCAGCTTTCAATAAGATACACATCAACAAATGAACACAAGAAAAGCATGACTTACATGAAGACTAATCTAATGTAGACATAGCTGCACTTTTCTAAATGCATGCAGTTTTATAAGATTATATTGGATCCGCAATTTTTCTTTTTAAAGAGAAATCCATATTACTCTGGTCTTTAGAGAAAAAGTAAAAGCTGCTCTCCTTTATAAAAGCGCTTTTTCGTGTCCTTCAGAGGAAAACTCCAAGTTAAGACTGGCATGAAAATTGTGCAGCTTGATGAATTATGTAGCCTAGATTTTCTCTCTTTTTGCATTTGATGAGGAGCACAGAGAAACGTTTCTTCACCAGGCATGGCGAGGCCACCCGTAACGCTTCTGACACATGAAGCAAAAGGGGCGTTCCACTTAACCATCAGACCTCGGTTGTGCCTCTGTTCTCAACAGGTCTCATGATGCCGCCATCTGTTAATTGTTCTCAACATAAAATTCAATGGTCATATGTGATATGTTGAACTGATCTCTTGGTATAACGATGCTGCGGGCCATTCATTTATGAAAATGGGAAATAATAGTCTTTCATAAGTTTGAAAACATGCGTTGACCCTTGTGTAGCTATATAGAAGAGGTTTGATACCAGAACAACAAAAAGTGTATTTTTTGCTCATTAATAGAAGTTTGAACTTGAAGGTCAGTTAAGAATTGAGCAGTAGTTTGCCTTGTTATCGGCTACTGTTGTGATTGATATTGTTTATAAATGAGTGCCTAGAAGCTTTTCCTAGAGTTATGTGACCCAGCCTTCTGAATCTGTGGGTTACTTGCAGTATAAGGCCATTATACAGCACATCAGGGTCATCTTTAGATGTTTGTCTCCTTGCCAAATTCAGTATTTGTTTTAGTCTTCTTAAAAAGATCTTTTTCATTTTGAACTATGTGGTCAAAATATTTTTTCATTTTAGTCAGTTTTACTTAAATGGTATCTGATTTTAGTCTTTGAAAATGGTTCAGTTGAAAGTGCAAGAGTTTATTCTTTAGATATTCATTGTTAGTGTTTTAGTGCGTTGTTACGGCAAGAACGTTTTTACAACATGACTAGAACATTGCTTGCATTTGGATTATTTGAAAAAATAAAAGAAAGTTTTTTTTTCAGTGTCTTGTGGCATTATTGTTTTATCAAATTTTTGTCGATACAATGTTTTAATTACAAATTCTTTAAATTGCGTTACGCTTTTTTGTGAGGCAAAACTTTTCATCAACAAATGTTTTTTCCAGTAATTTTTGTTAACAGGAACAATGCTCATTTGATTCAATAATTTCAAAACCTCAAGACTTTTCAAAACTGGTTCAAGCTATCCTCTTGATCATCATATACCAGGACATCCAGAAGATGCAGGACTGTATTTGTGTGCCTGGTGAACGGACCTCACTGATGTGGAGAAGAGGGACTTTGATCAAGAGTGGTACAACACTGAGTGCTTTCGGCCCTTTCTTCCCTTGACTGCTATATAACTGTATGCGTACAGAGAGAGTGAGATGAGATGAGAGATCTGTTCTGGTCCCATACTCTCTGATTCAGCTTGTCCTGCTCTGGTGCTCTGCAGTTGCAGACGGATCCCTCCGGGAATGCTCGGCACAATAAAGAACCAAAGAGCCGAGTAGAGTTATCACACTACGATGCGTCTGGGCAGGGCAAAACCGCATGTATTTTTAATGTGCTGCAAATAAGAAATACAGCCTAGTTTCTCTCTCTCTCTGTCTCAGTGGCTAATAAAGAGTCTTATTATTACCCACAAGACTTGGGTCAATTTAACGCCGAGCTTTGCTGACATGAGATAGGTCTTGCTGATATTTTCTGCCTTCAGCGTTTTCGCAGGGCACTTTGTGAGTGTATGTGTGTGTGGTGGTCTACAACACATTGCTTACTGTACTAATGACTTCACCCTAAAATTCTGGGCTGACTGGCAGACCTAGTTAAGCTGTCTTGTGAAGTGGAAAGTCCGGTGTGTGTGTGTGTAAACTGAAGGGTGATTCACCTATTATCCTTATTTTGAGGTTTCCAAGCTTATTTTCACGTGGCTGGGGATTTGAAGTACTGAATTCCCCACTGCTGTAACTAGTTCCAACACTTTTATCGATGCTCAGATTATTGAAATGGGAATGCATTCTGTGGAATCTTGTTTTTAGCCGCCTTTATTATAAAAAAGCAAATCATTTCAGCTGTATACTGGCATGTTCAGTATGTCTGGCCGCTAAATATAGCGGCTCCGTTTCTTCCGTCAACAAGCTTCTGTTTATGCTCACTTCAGTTTTAAAGAAAGGTTCCAAATCTCTGAGGAAAATTTATATTGGTGTTTTGGACGTGGCCTCACAAATGTGAAAAAGCTGAAGATTTGGTGTTCATTTAGATGCAAACTACAGGAAAAAAGGGGTATGAATCCAGAGAAGAAAATCATGTTGTTTTCAAGTAAAGCGTTTTAGCTTGGTTCATTTGAGGTCTTGGCAGATCATTTTCGTTTAGCCTCAGGTTAATGCAGACTGTGTACTTGCTTTACTCTTGCATCTTCATTCTGTATGCCAGACGGAGTTAGTCAGTTAATCACATATTCTGATATTGTGCAACTGAGAAGAATATGGTTGAAAATGTGCAAAGTTCTGGAAGCTTGCAAAGGGTGACAGGTTCTCATAAAATAGATTAATTAAGAAATGCAATTTATGTATCAGATACATAATGTATCTGAAATGTACTGTACACTTACACTTTTGTACCAGTACAACAAACTCTCATGGAAATCCGTAAATTTTTTTTTATATATTTTGGTAAATTGGTGTCTAATGCGTATGCATCTCATTAGTACGTTTTCATATAATCTGCTCGTGCTCACACCCTACTGATGGGTAGGTTTAGGGGTGGATCTTTATGCTTTATGATTATCCATATGAATAAATCACATCATACTAATTCAAACATTTTGTCATGAGGTCGGGCTGTACAAGTATGTGATAATATATTGTCTCTATTGTAACAATAAAGGTGCGATCACATTAGCAACATTTTTTGTGACATTTTATGGGCAAAAATTGGCAATAACAGTGATATTGATGTGTTAAGCAAAGGTCACACAGAAGTTACTTGCAAACCAAGCAGGTTTCTGTAGGTCAACTCCAATGGTGTGAATCTGTGTTACCAACTTGAACCCGTTGTAAAATCTGCATGGGGAAATCTTTCGCTCTCACACAAAATTCCCGATCGCATGTATTCCCGACCGCTAGTGAAATGACTGGACTTCATTAGCAAAACAGTAGATGTTGACTGCACCTTAACATTTGTTTTACAAATATGTATTCATTGTTTAAGATTTAAGGGAAATGTAGCTTTAAACATGGACCCTCTGGTTTAGTTACTGCCGTCTTTAGCAGATTAGCTAACCTAGTCCAAATGCCCAAAAATTATATATTATACAAATACTGAAACATAAAGCCCAAAGTATACTTTGATTCGCGCACTGTCGCGCATGAAATAATTTTCATAATTTTTTGGTGTCTGCGCGGACGGTACAACAGTACATGTGCGAGAAAACAAAGTCCACTTGATAGTGCGCATGCTACGCTAAGTGTATTCCCGCACTCATGGCCATATGAGTATACTTTTAAAGGCTCCTGCACTTAACTGTGAGTTGATAAAATTAAGTATACCAGCATGAGCCTTAAGTTCCCCGAGTTTACACATCTTCTGAAACCTAGATTGTATGTATTTTGAGTGCATAAAGTATCCAGCATTTAAAACCTTTTTTCTCTCTCTTTTTTGGTTCATCATCATTATCGTCTGGGTAATTGCAGTATATTACTTATTGTATAATTTTCAGTATTAACACTACATTAATTGCATCACTTACACGACAAAATGGTGGAGAATAGTGCGAATTGGGAAAGAGAAAATTATAGCATTATGGGTTTTAGTTAATTATTGTTCATTTGCTTTTTCTCTTTCTTTCTTTATTGAAGGGTTTTGCTTATCGTTTAAAAACGATCGTTTAAAAAAATATACATATTTGATTTTTATTTTATCAGAGGTTCCCATTGAGATCAAAAATCTTTTTTTTCTCTTTACCTAAGAGAGATTTACCTATGTTGCAAGATACAGGATTCAATACTAGTGCAATTAATAATGTGAGTTTGAAAATGTGTTGTTTGAAGATGCCTAAAAATGACTTAAAAAAGTCACTCCAGAGGGGAATATCCCTAAACTGAATGTACTGTCCTGTATTATCAGTATACTTTAAGATATCTGATTAATTAATATACAGAAGAATACTTCATTGTTTGCCCGCTGTATATAGACATGTTCCAGTCTTTATCGCATGTCTTCATTTTTTGCTGTCTACCAAAATAATTTTCTTTGATGTATTAATACAGAATGTTTCTCTTTCTCTCTGGTGTTATTTCTTTTCTGGGGGACATGCACTATTTCCCTACGGACCTGACTGGAAAGTGTTAGCAGCTTTTAGCTGCTTTTTGATATGAACCCTGAGTGCAAAAGGAAAAACACAGGAAAGATGCGATTGTGTGTGTGGAAGTGTGGGAATGTGTGAGGATGTCGTCACCATGGATGCCGGCGTCGGTGTTGTTTTCTGACACTAACTAATGACCAGCACAATCTTGGTGTTTCTGTATTGTTAGATTTACGAGCTTAGCGGGACGCCCACCGCTGTGAGTCCTACTGGCCCTCGTCCGTTCTCTAAGAGAGAACAGGAAGCTTTGACTGGGATTTATGACCTGAACAGGACAGAAAAAAAAAACTTCATCATGTACAGATGGAGCTTTGTCTTTTTCTGTAGAGCGTTGTGGTCTTATCAAGGGTGGACACCAAGCGGAGCAAAGGTCTAGGATGACAGAGGAAGTAGCATGTGTTGTCTTCCTATCTGCTTTCTGGCATTGAGATGGCAGTGTTGGTGGTTTGCTTGTGTTTTTTTTTTTCAAATTCAGACAACTTTTGTGGTTATGAGAAAAGAAAATAATTTTTATGGCAGTCAGTTAATTATCAATAAATGTGTTTTCTAAGATTAATATTAGCATATTATGGTTTGATTTTTCATTTTGCTTTCTAAAGACTAGAAATTAATTAAAATAGTAATATTGTAAAATAGCATTACAATTTAAAATGAATTTTGCCTTTTCAAATTTATTTTATTAGTTATTAGTTATTAATTATTCCTGTGATGGCAAAGCTGAATTTTCAGCATCTATTACTCCAGTCTTCAGTGTCACATGATCCTTCAGAAATCATTCTAATATGCTGATTTGACGCTCAAGCAACATTTCTTATCATCATTGTTGAAAACATTTGTGCTGCTTAATATTTTGTGGAAACATAATTATTTTCCAGGGTTCTATAAAGAATAGAAAGAAACATAATTCATTTGAAATAGAAATCTTTTGTAACATTATAAATGTCTTGTAATGATCAATTTAATGTGTACTTGCTGAATAAAAGTATTAATTTCTTTAAATGTATATACAATACCGGTTAGTGGTTAGAATATTTTTTATTCACATTTTGATTAATATGGCCATTTCGGTTGATCACTACTTTTAGCCATGACTATCTTCTTATTTTATCTAATTGATTTAATGTAGAACAAAAAGACAGTGAGCTAATGTGTTTTATGATTAATACTTTTATCAAACTGCAATATGGCATGATTTTTCTTCTGGTGTGGATTTCTGTTTAGATTTTGACTGTGGCCTGTTTGGACTTCCTGTCACTTTTTGGATCATACCAGTAGCCAGTTCTACAGCACAGCAGCTCTGGGATATTCTTCTGAAAGTGCACACGTTTTCTCTTTTACTTCTACAGAGCAGCTGTTCTCCATTTGTTCTCCTGCTCACTGTCTTATGATAAGAGATTGTTAAGGAAAAGTCCCCATCCGTTTTGAAGGTTTTAATGTCCCCCTTGATATCAGTTTCTGAGGGGCTAGTCTCGTCGATCTCAGTGGAGGTAGCCGTTTTTTTTCCATGCTTACCTAGACGCGTATTCTCTAAGAAAAAGAGCAGGAGCGAGGGGAAGAGAGATCAAAAGAATCCCACAGAGAGACTTGCTTCACAAAGGGGAAGAAACATTTAAGAATGTAAAAATAAAATGGCCCTCGTGGGTCATTATTCTCAACTTTCTCAGCGTACCCCACTGGGATATGTAATGCCATGCTGTCGTTGTTGGGAAAGCTCATACAGAAGCACACAGTCGCACTGTTAGGACCTTTCTATGCTGTTACAATGCTGATGTATATCTTTGCATTCTTTCTGAACAGTGAAGATATTTGATGTATAATTAACATTTGTTTTCATAAAAATAATTATAAAATATATATATAGATTATATGGGTGTGTATGTATATATGTATGAATATATATACACACACCCATCCCCCACCCATATATATATATATGTTTATATATGTGTATATGTATATGTGTATGTATGTACTGTATACCAGTATGTGTGTGTGTGGCACCACAACCCACAGTTACACCCTTTCTCTGCTGTTCTACAAGTGGTAAGTTGAAAAGTTGTTTTATTAGTGAAAAAAGAGGGGTAACTGAAACAAAATACAAAATGATAAAAGGTAGTCCAATTAAAATGCTTATTCTTAAAATTTGAAAAAGTAACAGACGCTAAATCTATGGCTCCCCAAAGTCTCACACACACACACACACACACACACACACACACACACACACACACACACACACACACACACACACACACACACACACACACACACACACACACACACACACACACACGCGCTCCCCCCATATATATATATATATATATATATATATATATATTAGTGCTGTCAAACGATTAAAATATTTAATTAACTCAAAAAATGTATGCTGTTAAAATGGGTTTGCGTTAGCGCCGTTAATAACGCGTTTAACTGACAGCACTCATATATATATATATGTGTGTGTGTGTTTGTGTGTGTTAGACTTTGGGTAGCTGTAGGTTTAGTGTATTTTACTTTTTCAACACACACTCAACCCCCCCCCAACAGCCAAACCCCCCCCCCCCCCCCATATATATGTATATGTGTGTGTGTTTGTGTGTGTGTGGGACTTTGGGTAACTAGATTTAGTGTATTTTTCTTTTTCAAATTTTAAGAATAAGTATTGTAATATTACTTTTTACAAAAAAAATTACAAAACTACTTTTTATCATTATAAGATTTTGTATTTTGTTTCAGGTACCCTTCTTTTTTTCTCTAAAAAACAACTTGTTAGCTTACCACTTGTAGAATAGCAGAGAAAGGGTGTAACTGTGGGTTATGGTGCCACACTCAAATAGAACAATCAGCCACACATTAAAGTAAAGAGGAGTGGAATATAGTTTTACTCCGTCTGTTTTTAGCACTCTTATCCGGGCGGCAGAAGAGATTTCTTAGACAGGCCTCGACCCCGGGCCGCCCTCTGCACTATCAGCGATCAGAAACATATCATCAAAGAAACACCCGGGACCCCGGCGCTTCTGCTTAAACTCACCGCAGCAGCTCTACGTGTAGCCCAATCTTCTGTGACAGAAAACACACAGCCTAGGCGTTTAGCGCTCAATGGCGTTCATTTAGAAGTGTAATCATAGCATTCTGCAGTACGGCTGCCACCTTACTGGTGCCTCAAACCTCTATTCAGTGCAAACGTCTGGCTTTGGAGTGTTCTTGACCTTCAGGTTCTATATCTCTGTTGGCTCTCATCTGAATGATAGTGTGCTCTGCTTTGAGCTAAAGTGCTTCTTTTGAATGTATTCTTTAATTCAGACACTCATGTTGTTGTTCTCTCTTTTGTTTCCTCTACAGCAAACTCTTCTCTGCTCGGTGGTGGAGGAGGTAAGTGTCTTATCTTACAACATTTTCATTGTGACATAATTTTGAGATGTTAGGTGGTTTCTCCACGGATTCTACAGCAGAAACAATATCGGCGTCCACTAGCAGATGGAGTCTGAGGTGTGCAACTACTGTATGTCTGGGGTTGCCCGTGTGAGTGGTTGATGGCGCAACACTACCAAGGCCCTCATTTGGAAACATTTCTGCACACACTTTGACATGATTGAAGTAATTACACACAAAGCACGAGACATGACAGAAGGGGTAGAGAAGTGTCAGGGGTGTGGGGTCATGAATCAACCCAATTACAACTGGAATTTTGATACACCTCACTTTTACAGAGGAATCCGTTTAGTCCCCAGATAATGAATGTAGGTCAGTTGTGTGCCCCCATTCGCACTATCCATTGTTTATCCATCTGTGCCACTGTGTCAGGGAGGGTCCCTCTCCCCTGCCACATCTCGGGAGCCGACTGCGCTTGATTGGGTCCCTCGTGAGGAAACGATTACCACTCGTGATACACTATCCGTCTTATATCACACTCTCCTTAGTGTGGCTCTTATGTTATCTGATGTGTACTAAAAGCCCACAAACCCCGCTCAAGAATAGACCCTTATCAGTCACTGTGACTGATTTCCCTGATTGGAGAAGTGGCGAAAAAAAAAAAAGAAGAAGCCTGATTAAGGTTAGAGGTCACACGTCTGTGACAAAACTACTTACCACAGCACTTGTCAGTGAATCAGTGTGACCCCTACGTCTGGGAGTCAAACGATTCTGCGGCTCCGTGCTTTATTTGCACCTCGTTGTATGTCATCATGGTCCTTTTATTGATTTGTCACGATGCGAAACGTCTTGAGGGCAATTTGGTTTCTTCATTATTTTGCCGTAATTGGCTTTTGATATTGGTGTGTGCGCGTGCGTGTGTGTCAGGGAGACTATTAGATGATGTTCATCAGCAGCGGCAGGTGAACGAAGGCTGATGTAACACTCTGTGGGAATATTTTTGTACCTGAAAAAAGATCTGTGAAAGGAAATATGCCTGTTAGCATAGCATCTGGAGTCATTTTTTTCCCCAAACATGTCAGCCTGCTAACAAAACTTGCATCCCTGCTAAATAAATAAAAAAGAACTCATTGTCGTGTTCAGCACAGAAGGGAGTTTAATCAAAACCCATATCAAGAGTATTGTCTCCCCTAATTGCCATCTCCAGATGCGAGAGAAAACCAATTAACCCGTAACTATAAGACATTTGGTATAGTGTCAAAGAAAACGAAAAAATGCTAATCCAAGACTGGCAGCATAAGAAAACACATGTTAAACTCTGAAAACAGGGGGAAGCAGTTACACTAGTTTGGGATTACCACTGTTATGATTGGCTAATGTCATTGCATAGGAAAAAGTTTCAACATCCCTTTGCTATTGCACAAGTGTTTTGAAAATATTATCCATATTAAACTGTCCTTTACAGACAAACTACTGAGAAATTGTTTACTTAAGATTTGCGATGTAGCTGCTCTCAGATCCAGTGCAGTTTGCTACTTTATCTTTCAACAAACTTTTCTTAGCGAACTCCCCTTTACTGTGTCTCGTTTACAAAACAATCTGGAGTCAAATATTCCAAAAAACATATACATCTCTAATGTGATATGGGTTCATCCATTCATCAATGTCTTGCTGTAGAGGCAGGCAAATGTATTTGCCTTCTGAAAAGCGTTCTTTGGCCTTTATCTTTGAGATAGGGCTGTGAATCTTTGGTTAGACAGCGAATCGATTCGATTAACATTTCATAGGTTTTCGATTCAAGAACGTTTTTGCAAATTCAGAATGATTCGATTCAAGTTGATTCAAATAAAAATTCTATGCAATTTGATTAATGATTCGATGCTGCAATTTTTAATATTCATTCAGAGGATTATTGAAATGCTTCCTCCAATGTGTCTTAGTCAGTGTGCGTATTACACAATGGCCTTCAGGGGATCAGAGAGTGGGGGCAAAAAAAAAAAAAAACCTTTTGTCCATTGTTAATGTTAGTCCGTGTTAGTTCTTAATGTTAGTTCTACATAACTTTATTTTAATGTTTGTAGGCTTGTAATGTTTTAACGGCTTTAAAAGTATTGTTAGTTCATGTTAATTATTGTGTAGGATAGTGTTAATAGCTACACAACCTTATTAAAGTGTTCCAGGTATACAATGTTTTTGTGTAGAGACTACCCTGGAAATATCATGCACTTTCCCAACTAATCCTAAACTACCTTTTCTTCACGGAATAGTAAGAAAAGCGCTCTTCGTTCTCTTTATACAGAACATTTTCCTTATGATTATTCTAAAAGAAAGCACACCGGGTGTCTACTGTTGCTATAATAACGAACGCAACTTTAATGCACATCTGATTGATAGATAAACACGCGCTATTATTTCAGTGTTGTTAATATTGTACTTATATCGGCAGTTTCCTTCCCACATTCATTTTAACGACATTAAGATAAATATTATTTATCATTCATTGGAACTGTGCGTAATATGCATTTTAGACACTTGCATTGTGTCTGCTCCATCCATGCAATAAATGCACACCTTTGAATAAGCAGGGTTTTACTTCTCTGCTCAGGTAATGTCAATGATGTGACACATTTCCGTAAAATGTCAGTTTTTTTGTCTTATTGAAAAAACGGTGGCGTTTCCACCCAATGAAAGCGTTTTATTTCAACAGTAGTGACCACGCAATGGTTTGAGCGGTTTGACTCAGCTCTCTATCGAGACAGCAATAGTCCTGTCCTGTCCTTAATAGGCATCTGAATAGCAGTGGCCGTCCTGAGGAGAGCTTAAACATGGGCTGCTCAAAAATGTGCCAATGAGACCTACGGACGGAGCGCATACGCAATCCAGTGAAAGGTGGTAAAGAGTGCACCACATGGCTGTGAAGGAAAGCTGTGAGGGCTCGAATGACGGCGCACAACGCCTCCATTAATTCCCGCTTGTAGAAGTTACATTTTTATATATTCTAAAGCACTGAATCGCTAAAGAATTGCGATTAATTAGATTCTTAGCATTTTAAATTGAAAATCTACGATTCAAAATACATGTTTAAAGATCTATGCATCGATCCTGATCGACATGCATCGTCAGGATTTGTAATTGATGCATCGAGGAAAGGATTGAATCGTTACACCTATACTTTGAGACTTCAATCTAAGGTGACTTTTCTCCCTCTCCCCTCCCCCTTTTTTAACGGTCTCTCCTATCTCACTCGAGACAAAGCTCTTGATTTCTTTCTCACTCGTGAATGTCCTGGGTGGCTTTATCTCTTGACCCTACAATATCAGCAGTGGGCCGGCAGATACACAAACGTGTTTTCTTTTCTCCCCCTTTTCTACCACTTATCGTTTATCGAGGTGAGGACCTCCATCTGTGACAAGTTCATCTTACTTGCTACTCTTAAGAAAGAAAGACACAGGCTTCATTTTATCTCTTGAAGGTTTTCTTGTTTTGCTTTCCAATGACCTAAGATCTGGCAGAAAAGCTGACTCTTTAATGTAAATAAAAGGGAAAGTTTCTACTGCATCGGGCTTTGAACTCTGGGTGGGGCAAAAGGTCATGGTCATTTAATTGTTCTTGTAAACTGTTTTGTCGGTTTAGGCTTTAGCGTACTAGCATTCCACCCAGTTTTTGACTCTCACAGGGTTTATATTGCTGTGGTCGAGTGATTTCCTGTTCTTGTGCCACAAATGCAACACACAACATACTCAATCAAAAATAAAATTGGTGTGGTCAGCAAGGCACGTTCTTTAGTTGCCACTTAGTTTTGAATAAACATGTTTAAATCTTGTATTTCTCCTTAATCTAAACAATCGCAATAATAACAATTATTAGGTTGAATGTAAAGATACTTTATAGCTACTATAATTTATAGCTTAAATTTTGAAATCACAGTTATTAATACATTTGTTCAAATTCATAACTGATTGCAATATTTTGATGTTTGCTTTCTAGTAAATGAGGCAGTTCAGAGATGCAACTGATTATATAAACTGTTGGGGGTTGTTTAGTTTGCTGGATGTTGATGGAGTCCTGATGGGCTACGTCTGATGTAAATAAGTCCTGATGTCTATCAGCCTGGTTGTTGGTGTAGAACATGATGATTTTGCTTTTTAGTAGCTGAGAGAACTTTGATATCTTCATTCAGAGGGGATATTGGCTCGTTTACGTACTGATTAAAATGATTTAGCTGTTTAGCACTGAGGTTTAAATTAGACCACCCAGACAAATCACAGCATTTTAGGTGATGTTTCGTCTTAGTAAGTTTGTGTGAGACCAGAGTATGTGAGTAGAGTAGAAGTGAGACCAGTTACCCTTCCTGTTCAAAGCCTTCTTTAATCACCCTGCTATAATTCCACTCAGAGTTTTCCAAAATTAGCACTGTTTAACTGCTGTTCCACATTGTATAGTTCTTAATTTTTGATTTAACATAAATGTTTTGGCACAGGACATTTTTTAAGTAAATCATGTGGAATATACAGTTTCCATATATGAATGAAACACTGCATTATATATTTTTAAAATGTCATTAAGACTACATTTAAAAAAAAATAGTCCATTAAAGTCTATTTATCTCATTATTTCCAAATGTGACCGTAATGTGGTCCAGTGAAGTTCCATATTCTCCTTGCTGGAATTAGAACATGTCATGGTCCATACTTGAATTATGTCTCCTTATTCTGAGCTGTGTAGCAGTAGGTCGCTTGACCTTGCAAAAAGCAATTAAGGCCGTGTGTGTTGCCAGCAACATCCGTTAGCCTGCGGGCATTATGGGTTTTATTTCTTTTGAGGGGGTGAAAGTGACTCCATTGACAGAACACAACAATTGGATAGCTTTTTAAATTGCTTTTTCACACTTAAAGCAGCCTATTGATACCTGACGGTTTGCACAAGTGCCATGTTGGGATTTGCATATTCTTTTGGTATGTGAATTCATGTGTGTGGAATGGATGTGTACAGTATGTTTCACAAATTGGCTGCAAGACACATACTGTATAGAGCTTCTATTTTGGTCACATTCAACACATGTTGTTATTGTTTCATCACAGCCTATAGAGCATCACAGTCCCGCCCACAGCCGGTGCCAGAAGTAAGAATTCAATACAATTTCTCCATTGACAGTTGGGGTTTAAGCCATAAAAACTTAAACATACATGGTAGACTTAAAACCAGCTACGGCTGTACTAAGCGATTGTATATGCTCATATAACCGCCAAAAGTTCATGGGGCACTAGGGATGCAACGATTACAGATTTTGTAAGTACGATTATTGTCTGAGAAATAATCCCGATTTAACGATTATCACGATTATTATGCATCAATTAATTTCACAACACTACTAATGTATAATATCACATGAACACTCAACACTAGATTTTAATGTGTTATTTATTGCTGCCACAACACAGTACAAAATTATAAAATGACAAACAATAATCAATCTCTTTCTTTGGAATTAAAGAGAAGTGCTTTGTAAACATCCAGTATTTTCCTTTTAAAAATAACAAATTAAGTCAAAGGCTGCAGGGCTCTTTGATTGAAATAGATCACAAAATGATTAAGCGTTTAGTTTGTTCTAAATTTATTTTCAACCTGAGGTAGAAAACCTGAAAACATGAAAACAAAATATTGTTGGTATTTGACTTAAAAACATAAATAATACTATAAAGGGATAATAAATCCCAATGAAAATAAGAATAAACAAAGTATTTCGAATTAAATGTAAGCTAAATATTAACCATGTATTTCTTTTAAAAGAAAACAAATGAAAAAAATTAAAACCACTTTTCCTAAAGTAAAACAGTCTTCTTTTCAATGAATGATATATGCATTCTTTAACTACTTGCATACATCATTCTTTCAAGCATACATATTTATTTGTATGAATATAATTAATCCTTATTATTAACAAACAGTGAATGATTTTCTCTTTTTCTTTTGTTGCTTGATCAATATAAGGACACAGACCGCATTAGGTTTATTATCCACTATCACTTTAAGACATCGGATCATGTCCAAAGACATGCGGATCCACCGTACCGAAAGCCGTACCAAATAGAGCTCTTTTCTGCATCGTCACTCTTATTCAGATCGAAATGTCTGCTCTATTCATTCTCCCAGACGTTTACATTTTTTAACTTTTTATGGGACCGCTGGGTAGATCAGCACATTACAGTACAAATGTGCAAATCTACCACAAACGCAGGACATCAGTTCTGACTGGATCGATTCCCAAATCGTCACTATCTAACATTTTCGTCTAGTTTTTACTCATTGACGAAAATGTCAATAGGTTTTCTTCATAGTTTTTGTCATTCAAAACTAGGTTTTATTAGTTTTTTAGTTTCATTATTTATTTAGTTAGTTGCAAAATTTCCGTTCCTTGCAGAACACTCGGTGTAGCATAGTCTTTACGATTAATTAACCGTGACGTTTTAAAGTGCGGTTAATTGTGAAATCCGGTAATCGCTGCATCCCTATGGGGCACTAACCTAGTTTTGAGATAAATGCCTTTTATTAGCGATGTCTTGGATAAGTACTTCATTACCCACAATTCTGAACAATCCCTCAGTGATGCATCTGATTGTTGGAAGTCGTGTAACTGTCTGGTTAAACCCCGCGAAGGTCTGTGAAGATCATTAATAAAAAACCTGTGTTGCGTCTTTGCACGGTACACTTATCAGTGCAATCATGATCTTTTTGGCTGCCATGATGGCTTTTTTCAAGGAGGAAAACAAAAGTGTTCAAAGCGGTGAAAACCACTTCAAATCGGGTCATGTAGTTGAGTGTAGCGTGTCCAAGGGTCAGCTTGTGGGTTTTGTAAGGGACAAGATCTACAAAGTTGTGGTGAGTTTTGCAGGGAGGTTGGTAACGTTAGTTAGCATTATCGTTCACTTTAGCTAGCTACTGTAGCCTTCATATGGTATGAGTCATATCAAGCACTTTATGATGGCACTGTCAAAACAATATTTAGCCTAGGCATACCTCATGCATTTACTAAACATTTGTGTAATAATTCATGGCAAGTTAATAAACTGAATATGATGGTGGTCCTAGAGCAGACTATGCACCGGTCCATGCATCAGACCGGTGGCATGGTGCACTTTCTTGTTTGCTGACCATCACTTTTTAATTTTCACTTGTTGTGGATATTAAGAAAATACATTAAATGTTATTAAAATTAAGGATGAACGAACTATAACTTCATGAATAAAATGAGCATGGACCTCAACCTGTCCTGTCAGCAGAGTGTCCTGTGTCATAAAGGGCATTGAAATAAACACACAAACTACACACTGAACACACACGGAGGAATGGACGCTGGGGAGCAGCGACTCTCTCTCTCTCACACACACACACACACACACACACACACACACACACACACACACACACACACACACACACACACACACACACACACACACACACACACACACACACACACACACACACACACACACACACACACACACACACACAGGAATGGACCATGTGGAGCAGCGACTCTCTATTATTTACACGATTATAACTGAAAGAACTGCTGTTAACTGCACATTCACTATATACAATTTACTGGAGGAAAAAGTTTGCGTGGCCGTCGTCAGATTTGGAAGTCGCTCAAAAGGCTCTTTTCGCGGTTGTGGCTTCAGTCGACTTCAGTGAGGCGCGGTGGTTTATGGGATGAGTAGTTCCTTCGCTCGGAAATGAAAATATGTACACAGTCTTGTACCTTTGACTTTTTTTGGATTTTCTCTTCGTTTTTTCACTCGAAATGATATGTTGTATGCTTATGAGTTCAACCGTAGCTGGTTATCCTCAGACATGCTCTAAAACTCTTTAGATACAGATTTTTCCAAAACGTCAATGGGAGAAATGAATGGGAAATTTACTTCCGGCACCTAAGCTCTCTCGGGCTGTGGGGCGGGACTGTGATGCTCTATACCAGCTGCACATTTAGCTTTATTTCAAAGATTATGTTTTTACAATATGATCACAATTGAAGGGTTTGCTTTAGGTGGATTTCAAAATAATTGTTTGGCCAAAACCTCAGTTGTGCAGTCTATTCACTATTGGGTAGACTCTATTTCTAAAATGCAAATAGACGTGTTGAGGATGCGTCCCTTTTGCACATGGAAATATCTAAAAATGGATAATGATACATTTTTCCATTTGCTAATGATACATTTTTATTCAAGATAACTTCTCACCTAAGTGTGAAATAGCAGACCCAGAGTGGATTTGGACCTAGTGATTTGAGAATGCTTTAAGTAACGGTGGGGGGAGAGGAATGTCTGTCATTTCACTCCACTCACATACTCTTTCTCAAATCCTTCATCCTTCCAACCATTTCTCAGTCTCTCTCAACATGAATATCGTTTTCAAAGGGCAGTTTAGATTGTACACATTTGAAAAAGCTGTCCCTTAAATGTTTTGACCTGGTGCTGAATGCAACCAGCCTTGGGTTTTTCAGTTTGTAGTGATGAGACCGACTGTCTCTCTCCTTGCACATTTCACCCATCCTTTCATCTTTTCTATTAATACATAACATCATGAATCAGACTTCATCTTCAGGTTACCTCAGCATTGCTTGGTAGCTAATACATCATCAGGGCTTAAAACCGTTTTATCCGTGCACCTGCTCTCATCCATGTTGAGCTCACAGGCACTGGAACAAAAGCATCACACCTGCCACTTTAGCTACGACCACATGCATGCTCGAATTAAAGCCTGAAATGATGCAAAACCCGTCCTTTTGACAGCCGCATGTGGAGGATGTTTTGGTAAGAGTTGGGACAAAAGGCGAACGGCAGCATGTGGATCTAATGGATCTCAACAAGGTCATTTTACTCTTTGATAGAGATGCTTGTTACACAAGCACATGAATGTGTATTCTTTTGGATGGTGGAGTTTCACCCATAATCCCTCATTGCATGCTTGTTCACATGTTTTTGTTGGAGCGATCCTGAAATAGACTCTGCTCTCGCACTCTGGCCCAATCAGCAGTGATGGATGGACTAATTGATAGGAAATTATCACACCATTAGTTTTTGGGCTACTTTATTGAGCTCTATATTTAAATGTGCTGATGTGTTATGGTGTCTTGGAGAGCTCTAAGAATGTAATAAAATGGTATGTATAATAAAAGTACACATGTACTGTATAACATTATATATTAATTTGGCCCAAAAATAAATGTTGAACATTCATACAACATACAACACACATACAACACACATACTTTATATTTATTATTATTACTATTATTACTACTATTACTATGTTACATTTGATAAAAAACATTAATGTGCTTGTCCATGTAAATGTCACTGCCATAATGTTAGGTTGTTGTGGGTCGTTGCTAGAGTGTTCATACTGTGTGTAATTATAATGGTTTCCTGAGTGTTTTTTTTCTTTTGTTTTCTTTTCTATTCGTTATGTAGTTGCTAGGGTCTTATGGATACGTGCTAGTTTAAGTAGGCCACCCTCAAGTCATATTTTCACATATTCTAGTTCCTTGATATGGCTCATGTTCCTCTTATAATCCAAGGGTTTTCTGCAACAATGCTGGATACATTAATTGGCAAATATAAGAAATATCTTAGCAAACACCACTAAATATACATATATAAAGATGAACAAATAAATGACAGTATTAGCAAAATATTCCAAGGCAGTTACTCCCCACCCCACCAAAAGCTTCATAAAGGACACATTAATGCAGGTGTCTGGACAAGGTGGCAGGTCTACTGTCACATCTCGGTTAAAGTGTGTGGATTCTGCCGTCCATGCTGGGCTCAGTGTTCGAATCACTGTTCCCTAGAAATGATGAATGATTCATCTGTGTCTCCACACATAAATCTCCCTACTGTCATCCCATCCCCATCGGCAACCATGCTATTATTTAGTCAGTGGCATCGCTTGGGCTCTGCCTGTGTGCACGATGCCAGGAAAGTGTTTTAACTTTTACCAGCAAATTACTGTCTGCATACCTAAATGCATTACTCCTGAAACCTTTCATTTAGTGGAGAAAAAAAAGGGATAAATTATTGAAATCCCCACTATTTACTGGTTACAGGTGCAGTTTTTTTTTGTTTGTTGTTTGGATTGCACGATCCAACAGTTGTGGATGTGCAGTATTTAGCTTTTTAGAGAAAATGTAAACAGACACACTGACATTTCCGTGCAGCTTACATCTTCCAGTAAACACCTGAACAAACTACTTCACTGGAGCCCTTCATTCCCATGGGAATAACCCTGTTGGGGCTTGTAAATGGTTTCCCCTTCACACATTCACAGTAAACAGTCATGATCCCAGGAAATCATGATCCAAGTAATGATGTTTTTGGAAAGCCTGAGTCATTTGTTTGATATACACCAACAGTATATACAGTTTTTTTTTGTTTTTTTCTCGTCATATTTCTTATGTTTGCATTTTTTTACGCACCCTTTCAGTGCTGATGTGTGTATGTGTTTGCGTTTCAAATGTGTAAATCTGTTATTTGCTCTGTTATTAGATGCCTGAAACTTCCAGCACACTAGAGAAAAAAATGTCATAGCTATCTATAATTTTATCTCTATGCTTGTGGAGAAAATATCCTTAAGGGAGTATCTACCTTCTGTGTGACCCATGAAAACATATTATTGGAGGAAGAGATCCTCATGTATCCAGGTAACAGATTTCAAAGCCTTTTCAAAGCGTGACTCATAGATAGTGTTTTTTTTTTTTTGACATCAAATATGTTTTGAGAAACAGGTCGAAAAAAGTTGTGATCATCGCTCCTCAGTGACGCATCAGAAAAGTCAAGCGCAGGAGTGAGGACGTCCTCCCTCCCCTTACGCATTATTCTGGGTCAGTCGCTGAGATTTCAGACAAAGCCGACCATTCCCTTTCTGAATGTCACTTTGCATTTGGGTCTGGAAACCCCTCGTGTTTGGTGCTGCGGTCGCAGAGCATCGCTGGCTTTGCCCACTGGGAGTCATACTTGTTTGGAGGATGAGTCGTCCTGTCAGTTTACTCATTGGTCAGTTTTTGCATCCTTTAGCCCTTGGCTGTGAACAAAATTCATCCTGACAGTTTTAGTAGCAACGAGGAACAGTCCCCACAAGAGCACCATAGTCTCACCAACAGGCCACTTTACATACCTAGCATTCAAGTCACCCACGATCCCCTTTAACGCTGGATTGATCTTTCAAATCAGTGGCTGCTTTTAACACGGTAAATGAACAAAGTAAAATAATTCAATCCGATTGGGCCTTTTTATATCACTTCAGAAAGAAGTGTTTTGCACAAGGGAAGCACATTTCAGGGGGTAAACAAACCGGCGTTTGTTTGAGAAAAAGAGTGGTAATATAAGGTAATTGTAATTAGTAATTAGTGGTGATATAAGGGTGTTTATTTTAAAGAGGGGTATGACAGAGGGGTCAATATCTGTGGGAAGGGGTCAAATTAATATCACATTGATATGTTTCTTTAAATGTGAATTCAAGATCTCATACTAATACATTTATTTTTAAGAAAGTTAAGAAAGTCAAGGTAACAATATGAAATGATGAAGAGAAAATATTCCTAATTTAATTTATCAAACCATTACCAGATGATACAGTGAATAAAAAGCTTATCAAAATAACCTATATAATAGCATTTCGAGTGCTCTTTTGTTTAAAATTTCAACTTTCACTTAGTATGTTTGCCCGGCCATAATGGTTTATTTGCAATTAAACCCTTGTATACAGACCATCAAAGACACTTTAATATATAATAATTTAATAATATTATTTGTTTGAATGCATGTTCAGCTGGAATGAATTTAACACTATAATCAGAAGATAATCACCTGCTGGTGGCTAATAGAGAAGGCCAATCTGATGTGCCCATATACTCTCAGAGCATTTATGTGATCTTTATCACCAAGATGAGCATTAGCTCTTCTGGTGCACAAAGCATTAACTCAAGCATGGGATTAAATAGATTTGGGACAAAAACAATTAGGTTCAGTACTATTAGCTTTTAATGGGCTAGAGTTAGCCACAGAGCTATGGAGTATGAAGGAGGATACTTTCTCTAAAGTCAACAGACTCAGAAGGTTTTAGTAATTACTACAAATTAATTCAATTTTAAATGGAATTTACTAAAGACAATTCTCAAGTGAAGTGTGAAGCAGACCACATTATCCACATAGGAGGGAGGCAAGGATCACTGAAGGGATGTACTTGGACGCTCTTAATGACGTCAGTACAAAAGAAAGCATTAGCTTTCGCTGAAACTCCACAATCCCAGTCTTGTAAAATGGCAGCATTCATAGAAAGCAATTAGTTGCGAGTGTGAAACATTGTTTGCATGTGTCTGTGCGCATGTATGTAGGTTCACATGGACACAAAACATCACAATAGTGTTTCAAGTTAAAATGTCCATTCTTCTATCATAATTACAGCCTTTGTACTTTTACAGATGTCAAAATGGTCTGAAATGTTCCTAGCATCCTAGAACAAAGGCCCATGAAGTAATATTATCCAAGACCCTTGGTATTTACACAGACTGACTCATGGTAAAAGTGCGTCTTTTCTCTAAATAGTTTTTTTATTTTATTTTATTTTTTTACATCTGTTATATTTGTCTGTTTGTGTGTGATATTAGCAATAAAATACAGAAGTATAAATTGGGGCTTGGGGGTGCTGGGCAGTCGTGTCCTTTAGACCAACCGTAACTGACTGTCAGCCTTTTGGTGTGTCTCAAGAGGGTGTGCTAGTTAGCGCTATCTGTCAGTTTTGTGCTCTCGCCAACAAATGCCGTGTTTCTGCCCTGAGATGGAGCTGAGGAGAAAAGAGGAGCTCCAGAGAGCTCTCTCTCTCTCTCTCTCTCTCTCTCTCTCTCTCTCTCTCTCTCTCTCTCTCTCTCTCTCTCTCTCTCTCTCTCTCTCTCTCTCTCTCTCCTCTGTTACCGAAGCAAGAGAGAGCATCTTTCCTTCTGGATATTCAGCTGGTGAAGGCTGTCCTGGAGAATGCCGCATCTGTCTAGAGAATGTCACTCAAGCAAAACAGAGACAGCTCCCACAGGGCAGAATGAATTCATTCATGCCGTTAACCCTACGGTACTGCCAGCCCTCCTGTCTGGGGCCGACATTTTACACACACACACACACACACACACACACACACACACACACACACACACACACACACACACACACACACACACACACACACACACACACACACACACACACACACACACACACACACACACACACGCACGCACACACACACGTGCACATACACCCGTGTCTGTGTGGGTCTCCCAGGGATAATAGGTGACACTGAGGAAGAAACAGTGAGACTGGACTCCTGTGTTTTGTGTATGTAAAATGACTGAATCTCAACTCTTTTCCTGTATCTAAGCCTCCCTGGCTAACTGTATAGCATCACAGCATAATAAAGCATATTTTACTCAAGTTGTAAATGTGCCGCAGTCCAGATTTGCATTCCAAATTGAATGTGATGAGTTAAAAAAAGAATGTGTATCACAACATAAATTATAAATTTTTATTATTCAAATCAGTTAAATGATTGTTAGGCGGCATAAACTAGGTCAGCCTGAACAGGGAACACTTCCTATAACACCCGATGTACTCGTTACATCATAAGAAGAATGGCATCAACGCTGATATTAGTCTCTCTCTTTATCCCGAGGATTACTGTAGTCAGCCGGATCCGGGCCATATTCAGATCAGATGGTGAATCTGTACCTAGACACGACCACAACGCATGTTGTAGTCAGCCGCCTTTGGCTTTTGGCTTGCTTAGTTGGGGACACTTAAAATTCCAAAATATTATTGATCTGCCTGCATTGACACCCTTGTATTAGAACTAATCTGAGCTGGACGATGACATCACTGTCTTCTCCAGAGCGGCTAAATAGATAAATGGACTAAATTAATAAAATTTTTGCAACAAAAATTAACCATCACTGAACTTACTTTTTGGTGGACTATGACACGGTTTTCTTCTAGATCTGCAGCCGAAACAAAATTTGTTGCATTATTTTCCTGTTATCACTGTAAAGCTGCTTTGAAACAATCTGTATTGTAAAAAGCACTAAATAAATAAAGGTGACTTGACTTGACATAAATGTGAGCAAATGCTTAATTCTAGTACTTGCACAAAAACAAATAAAGTAGTGAAGTCCAATTCCTAAAGAAATTACTTTTCTGATCCAGTTCATTTTAGTGAATCAAAAGCATAGAATGCAACCTGTGTTGACCAATTCATGAATAAATATCTCTTATGAATGGATTATTTTATAGTGAATCAAAATAATACAGTGAACCTGATGTACAATCCAAGAAGAAATTATTCTTATGATCTGGTACTTTTTAGCGGATCAAATACACTAGTATAGTTCTCTTACGAGAGGTTCTCTCGTATTGCGTAAGTTTAGCTTACGCTATGGGAAAGATTCATCTTCTCGCGATATTGAAGCCAAAAAATTATCCTTAATTTTGTATTCATTGTCAACGCAGTGCAGCAGCTAGCAGACCTAGAGCAGGCCATCTCGCGTGCTCATTGGCTGCCCTGCGGGCAACTGCTGCAGCATACCAGTGAGCCCGGCGTGACGTAATGCCCAATGAAGGGCGCCCGGGCCTTCATAGCGTCACAGCCCGCCAGAATGGGGGTGGCTTAGCGTATAAACATAGGGGCTGTAGGCTGACTTCCTCGATTTTTCGTCTCTTCAGCGAGCTCTTCGCATCGCTGGATCGTAGAGAAGCCACCGCCGCCGTCGAACACCGAACAGCCAGCTTAGGACAGCGCTGAGGAAGCCAGCCGTCTTCGCCACCTTCAGCCATCCGTGCAAGCTACGCTATACGGCGACGTATCCTTTACCTTGCTAAAACTTATTCTAAAAGAGCAGCGAGTGTCTTTTTTAAGACGCCTCACACTTCCGGGGCTGCGAGCTCTGTGAAGCGCTTCCGCTGTCGACCCTGCGGGCTCGACTCGAAGCCTTCAACACCCGCTCACGAGCCTCACTGCCGTCGCATCTGAGGATGAGGCCGAGGGACACGTACGAGCACGCGGCTAGCTCTCTTTACGTTACAAGAGAGCTACCCGTGTCCCCGTTCGTGCATCATGCAGAGCCCTCTCGAACTCTCTGCATGACCCGGACGGGCATCATCTGTGTTACATTTAGGTTCCGTGCCCACTACTTGTGCATGCGCCCTCATACAAACACTGTTTCCGTTCTTTTCGACCACTGAGCACGCGGCTAGCTCTCTTTACGTTACAAGAGAGCTACCCCGCCCCCGCGTCCCCGTTCGCGTCATGCAGAGCCCTCTCGAGCTCTATGCATGACCCGGAAGGGCTTGTGCGCCGCCGTCGAAATGTCTCGCCCTGTCAGTCCCCTTAGATAAGGCTACTGTAGCGGTGTATTTGGCAGCCAACGAGCCGGTAATGCATCCCGCTCGCCTGCACACATCCGCCGTTCTCGCGGCGACCCAGATAAATCTCAAGTGAGTATAATGTCAGGTTAAGAATGTAAGTTACGTGCCCGCTCACGAGCGCTCACGCTTACTAACAGACACATCGCCTCCGAAAAGACGCGCGTGTCCCGCTGCGGCCGGACCGCAGTCAAAGTTTATTCCCTGTCAGTCCCCTTCAAACAGGCTACTGCAGTGGTTCAATTAGCAGCCAACGAGCCGGTTTGTTTACACTCTCGCCTGCACACAAACGCCGTTTTCACGGCGACCCAGAACAATCTCAAAAAGAGTACAATGTCTGGTCCGGCTCATTCCGTCGGCGTTGTAAGTGTAGTGAAAGTGCCCACGCCCCAGTGTTCACACCTACACTCCGAATCTCGCAGAGCACACTCTCATAAAGCGCAGAAAAGCCGCTCGAGTGTTGAATGTAAGAAATGTGTCCACAAGTCTGTGCCCACTATCTGCCCGCTCTGTTACTCGATCAAGAAAGCATGTTATGAATGTAAGTCTCGTGCCTGCCAGAGTGCGTTCACGCTTGCTAACACAAACCTCCCCCCGGGCTCCGCCCGCGCGTTTAAGTGTTATCACAAAACGCAAGGCATTAATAAAACGCTCCCCATCCATTATGATCGGGGCGTCAAATACACTTGTAAGTCTAGTGCCCGCGCTCACGCTTACAGGAAGCTTTTCCGCCCGGAGCGCTGCTCGCGCGTCAAAAAGTGAAAAAAAGAACGTTCCCCATCCCTTATGATTGGGACATCTCACATAAATCAGCCGGTTTCAGCTTTTCAGCGAGCAGCCATTGCCTAGAACCGAGAGCGCGCGCGCCGCAATAAAGCAGTAAAGCAGGGCTATACACTTCAATTCATTCGCCGTCCCCCGCGCTTTCAAGCCCGGACCGCGATGATAGTGAATGCGTAAGTAGCACACATACTTCACGCAGAAATAGCAACGCTGCTGTGCAAAGGGGCGATAGAAAAGGTGCCGCCTTCTCTGAGCGAGTCAGGCTTTTACAGCCGATATTTTTCTCATACCCAAGAAGGACGGAGCCTTCAGACCTATCCTAGATCTGAGACATTTGAACAAAGTGCTTGCGAAAAGGCCGTTCAAAATGCGTGCGACCAGGAAAATCCTCGCGCACGTTCGCCCGAGGGACTGGTTTATTTCTCTAGATCTGAAGGATGCCTATTTTCAGATTCCGATAATACCGCGTCACAGGCAATTGTTGAGATTCGCCTTCGACGGTCAGGTATATCAATACACCATCCTGCCGTTCGGCCTGTCCCTAGCACCCCGTACATTTACGAAGTGCATGGATGCGGCGCTCGCCCCCCTGAGAAGTCAGGGGCTGCGAATAATGAACTATCTGGACGATTGGCTGATATTGGCACAGTCAGAGACAGAATTGTCTCACAGAACAGTGCTTCTCAGTCACCTGGAAAGCTTGGGTCTCACAGTCAACTGGACCAAGAGCTCATTACTGCCCAGCCAGTCAATTTCCTTTTTAGGAATAGAACTGGACTCGGTGACCATGACGGCTCGTTTATCGACACAGCGCACGCGCCGTGTTTGCCACCTAGCCGCATCTTTCCAGAAGGGCAGCTTTCTCCCTTTGAAAACATTTCAAAGGATGTTGGGCTGTATGGCATCAGCTGCAGCAGTGCTTCAGCTGGGCCTACTGCGCATGCGCCCGCTCCAACGCTGGTCGGCCAGAAAATCAGAGTGACTCAGACCTGCAAAGCGGCTCTGCAGCCCTGGTTAGTAGCCGACTGGTACCAGCAGGGAGTGATGATGGGAACCATCTCTTATCGGAAAGTCATTTCGACAGACGCGTCCAACTCGGGTTGGGGCGCGCTGTTCGAGGGCAGACCGGTCTTCGGCCAGTGGTCAGACCAAGAGAAATGTTTTCACATAAACTTTCTGGACATGATAGCGGTCGAGAACGCGCTGAAGCGCTTCCTCCCGTTCATACAGGACTAACATGTTCTTGTCCGTTCGGACAACATGTCTCTAGTATCCTATGTAAACCGTCAGGGCGGTGTCAGATCCAGAAATCTTTCTGACTGCACTGTCGTCAGTAAAACGTATGGGGGACCTGCACGCGCTGTTTGTAGCGCGTTGTGTCTTGAGTTCGGGCCGAATGACACTAAAGTCATCCTCAGACCTAGACATGGCTATGTTCCCAAAGTGATGGGCACTCCATTCAGAGTGCAAGTTATTTCGCTGTCAGTTCTGCCAGCATCT
Source organism: Siphateles boraxobius (assembly GCF_051911475.1). Lineage (NCBI taxonomy): Eukaryota > Metazoa > Chordata > Actinopteri > Cypriniformes > Leuciscidae > Siphateles > Siphateles boraxobius. Next base: position 9,004,605 of record NW_027508811.1, on the reverse strand, counting down.
GACAGCGAAAGTGATGTGAATCTCCTCTGCCCTGTCAGGGCGCTGAGATTTTACATTACGCGCTCCGCCTCCTTCAGGCGTTCAGAACAGCTTTTTTGTTTCGTTTGATGGGCGCACCAAGGGTCTCGCCTCCTCCAAACAGAGCCTGTCCAGATGGATAGTGGACGCTATAGCTGCTGCTTACGCGTCAAAAAGTCTGCAATGCCCTCTTGGAATCAGGGCTCATTCCACGAGAGGCGTGGCCTCGTCGTGGGCATGGTCCAGTGGGATTTCTATCCATGACATATGTGTAGCGGCAGGCTGGAGCTCCCTGTCTACCTTTGTCATGTTTTATAACCTAGAAGTTCCTGCCTTGCAGGCTAAACTGTTGTCAGTGTGAAGGAGAGGTGTATTCTGCCCAGATCATCCTGCTCAGATCACTCTCACGAGACTCAGCTCTCCTGGTTGAGCTGCACTAGTAGGGTATGTGCCATGTGCCTATACAGACCGGCGCGCCGCTGTATTCCCTATGTGTGCTTATGTACAAGTGATGGCCCGCGTGGCTGGCCACCTTATTTTTCCACTTATGGGGTTCCCCTGAAAGTTCGGGGTCTCATGGTGGATGCTTGGCGCGCACGGCGTTGACAAAGTGTTCCCGTAGCGTAAGCTAAACTTACGCAATACGAGAGAACCTCTCGTAAGAGAACGTAACCTCGGTTCTCTCTAGAGAAGGAACGAAGAATTGCGTAACCGGCCGTGCTCGCGCCACGAGCGACTTCGCTTCAGTCGACGAAAAACCAGGGAAGTCAGCCTACAGCCCCTATGTTTATACGCTAAGCCACGCCCATTCTGGCGGGCTGTGACGCTATGAAGGCGCGGGCGCCCTTCATTGGGCGTGACGTCATGCGGGGCTCACTGGTAGGCTGCAGCAGTTGCCCGCAGGGCAGCCAATGAGCACGCGAGATGGCCTGCTCTAGGTCTGCTAGCTGCTGCACTGCGTTGACAATGAATACAAAATTAAGGATAATTTTTTGGCTTCAATATCTCGAGAAGATGAATCTTTCCCGTAGGGTAAGCTAAACTTACGCAATACTCGTTCCCTCTCTAGAGAGAACCGAGGTTACGTTAGTAACCGAGTATCATTTCTGGTTCTTTTAATAAATCAGTTTTCAAGTCAAGACTCGATTTACTGGAGATATTTTTTCAGAAATCCATACCTGAATAAACTCCCTGAACTGCAAATTCTTAGTGATTTTCCTGTTGAAATGAAGCATGTGTACTTATGGCTTGTGTCTGAAACCAGTACAATTACTGACCGATTAATACAATTTTTAATTAAAATATTATTGATTTAAATAACACTTAAACTCCTATATAGACAACCAGTCAGTTATTATACTGTCTGCATAAACTAAGTTGCACAAACTGTTTAACTAGGAGCCAGTGCATACCTAATAGAACAGTTCATTCAAAAATAACCGAAAATATAATTTACTCATTTTCATATTTTACTACTTTTATTGTTGAATTACTTTTACAACTGTGAGTAATTGGAGGACTCTGAGACACCCTGGAAGCTCTAGTATGAAATGTACAGGTGTTCAGAAAGAGAGTGATATAATATGGGAATAAAGAGGAAGTGAGAAGAGGAGGCAGGAAAAGCAAGATACACAGGAAAGAAGCACTAAGGCAGTTGGTTATTTTAACATTGTGAAGTGGGAAGCTAACAGTGGCAGATGTTATCTTAGGCAGGGTGGAAAAGTAGGGCTGAGAAACTGATTTTGTGAGCAATGAAGCAGCGATGGCCAGTCGGGAGGAGGAAACAGAGATTTTTGGGAGGTGATGGGATTTATGAGCCAAATAAGAGATATTTGCAGAAGAGAAATTTTCTTCAACAATACTATCTGCACCTCTTAGTCCTAATTGGCTCTTATCTCTCAGTATCTGTAAACAGTCCGCTCTGTGAACTGCGAAATGGAGAAAGAAATGGGGAGAACGCTCACTGAAATATTCTCCATAAATTAGATTTATATTCATTACATTTCCAGAGTGGCTGTTTTAATTTGTCAGTCACCAGGAACCTTATCGTTCAGACCATTAAAGGACTTCAAATGGCCAAAGAAAACAAAAAGACAATTTGTCTTCATGTTCCTCATACTGTAGCTAAGAAAATAAAATAGTTTCTGACCATTTATTTGATTCTCTCAGTAAAACAAATTTGAAATAAAAAGCAGCTTTAAAGGGGAAAGATGAGATTAATATGAGCTTAATACAAGGTTCTCTGTTCCTTCAGCTACTGAAGTATCTAATTATAGTACTTGCTAAGCAGTACAGTATTGATCAGACATGTTCAAATTTCTCCTTGTGATTTGTGACTTTTAGACTTTTATTAAGTTAGGCTCAGCTCTCTTGTATTTCATTGGGTAGATAGTTTTTTTTTTGTGTGTGCAAACTATATAAAGTAACATAATGGTAACAAAAACCTATCATGATCATATTGTGATAAATGGTAATGAGAAATGTTATCTGGTAATCTTGAATGACTGAAATTTTATTTTATTTATACTAACCGAAAATAACTTTGACTAACATATCTTAAAATATGTCATTGCTGTTATTTTTTCTCAAGATGCACACCAGTAATGTTTTCTTCCAAGGCATGTTTGTAAAAGCTACTTACATTTTTAAAATTTAACTAAGGCCTAATCGTGGCTTAATCTAAGCACTGTTTGTGAAACCAGGCCAAAGTTTCTTAATACTTTGACACTGTTATTTTGCTGCCTTTCAAGCATTGGCATTTTCTGCATAAAATGCAAATTTAGTCTTTTGTTACAATGTTAAATTAAACACAAAAATTGTGACTATTATGCACACTGCTGTGTGAATAGGAGTTGGGCTGTGCCAGGTTTGGCCCTGCATCTCGCTTTTATCTCTACCATGTGACTAAATGAACTCCAGAGGTGGGCCACCATGCCTGTGTGAAATCTGCACTTACACCTGGGTTCTCGGCGAACCCCTGTGGACCAGAGACCCCAGCTGGAGACTAGAGGCTTAGGAGTAGATCAGTGTTTATTAGGTGGGCGGTACGGCCACGGTGGTCCTACTCCTGTGACCGAAGTGTCTTTCTGTATTTGTAGTGTGGACTTGTATACGTTTACACAGCTCTGTAACCTTGAAAGCGCGAGATCAACTGCCGCTGTCCCTTCAGTGTTGTTTGAAGTGCCCTGGTATGTTTTTTTTGGCCCTGAAACACTCTTCAAAGGGCTTTAGCTGTGCCCCTGATAGACTGCAGAGAAGCTATTTACACTGCACAGAGTTTGAAGTCTCCGAGAGTCTGTGTGAGCGATTGTTTGTTTGCTCTCAGGTGATCCTGCAGGACCCTGGTAAGGAGGTGACCAGTAAGAGTAGAGATATATCTGCCTACTGTATCTATCTGTCTGTCTGAAATAAATATAATATACATAAAAAAATTAATAATATACATATATAATTCAATGATATATTTGATTAAATACATACAGTGGTTTATAATGCAATAAAAGTCAAGCTTTGTAATGCATTGAACGTTATATTTTATTTTAGCACAAACTTATACATTTGATATTTTAAAAAATCTAGATATTTATAATTAAAATAAAATATAAATTGCTTCTAGCTGTTGATCTTCTAAAACTTTAGAATCTTCAATTATATGTTGTACATAAATGCATATTTGGATTTTTCTTTTTTAAATAAAAAAAATCATAAAATTTCTGGTCACAGGTGTGGGCTAACTTTACCGACTTCGAAAGCATTTTGTTCAACAAATCACATCAAATATTCCTTGAATTAATGTGTGTCTTTGTGTGAGTGTGTCTGTGTCTATATGCTTTGTATTGATTTGTAGTTCTGCTTTTATTGTAGGATTGCACTTGATTTATCAGTTTAGTGTGCTTCATTGTCATGCCAAAAAAATATAAATTTAGCTAACGTTAACGCTATAAAATGCTTACTCTTTAGATGCATGCAATGAGAATCATACAAAAACAACAAAAAATTGTGCAAATGGAGTAAATAAGTAATATTAACAAAAAACATTCTCACTTAAACGTGGCTTTGTGAACTTTCTTTGTTCTCAATGTGTGTTTTTGTTCATTTTGCACTGTACCCCATGCATGTCAAACCTTTGGTTTTGTGTAAATGAATCTGTCTTACTTGTGGTAGGCTATTTGTTGAGATTGATTCAGGCAAGGGGGCTGACGGACCCTGACTGCATTGCAGTTGTTAATATTTTATTACCTGAGCCCAGATGAGATAAGAGAAATGACTGTGTAAAATATTTCCCCATCTTTGTCGTTGGCTGGTCACCTCCCCTCATTTTGTAATTTAACACCTTCAATGGCCAAGGACACATACAATTTGTTTAAAGTCTATAAAATGTGTCAATGGAGACAACAGTTGCAAATTGTAGTTATACATTCAGTTCTTTAAAAAAAAGAAAAGAAAAAAATGCTTTATTTTTCTTGTTTGTATTGTTGTGAAATGACTCAGGGCCTAACTTGTTACGTCTGTTGTAAAAGTGTTTTTTAATACGCAGGGCTGTGAACTCTCAGTAGGAGGTGGCTGAGATCTCTGAGGGTAAACCGCCATGATGCGGATGGTCCCTTTGATCGCACAAAAAGCACATTACACCCAAGTCCGCTCCAGCAGAGAGCAGATGGCAATTAAATTTACCATGTTTTTTTTTGTTTTTTTTACTTAAACGTGGCTTGAAGATTTACAAGTCCTTTTATCGCCGTCGTTTAAGAGGCTGAGCATGCTGATTAGAAACATTCAGCATGCAACAACAAGAGAAATGTTTCATAAATGCTTATCAGAACCATTCATCTTGTCTGTAATTCCCTCTATACTTAAACCCCTTCCCTGTTTTGAGTCCCAAGTCTGACAAAACAAAGTCCAGCAATAAACTGGCTGTGTGAATGTGATTACGCCTGATTGTCTGGGCTTTGAACTAGAGGGGAAATGTATAACATTGCCTATAATCTTTGCTTGATCTAGGCCGCAGTAGTTTATTGGAGAATAATGTGAGTCTTTGTTTGGTTATTTTGTGCTGGGAGTCATGGCTAGTGTGTTTAAGAGCGCTTCATGAAAGAGAAAAACATGTTTATAGCCGTGTTTAGTTACTGTAGCTCACAGTCTCGCAGGATTATAACACCCCACTTCCGCAGGTCTGCTCAGACAACAAGCGGCGAATGTCACACCTCCATTCAAGCGTGGCACAAATACTCGTTAATCTTCATGTCAATCTACACAGGCGTGTGGGTCTAATTACCCCAACTTGATTAGTCACAACGTGGAAAGGAAAAAAAAAAATCACTTTAATAATGTCTGCCCTGTGCTCGCCTTAGCGCTAACTGACCACCTGGGAGTTGGGATAAAAGGAAAAAAATAAATTTAAACCCCCCACATTTTTCTGTTTTGCACAAACAATTGAGTGACCGAACAGCAAAAAAGAAGCTTAAAGCGCAAACCATAGCCTGACCTACTTTTAATTTACTGCAAGAATAAGAGTAGTTTATCCTATTATTCCAAACAGAATATTAGCAGACCATCCTTTGTGATAGAAAGAGACCACATCTGTGGTTTGCTTAACTACGTGTTGGCATTGGAATATTATGAAGCTTTATTACGCAGAATTAATAGAATTCTTTTGGATCGTGCCGAGCGCTGGGATTGCAGCCACGATTCCATGTCAACCAGATTTCTGCATGGCAGTATTATCTGTGAAAATACCCTGTGGAGTTTGTCTCTTTCTTCCTCTTGTCTGACGCCACAGCGGAATACAATCTAATATATCACGAGTCAGTGGTCTATTGTTGTACTTGCTTTCCTTTCTCAGATGCATCTGTTGTCGATAAATGTTGTGGATTGTAATCCATCACCCAGCCAGAGTTGAATGAATCTTCAGCAACGTGCGCACACGTTCACCGGCATCAGCACATTTGATGTTTGGGATGGTGTCCCTCACCTTTTAGCCTCCCCTATTTAACAATAGGTGGCCATATTGGGTCAAAGGGCATTACATTATGGGGCAAAAAAGGCCAAAGTTCCTGACTGGGCAATTTGAGGTTCATTCTGTGAGGGGTTAGTCCTCACAATAGTGTCCCGTGAACCAGAGAGTGAGGCCTAGTTAGTCTAATGAGTATGTGGCGAACAGGACGGCCTAGGGACGTGAGAGAACGGCGCGAGGCCGGTGGTGCGATTGATAATGAGCAACACCTGTGAGCACACCGGTCTCGCATCTCTCACGGAGGAGCGAAAGCATAAAGGAGGAGCGACGACGTTGATGATCGAGAGAGGAACAGGCCTGTATTTTAGTTGAGTTTTGTTTTTTGTATTTGTGTTTTATTTTAGGCAGCAGTCGTCCGCGAGGGGCTGCTGGCCGTTATGTTTATTTTGGGTAAGCCAGCAGTCGTCCGCGAGGGGCTGCTGGCGGTATTTTAGTTTGGTTTGTTTTATTTTAATAAAGTTTATTTGAATGTTCGCCGGTTCCCGCCTCCTGCTTCCCTGAACATTGCTACAGAGTATTAATCAGTAATCATTGTATCCATTCACACCTGACCTGCATCCACCAAATGCAATTAAGAGAGGTGTGAAGGACTACATCATGTCACCATGGGTCTTATTTATAAAAAGCTAAGATTCATATGTTAATGTCTGTGCAACTTCCTTAAGAGGGGTTTAATATTACATGGCCCTTTATTATACATATAGCTGCATATTCACCTGTATCTATCTCAGTCTGTCTTTGTTCACCATTCTGTTAATTCTGTGGCTAGACAGCTAAATGGATCAGATTCTATTTCACCTATAAAGCAAGCGGTATGATGGCAAATAATTGCAATCATAATGTACGGCTAAACGAAATACAGTATAGCATTCCTTTCTTTCAAGGTGTTGTTAAGTGAAATCTAAAGTAATACTTCAATTATGCTAATTCCTAGGAATAATTAGATTAGAGAGTCTTAGACTAACACAGAAATTCCAATCAATTATTGTCGGATTCCGAAACAAAACAAAAATGAATTAGAAATGAAAACTGAGAGCAGCTTGGCAGCCTTTTTTCTTATTATATCGTAAATAAGATGGGCTCAAAAGAACAGGAGTTTAACTGACATCCTGGGAGGAGGTTATTAAATTCTAATTATAAGGATGTTTCTCCGGTGGAAATAGAGAAGCTGAAAATTCTCATTATGGCGAAAAATGAAAGAGGCCTCAGTTTTACTGTTAGCAGATTAAGGATCAGCTGCAGAAACCTTGGCAAGCCAGTCATTGTATCTGTAGTGAAATTAAACTGTTGACTCAGGATTATATCATATGGCCAAATTCACATCTGGCATCTTTCTTAAGACTTATAGTTGTGGTTAAGCTTAATATTTTTTGACTGGAGAAAGTTTTTCTAGAGTTTTGTGTGTGTGTGTGTGTGTGTGTGTGTGTGTGTGTGTGTGTGTGTGTGTGTGTGTGTGTGTGTGTGTGTAAATGTAGCTAATTACCAGATGCAAACAGAATGTTACAAAAGTAGAATAAACTTCTATAAAATTAACTTTTTTTAACTTTTTGAAATACGTCTCTGAGGCTCACCATCGCTGCTTTCATTTGATAAAAAATACAGTAAAAACAGCAATATTGCAATTTTTTTGGGATATTTTAAAAAGGTAATTTATTCCTGTGATGGCAAAGCTGATTTTTTTAGTCACTTTAGATCAATTTTATGCGTCCTTGCTGAATAAAAATATAAATTTATTGTTTTGCAAATTAAACTGTAGTCTGTAGTATATGTGTCTCAAAGTATGCTGTATCAAATGTATTTGGTTTATTTTTCACAGTGTAATTTAAAGCCACTCTAAACTCACCTCCACCATACTAGGGTGTAATGGATGTTTGCCAGGCCATTTCTATGTAGTTGTTTAGGTTTTCTGAGTGCTTGTTTAGTGTGTTTCTATGTGGTCGCTTGCAAAGGTGTTTACAGTGACTGTTGTGTGCTGCTATGCAATTGAATAGTTCATGTACTGTACCAGTGATGGTTCATTCCCCAGCCTTAGTGCATGTTTTCACATAACACTCCTGAGCCCCAACCCTGTATCAGAGACTTAAAACCCAAAAGACTTCGGTGGAAAGACAAGCTTTGATGATTTCACGGCACAGAAGGCTTCCTAGGTAAAATGAAAGAGATAAAAGAGTCAAGAAACTCAGATGTACACAATTACAGAGACATGCGTAGCTACCATGTTGGTTCTCTTTGAAGCCTTGAGTATATTTGTTGGTGAGATCAATAGGGGACCTCCTGGTAAACCTCATCAGACATCAGTGAAGTGGGAAATGAGAGAACGAAAAAATTGCAACAGGAAATAAAGAGGGGTTGTTGCATATCAGCAGATCCATGGGATGGGAAGACAGAGCACTTAATCCATGCGCACACCCTTTAGTTGACATTATTCCCATTAGAATATGCAAACATCAGGGACAAGAAGAGGTCTTTCTCCAAACCAACGATTGCATTTGAATAAAGTGCAAACTATTAAAGTTGATTAAAGTATTAAACCCGTCTATTTAACCCTCTTACACAGCCTTGCAGGGTGTTCTTTCTTGACTATTGGGTTTTGTTAATTTGAGGAGCAGCAGTCAGAATTGATCCCTGACCGGCAGTAAGAGAAGGTTTACAGGCTCTCAGCGCATGCTCAAAGCCCACTTTAATAAAGCTAGCCTGTCACAAGCTGTTAAAGTTGGAGGTGAGAGTCATAAACAAACAAAGATTCTGTACACGCAATCGCCTTTCACAGCAACCTTCCAAAACCACAATTCAGAAAATTAAGCCACTCTCATCATAGTCTGTATGTTGCTGTAAAACCCACTGCAATTAGGAGCGCTATAATTCACATAAGCGACGGATCATTAAAGCGACGGTCCTATTAGATGTCTTTTACAGGCAAATCGACTGTTTTGAGTCTGTGGGGTGGGGTCGGGTCGTTGGTGGGGGGGGGGGGGGGGGGGGGGGGGTTTGGGTACTGCCTAAAACAGTATAAATTGAGTGTGCCTCACCTTTTTTAATTAGTAGTGCTTGCTAAACCTATTATTATTCTTACTGAGGATTAGGAGTTTCAACTACCCTTAAAGCCTGAGCATTATGCTTTGGCAGGTAACTAGTCCCGCACCGTTTGTGCTCCAGACATGCATGATTTCTCACATCGAGCAGCTTGTTGAGAGTTGGTGTGCTATTACTTTTTTCTAAGTGATTAGATTGATGATTTTCCTGGTGGACAATAAAATGGAACAGAAAAACATGCAATTCACTAACACATTAAAACACATTAAACAAATACCAACACATAAAGAACCACTCAAAACATTTTAGCAACTGAATAGCTACACATTAGCTATGTTTCTATCCAAATTTGCAAATTTAACTTATGTGCAAAATTGGAATATTGCATAAAACTTTTACCTATAAAGCACTGTTTCCATCCAGTAAGACGCAGAGAACAAAATTGTCTCTTCTTGGTAAACTGACACTAAATAGCACTAAAAAATGTAGGTGAATCCACTGCACTGTATATAATACTTTATGTATATAATAAATGACTTGCATTTCAGAGCACGAAGACGAAAAGTAATAAACGTGTTATTTTGCTTTCGGAGGCAGATGCTGCTGTTTGGGAATGCAGTCGTGTAAAAGAGAGTTCTGAGTGTTAACTGTCGTCCATTCGTGCAAAGTCTCATGATTTTTTTTTTTTATGCGCATCGAGGAATTTATCCGGTCAATGTGTTTCCATCATAGTTTATGCACATTTTCTTATCAGATGAAAAATGTATCCCACTCAAACGAGCACACACGTTTTTTTTATGCGTTTTTAGAATATATGGGCAGATTGGCGTTTCCATTCAAGTGTTTTGATGCGCAAAAAAATAAGTTGATGGAAACAACTATTGGCAACCACATAGCAACACCCTGGCAACCACCCACAATACTCTAGCGTAATTGAGGTTTGTTTTGCATGATTTTATATTCACATATTTGTGATTCATAAAATGTAGTTTAAGTAAGAAATAATTAGAAAATAATTATTAGAAAATAATGTACACCCGAGGTGGTATTTCGCTTATACTACTGTTACCAGTTGTTCAGATGTTGAATTTCCAGACATTTGTCAGGTTTTTGACCTTAAAACGCTCTTGTGTGAAGGACAAATTACTTGCACATCACATCCAAAGTTTCCGTTGCCAATTACAAAACTTAATTTTAGAGCTAGTAATGGAGGCTTAAGCCACTGATAGCAGACTAATGTAAATATGAGAGAGAGAGAGAGAGAGAGAGAGAGAGAGAGAGAGAGAGAGAGAAGAATTCTGTGCATCTCTCAACTGTGTTCAACAGGAGCGTCTCTACTAATAGTGAAACAGTAAGTTTATCTCTTTCAAGAACAGTGCCGTTATTACTGAGTTAGTGAGAAATGACATATAGCTTTTAAGTTGCTTAGTTATTTTACAAAAAAAAAAAATCGTCAGAGCGGCACTGACAACACGTTTCTGTGAGAGTGTGTCTCTGTACTATATGTGTGTGTTTGAGTTGGAGAAAAAGAGTGTGCTTTTCGCACATAATAAAACATAATTTTGTGGCAAAACATGGACATAGATTGTCATTTTTATCCTGTTCACCATTTATTTGTTTGGTCAGTGTAGTTTTGGGGTTTTGTTCTTTTTGTTGTAGGCTGTAAGGACCTTTGAAATAATTGAAATCATTTGGTGAAGTGATATGGCATGTGATGCGGTTAAGACCTACCTGGAACTACTTTAGCTGTGCGTTTCCCTGAAAATAATGGCACACCGTAGAACATTCATCAACCAATCAGATTTGAGCATTCAACAGCCCTATAGTATAAATTAAATTTAAATGTAGTTTAATTCTGAAATTGTGTAATGTTGCAGTTTGAATATGAGATGAACTGTGTTGTGGCCTTTACAAAATGGTTAGCTGTTGATGGAAGGTTGGTCTGGTCTATGCAGATAGGCCTTATCGACAGCAGAGGTGGATGAGATCTGCTCTCAGACGTACCAGGTGAGGAGACACTGTCATGGATCAGACACTCCCACTGGTTACACAATACCACTGCACTTCATATTCAACCCGTGAAGAATGGGGCGGAATTTCCAATGAGGTGTTTTTCTAAAGAAAATTCTGTAATTCTCGCGCTGTCACAACAGTGCAGAGATAGACTTCAGCTCTGAGATTTCTCTTTGCTTCCTGTGCGTCCGGTGATGGGAAAAAAGGATCTGTCTTTAGAAAGAATGATCTGAAATTGAATCTTCTTAACTATGGCTCTCTTGGCTGCCAGATCTGAATGTATTTCTCTTCCCATTGCTTTATTCTGTCGTTTAAATGCTGAGAAGTGTTTCTGGCACAAGTATCTGTAGTCTGTTCTTCCAGTGGACACGAATGGACAGGTTTGATTTATGAGACCCTGGAGTTAATGATCAACAAGATGCCACAGCGTCAAGGGCATAGTTACTAGTTTGAGGGTTTTACAGGAAATTGAGTCAAAACATCTGTTGGACAATAGGATGTCACTGGTTATATGTGTAAACAATGAACCTGTTGATTATTACCCAGTCAGTTTTGATAATGATATTGGTTGCGCTCTATCTAGCTGGTATGTAAATGTCTCTCTAATAGGGGTCATTCGAATAGAAACAAGTCTAATTATACAGATATTTAAGGTATTCCAGCAACTAGTAAATTATTAAAATGTGTTGTATTGCACAACCCAACTTGTGTGAGTAATGTTAGTTTTTTTAGCTGCTGAGAAAGTCTTATACATGACACAATTTAATGTTGCTGTGGTTCTAGTTGTTATTTCTGTATATGCATATTACATAACATACAACTTTAAACAACAGAACAGAAACTCATTATTTGGACATTCATAGTTATAAGTGTCACTGGGCTTCGTCTTGGTTTAGAGTTAAAGGGTTAGTTCACCCAAAAATGAAAATTAAGTCATTAATTACTCACCCCCATGCTGTACCAACCCCGTAAGACCTTCGTTCATCTTCGGAACACAAATGAAGATATTTTTGATTAAATCTGAGAGGTGGATCACTGCTACATAGGCTGCCAGAGGGAATGAAACTTGACAGCCCAGAAAGTCATTAAAGAACATGTTTAAATATTCCATGTGCCTACAGTGGCTCAACTATAAGTTTATCAAGCGACGAGACTACTTTTTTCCCGAAAAAACCCCCATAAATAACGACTTTATTCGACTATTCCTTTTCTTCCTTGTGGGCCTGAGACGAGAGTTCAAGAGATTTCCACGACGCATGCGCGAGAACTGAGAAGAGGACGTTCTTCTTCTAATACTTCTTGTTCAGTTCTCGCGCATGCGTCGTGGAAATCTCTTGAACTCTCGTCTCAGGCCCACAAGGAAGAAAAGGAGTAGTCGAATAAAGTCGTTATTTATGTTTTTTTTCCGGAAAAAAAGTAGTCTCGTCGCTTGATAAACTTATAGTTGAGCCACTGTAGGCACATGGAATATTTAAACATGTTCTTTAATGACTTTCTGGGCCGTCAAGTTTCATTCCCTCTGGCAGCCTATGTAGCAGTGATCCACCTCTCAGATTTAATCAAAAATATCTTCATTTGTGTTTCGAAGATGAACGAAGGTCTTACGGGGTTGGTACAGCATGGGGGTGAGTAATTAATGACTTAATTTTCATTTTTGGGTGAACTAACCCTTTAAATGGCCTTGGCTTGGACTTGATTTGAGATTCTTTCTCTCTCCATAAGTGTGTGTTTTCTGATTACTGATAATAGTGCATGCATAATATGAAAGACTTTAGCCAGTGTATGACTGCACCTTCATTATTCTACAGGCTCTTAAAGCCGCATGCTAAAGCTGCATTACTAATGGGCCGTATAGCAGAAGGTGGCAAAGGAAATGTGACAGGAGAGAAAACACTAAAGCGACTGCCTCCTTCTCTGGTGATGTAATGTTCTGAGTGAAGTTACTTTATCACATTTGGGACTACCTGCAGTATATGGTTATGTGCTGGTATATGGTTATGCTATGTGTTTTATTCGCTGTAATGCATCAGATATTTTTAATCGGCAAATCTAATACTTGTTCAGGTTATGTCAGAGAAAGTCTATTTTAACTTGAATATTGATGTTGGTAACATTTATTTATACTGACACTGTTGCGCTTATTACTAGTTTCTTCTGACACAGATAGTCTGTATGACCAAAATCTAATTTTATGTTATAGTGGCATTATATCTCAATATTATTTAACTGGACATTCAACCCCCAATTTTTTTAAATAGTAAATAATCATGTTGTACATACTGTAATCACAGAATATTTATAACTAGATAAACTAAGTAAATAAACAAATAAATAAATAAATATTCTGACATTTGTTATAGATATTAATTTAGTTATAGGAATAAAGTAATGTAAAATAAATATTATGTCTACATCATTAAAGTAATAAAAGTAAATATTACTATTTATGAATTATTATTGTAAATAATAAAAATAGGGCTGAAACGATTCCTCGAGTTACTCGAGTTACTCGATTACAAAAATTCCTCGAGGCAAAATTCTGCCTCAAAGCCTCGTTAAATTCCTATGGGACTTGAATACGCGCGGCGCAGGGATTTGATTGTTTCACACGGACCGTTTATTCACACGGACCTGTTCAGGAAGCATATATTTTGAATTTAGTTGGCGCGATGGCGGAGAATAAATATGTAAATAAGTGGCACAAATTGTCTAAAGTGTGGGATCATTTTTAAGTAGTAAACGTAACTATCACGTTCAATTGCAAGAGATTATAGCCTAAACCCCCCCCCCCCCCCCACCTCCCCCCCCCCCCCCCCCCCACACACACACACACACACACACACACACACACACGCGCCAGTCAGACCAATTGCAGCAATGCATCACATATGCTTAAACTTTTATGTAGCCACGCAACAATAATTTCAGCATGCATTCACTGTGCACACCGGGACGTGATGGAGGAACAAATATTGTATTGCAGTCTTTGCGAGACCTTGTTTGTATTTCACGTCTGCCAAACAGTTACAGACAACAACAAAAAATTAAAGTCCCCAGCCTGTTGGTTTTTAATAAAGATTCGGAGTACTCATTTTCCAGTTAAAACGCACGGAACAAAAAGTGCGTCAGCTTTTACTGCGTGTTCAACAACGTCACGTTACAGCTCTTCTTCAGCGTTAAACTACCAGAATGCACAAATATGCTTAGATGCTTAGAGTGTTTATATTATAACATCTTAAAGGAAAATTCACATATGAGATAGCTTTATAACTTGCATACTATATAACTTATAGCAGCTTTAACTGAAATAGACACAAGTTTAATATAACTATTCTGTTAATAAAACACACACACACAAAAAAAAAATCCGATTACTCGATTAATCGATCGATTAAGTGCTAGATTAATCAATTACAAAAAGAATTGATAGCTGCAGCCCTAAATAAAAAAATGCTCAGTCCTACACACGGTAACAGCTTCGTGAAAATGGTGGTTGTATGTTTGTTCACCATATTGGTCACATTTTTAGTGATGATCTCTCCACCTGGCCACAGAGACAGACAATCTGGTGCCATCCTGGAGCTGCTGGACACATTAAATCATTCCGTCTTTCTCTCTTTCTTCCTCTTTCTACTTCCACATTCCTGGCCTTTTCTTCTTGTCCCAAGGACCTCGGAGGTGGCCTGAACCACAATCTATTTGCCAACGTAAAGATTGTTTTTCAGCCCTTGAAATTTTACCCGAGAAGATCAGTGTTGCAGCTGGCCCGTGTGTCCCATGTTAGGGAAAGGGGAAGAGGTCAGACTTTGGCCCCGCACCCTGGTGAGAATTTAGAGCTATACAGGAAGCTCCAGAGTCCTGACTTTTACGTCTTTGAGCAACAGCTTTAGAGGCACTAGCTTGTAACCCCTTAAGTGAATGTTTTCATTTTTTAACTTCATGGATTAGATTTGGCCCATCATTTAAGTGTCTCTCTTATTTATTGAAAACATTTTTTTTACAGTATTTCGGCTCTCTACATTTCTACATCACCTCCAGATAACTGAGCTGTCACAAAAAGTGACAGTCCATGATGGAGGTCATTCTCCAACACCAGTCAGTGTCTTATTGGCAGACGGCAACCCTGTTTTTTTGGGTGATGATTTTTTTTCTTTTTTTTCGTTTAGAATGCATAGCTACCGGGAGATGCGCGTTAAGCTCCTCTCACCAGAATTTAGAGTGCAGACTCAAAAAACCTCGCCTACAAGGGCATTATTCCCCCGCTCTTCTTTATCAGCCTCCACAAAAGTGGGTCTCAGTGCTGTGATTTCATGCTTTCAGCTTACTAATAGCATTATACAAAATACCATTACCCTGGGAAGGACACTGCCGCACAAAATTGAAGGCAGAGCTCATTTTGGCCAACTGAGTGTTTTTGCAACAAAAAAAAGAAAACTTTCCTTGAGAATCACACTGCACTGTGATCCTTAACACAATAAAAAGCTCTGATATGTTTTTTTTTCCCGTTAGGTTGTTTTATTGTTTACTGTATATTTGTATGGCTGTTTTGTTGGAATCATTGGTTTCAGGCCTTGAACTTCAAGAGCAACCGGTGATTTTCGATATTTTCTTCTGGATTCCATTGTAAAAAAAAAAAAAAAAAAAGATCCAGCGTGTTATATGAAGTAATAGTTTACCCAAATTAAAAATAAATTAGAAAGTAATTATTTATTATGTTTTATATATTTGCATTATGATTTAAAAAAAAAAAATATTATTCCAAACCTATACGACTGTCTTTCATAGAACACAAAAGTGTACATGTGAAAGTAAATGAGGATGCAGGTTGCCAAGCTTCAAACGTACGCTAAAACACCATGAAAGTGTCATAAATGGAGAATAGACCAAAATGCAAGTTGACATTTTTGAAATTCCACTGATAATCTTCCAATCCAGTAAAGTGTTACTGTTTTGACTGGATTATTGAATGGAATCATTCAGACTGGTTTTATGAACTGAATCAACTGATTCAATGAAATTATCCAGTTCAGATCGATTCGCAAATCAGATATCTTTTATGGATTCTCATAAATACACCCAGGAAAGCCATGGCTTATATTAAAATTTGCATCTTAAATTGTGCTCTGTTTTGTTCACAAACCTATAAGAATACCTGGAATGTAGGCCACTTTTATGACACGTCTACGGTGTTTTTTTTATTTATTTTTGAGTGGCGAAGATATTCTTAGAACATTCACATTTTGTGTTCCACAAAATAAATAGTCATACAATTTTGGAATGTCATGAAGGTGAGTAAACGATGACAGAATTTTCATGATTGGATGAACTTTTCCTTTAATTGATGTGCTCAATGGCACTCTGTTTACTCAGGTGCCTCTCCTTCCCTTGTTTTTCCTCTTCATCTTCTCTCTTGCTCGCTCATTCTCGCTCTCCCTCTCTTTGGTGAATAATGAACCAACCCTTTGAAAGCAGATGTTTCCTCTTCATAAGCCTTCTCAGAGAGACCCTCTTGAAAAAATTAGTTTGTTTAAAAGAGGAAAAATAGATAAGAGAACAGCATCAAAGCACCGACTGACTGATGTTAAAAATGGCCAAACCGTGGCGGTGTGACAGAAACAATACCTCTGGCACATCTCTGGCTAAGCACCATGAACGATAATGATATTAGACACGGCCCAGTGAAAATCCCCAACCTGACCCTTGAGAAACCCTCTTTATGTGCCTTTTTTGGACTTCTTCTACTTAGTCGTCATGACGGTGAAACAGTTGTATGAAAAACAGAATGATTTGTTGTGTTTTTTTAAGAGATTCTGTCAATATTTGATTCCACTTTCGTTCGTGGGATATGAAAGATTAATATATGCACTATACAACTATATTCCAAGTATTTCGAAGCCATACAGAAACTTTGCTTAGCAATTGAGCTTTTTTTTAATGTGTTTGTGGTGCTTTTGCACCTTTTTTGAAGCTTTTAAGCACTAGTCCAATTCATTGCATTAAATGACATGAGGTTTTTAGAAAGTCTACTTTTTTTTTTTTACTTTCTTCATGGTCAATTCAATTTACCGGATATTTTTAACTTGCGATGATGCGTAGAAAAACAAGCAGTCAATAATTAAGCTAGGAAAAGCTAATCTTTTAGAGTAGAAACATAAAATCTATAAAATAAATGATTCCACCATTCTCAAGAGGTCAGCTCATGATTTTCATGGAAATTTAGCTTGAAAGAAACTTGTGAATATTAGCATGCATCAGCTCTTGTAAATCTAGAGGGCTTTGGTCAAATGAGAACATATTGAAGTGTTTTAGTGGAAAACATGTCAGATTGCATATCTTTTATCCAATCAGTAGTTTGCAGATTGGATCAAGCGGAAATGGGATAAAATTTGCAACATGGTGTGCTCTAAACAAGCAATGAATCAATAATGAAAAAAGAAATGTCTAAAGATGACTTATTTTATGTTTTACATTCACATCCCGCTCATCAGCAGATACTCTTTGGAACAGATATGTTGTCACCTACAGATTTACTAACTCATATTTTTAGTGGTCACTTAAAAAAGTGTGATTCCTCAGTCACAGGCACAATTAGGTGTTTCCTTGGTCAGAACCGTCACTGAATGACTAAGTGTCTTACTACAAGGTAATCGGATGGTAGACTCACTTTGTTGAAAACCGGAAAAGTGAAACTTAATCTCTCTCTTTAATTCTGGAATGTAACTGACCTTGACCAAGCTGAATAGATGGAAGAATTAAAAAAGAATTAGCTAACCACTGTGAAAACATTTATAAGGGCCTGAATAGCATTGGTAAAGGATAGGATAAGTTTAGCCTTCTTTCTAAATGAGAAAAGCAAGCTTTCTGACAGTAGCTCACTCATTGAAGGTGACTATCATCCTAACAGTGAGGTCACAGTATGAAAGGAGCTTGCATGCGCTGCAGCGGTTGACCCCTGATGTTTCTGCTTTGTTGCACATGTTGGTGATGATAAAGTTGGAGGCGTTTATTCCTGTGCCAGGACGAGAATCTTTGAAGTCATTTTATACCAATGGATGCCGGTCTGCCGGAATATTAAACATGATCAAAAATGAAATACCGAGTGAAATTACTCCTAAATGTCTTAAGCTACTTTTGCCTGATTGATCACAGGTGTTTCTTGTGTTATTTTTAATGAACCACTTTTTTTTCTCAATACAGGACGTGACCTCCCTAAAGCGTCTTCCTGAATAGTTCTGCTTGACTAGAGATTATTAATCATGTTAAATGTTCCAACCGGGTCATTTGTCAAGGGTTAATCAGGGCGGTATTTGTCAACCTCTGACTCCAAGGTCAGGTGGAACCCCAGGCCCTGTTATACAGTTCACAATCGAGATGGGTAATTGGTGCATTTGGATGATGAAAGAACTTGGCAAAAAATAAAAGCCAGCAGATAATTGCCATCTGGATTATTATCCAATTTAAACCCTGAGATCTAAGTTTATTTAATGCATAACAGGGGTCAAATTGACCAATATGGTTTTATTTATACATTTTTTCAGAAAAATTCCTAAAAATAAAAAAAACAAAAACACATTATATAACAGTATAACCCTCTGAAGAGATATATGTCTATCTCTCACAGCCTCTCTTTCATTCCCATTAAAAATCTAAAATGACCCGCTTTTAAAAGCCAATTTTATATTTAAATCAGTCAATATTTGCAGCAGAGTTTTGCCCATAATATGCAAAAGTTGCCAGAAATGAAAAAGCAGGAAGAAAAAACCCTCACATTATTTATAGTTATAATCAGTGTTATTTTGGTATAATTTATATACTACTATAATATTTATTAATATTTTGAGTTGGCTTTTATTTTTATATTTTTATTTTTCATGTTAATTTGTTGGAATTGTATGTGCTTTTGTCATTTTAATTAATTTTTCTTTTGTTTCTGTGACCTTATTTTATGTTTATTATAGGGGTTTTTTTTGTTTACATTTTTTCAGCTGTTTTCAATTAACTAGCATCATTTTTAATATATTTTAATATACGTGTTAATAATAATTTTAGTTAACAGTAACAACAATGGTAATAAATATTTGAATTGAATTTGATTTTATTATTGTACTGTATACAGTATTTACTTAAGTTAACAAATAAACGTAATTTATATTTATATTGTGTATAATCACATTATTCCTGATTTGATTACACTGAAAATAAAGATAAAACAAGATCTAATACTTGAGAATCTAATACTTGTCTTTTTATCCAGTCTTGTAAATATTGGGGGTCATGCATTAGGGTTGTTATGTGTACAGTTTGAGTATGTGTTGCAGGTGCTTTAGCCTCTCTTTTCTCACCTTGAAAATTGTTACCGTCAGCTTACCATCGCTCTTGGCAAGCTTGCGTTGCTCACACTTTTCCTTCTATCGGTGATGATTTTCTGGTAATTGTTGGCATCTCACAGGTGCATGTGAGCTCCCGTCTAGACACCGCTGGTCTTATATTAGAGATCATAAAAGAGGCATGACTGTCACTTACAGTGTGAGAACTGTGTTATGCATGGGAGTGTTTGGAGGGGGGGTCTGTGTTTTTGACAAGAGAATGCTGAAATAGCATGTTTTATTGCACCTCTGAGTGTAAAACCCAAGGCCACTGGGAGAATGTTTGTGCCTCCTGTGTGAGGAAGCGTGTTTAACAAGCAGAAAGGAGAGGAAACGGCCACCTTTTCATGAACGTGAAGTGCACAAAACACCATTTCAAGTGTGGAAGTGCCTCACTTAGTCAGCAGACAGGCTCTCTGTCATTTTGTGATGTACCTTTTGTGTTTGTTCTTCCAGGAACATGACATCCTGTTATTTGACATGAGTCTTAAACTTCACTGTGCAACTCATCCTGCACCAAGTACTTTTCTAAGTGATCAGATACATGATTTTATCCTAGCAACCACCTAACATCATTCTGAAAACCATTAGCATGCTTTGCACAGTCACCACTCACAAATGGATGACATCATTTTTTTGACAACAAATATTTCTGCCAGCCTTGACAATTAACTGTGTTTTAGGCTGCACAACAGTCTCCTTTCTTCTTTGAGATGATATTAAGGTAGTCTAGTCTGAATGATCTTTCAGGTGTTATCCGTGCCAGTATATACATCTTGAGTCTCCAGCGTGGCCCCCAGTGCCTGTGCTCTTTCTTAGGCACAATTATCATTCTTTTAATGAAATGGCCTGGCGTTTAGCAAACATGTTATGAAAGGATAGTTTCTAATAGAACTGGGACACCTCCTCCCCCATCTCTGGAGGATCTAATTAAACTAAACTAGTTTCCAACCCGTTCTAAATGACTTTAGAAAAACCCATTCATTATGTCTGCCCTCCAGTCCTGTTAGAAATATACTCAAACATTATATTTATCAATTAAATAGGTTATTAAATGGCTTAAGTGTTGTTGAGAAATATGCTGCGTCTGAACCCTGGAGAGTTGGGTTGCTTTTTGTCACATCATTAGAGTAATGTGGCTACTGGACATGAGCGTTCATGCTTAAGCCCAGAATAAATGTGCTTATGAGTCTATCTCACCACATTCAAATAATTAATCCTGACCTCAGGTTCTCCAAGGGAACATTTTCAATAGTTTTGATCAAATTTGACCCGAGCGCAACAATTCGATAAACTAACCCACCTTCCCTATTCTATCTGATGAAAGTTTAAACCTATTAATCAATGTCTGACTGCAAACAGAGACCTCTCTCTGCTGCCATGGCAACAGTACAGACCTTTAACCATGTGTTTACCAACTAACACGGCTGCACACTAGCTGGTATTGTGTTGCCTTTGTTTTGTAGCTAAGTATGGAAACAAGGCAGCTGGCTCATACAGGACAAATAAACATAAGATATGTGTAAATCCAAATGCTATATTGATACTTTCTGTGTTTTTATCGCTTTGGTTTCCTCATGCAAACGGTAGGGGGGCTCCATCCAGATCTAGTCAATGAGAGGCGCAAACCCATTAGACCTCAGGTGTGGCAATGACTGTGCTAAATAAATCAATTTCTCTGCAGGCTTTCCTCATCACCACACTCACCATAATTCATCCAGTCTCAAGTCCATTTGGCTAATAGCGATGGAGCTCCGCTGTCCAACGAGGCCGCTGATTGGCTGTCTCTTGTCTATGCAGGTTCATCCAAGACCTCTTAGCTGAGGACAAGGAGGTTTTATTTGTTCTGACAGAGACAAATGGCTCGAGAGATAGAGAGAACGATAGAGAAAGCGAGGTAGACAGTGAGAAGAGGTGAGATAATCTTTGAGTCGGCTGAAAACGAGCCCTGCCGGACTGCCAGGTTGTGCCTCCCTGATTAGAATTGCAGATAACCCAGACAATGAGGTGAGACTGAGCTACTGGTGCTGGAGCTTTGAGTGACAGCTGGAACAGCTCTGAAGCCCCTGGCCCAGTCTGTCTGTGTGCTCAGTCTGACGCCCAATAGATGCTTTCAGATAGATAGAGCAAGAGGAAACCATTTATTTAAAGCCCTGTGCAAGCAGTGCGGTCTAAAAGATGCATTTATGAGGTGACGTGTATAGGTGTTGTTTACATCTCTGGCTAAACAGAACTATGTTTATTATGTAAAAGTAAGATTTAAAGCAAGGTTTAAATGAGCAGAGAGGAGAGGCAAAAGCCTCTTTTGTTTTAAACTTGATTTGCAACAGACAGTGCTCATTTATTTTAGCAGTTTAAACCTTACTTTATGCACAAATCATTTTAGAATTAGGGTTTGGGAAACAACTGTTTTTTGTTTTTTAACAAATGACTTTCATGATATTCAGTTTTATTTAAGGCTCTTTCACGTGCATGCTTGCACTGATATGAATGGGACATTGTGTAAAAAATAACAGAAGCTAAAGTTTCTTGCACTACTGTTCACTTGAGGTATTGGAGTAGAGTTTTTCTTTCCAGTAGCCATGGCCCAATGACAGGAAGCACAACAACCTTGGCCCTTAAAGGTCAAGTTGTCTCAGTCAGCATGTTTGTTTTAAACAAAATGTGGTCCTTCAGACGAATGCATAGCCCCTCGAATGACCTTCATGATACGGCTTCTTGTTAGAAGCAACCGGCTTCTTGTTGGCCGGTTCCTTCTGTGAGTTCTACTTGGAGGACAGCGGAAATGTGACTGTGGTGTGAGTCCTTGTAGGTTGCACTCAGTGCACACACATCACCAAAACTCACAGACATATTCATGGAAAAAAGTGTCAGAATCCACCACATGTCATTTCCAACCGACATGCAGGACATGTTCTGTCTCTTAAATGAACCTTAGGGAATTCGCTGCTGAATATTCCTCCAGTATTCGTCTGACATGAAGCACTAGAGCTGCCCTCGGTACTCATGGGCAAATCTGGCACCGGTAAAGACACATGTCTCTTCCTCAGCCAAACTAGCTGTCTTGGTCTGCCAACTCAGTCAATCCTTGATAAGCATGGGTAGGAATGCTGCCATTTCGGTATGTGTGCACACTAGGAGATTATTTATTTGTTTCAATCAATAGATTAAACTACAACATTTTACAGTAAGATGATATTCGGCTTCATATTTTAATTTAAATAAAAATCCAATATATAAAATCAGGGGAATAATACTTGTAGATTTCATTGACTTTAGCTCTCATTAGTCACCAGAAAGTGTTATGAATATGTGCAAGATGATCCAACTAGATTATGAATGCCTCATCTGATTTCACCTCATTACCTCATTTAAATGTCATAACCTTTAACACAGCTGATTATCCCTCTCATTGAAATACTGCCACAAAGTAAAGCTTTCTCTGTGCTTAAAGGGCATTTAAAAGTCGAACGCGCTCAGCCCGAGAACACAAATTCTGTTCGGGCCTTTTAAATTCACACTGTGTTTGATTTGCTGCAGGGCTGTTGGTGCAATGACACATCAAAAAATAAATCAAAAGAGAAAAATTAAAATTTTTGAAGCATATTAAAAGAGTTTTAATTGTACTGTTCTGTAGTTTCCATCCCCGTTTCTGTTTTTGGCTCAAAATGTATTTACCCCGCTGAGATAAGTTGGTGTGTTTTTTTCGCTCTTCCTAATGTGGTTTCATATCAGCTTTTGGTGCTGTGAGCAATTAATTTGTTGAATTGTGATATATTGTTTTAAGATACAACCCGTGTTAATTGGAATTCAGAGAGCGACTGCCACAGGGTTTCAGGATAATGGTGGCTGTTTCTCTTCAGTCACTCTTCAGTGGCGCTTGTACACTAAAGGCGGTTTTATAACAGGAAGTCCTGCATGAATGCTTGTGCTGAGAGCGAGAGGGTAAAGAAAAAGTGATGAGTCAGGCGTGGAGGAACACGACTGAATGAGAAGGCGACCAAGCATGCTGGCCATTATGTGTTTCCTTCCTGTCAATCATAAGCCAGACTGACAGTTCACACAGTTGCTTTAACAGATGATCACCAGGGAGAAGACCCTCAACCTTTCTGCATTGATCATGATATAAAAAAAACATTTCCTTGGATGTGCAACATTTATTTTTTTCTCTCTTGACACAGTGTGTGGATTAGGTAGGATCAAAGTAGTTCCATTTCTACTCCCGACTCTTGGAAACATGTAGGCTGCCACTTTAAATGGTTTAAATAGAGTTCTCAATATTTGGTGTGAAAGTCCTGCAAGTATATTAGTGCTCCCCCTTCCCCCACAGAAAAATGATGGTGTTAATTAAGAAGACCAGCAGGAACAGACTGGGATCAAGATGGTATAATTATTAAAGTCTTGCTTGTGCTAATGCGCTGCACTTTAGCAGAACCCTGGAAACCCAAGATCGTACCTCCATAGACGTCTGTAATTTATATAAGCCAGTTCTCTTCCTCAAGAGAGACACAGGTTGCTCCTCTGTTTCATAAACTGGGCATCTTAACAAAACACATTTTGTAAAGTACATTGACATTTTTGATTAGTATTATTATTAGATTTTAGTTGTGCTTTTATTTTGGTTTTCAAAAATGCAAACACTGGCTAATACACACTTAAATGACAAACTTGTTTGGGTGTTTCATTTTGTTTCACAGATTTAAAAAAAAAATACACTACCATTAAAAGGGGGTCAGTAAGATTTGTTTTAAATAAATGTATACTTGTTATCCTGTAAGGATGCATTAAATTGATCCCAATACTTTTACAATGTTATAAAACATTTCTATTTCAAATCAATACTGTTCTTTTGAACTTTCTTTTCATCAAAGAATCCTGAAAAGAAGTTTCTAAAAAAATATTAAGCAGTATTGTTTTGAGCATTGCCATCAATAAATTATATTTGAAATAGAACATTTATTTAGAATTTCTACTGTATTTTTGATCAAATAAATGCAGCGCTGGTGAGTGTAACAGATGTTCAAAATTGTTTAAAAAATGTATTGACCCCAAACTTTTGCACAGTATTGTATAATTGTTTTAGTATACTTTCAAAGGTATAAATCATAATACCGTAATGGGTGATAACACATTGAAATGAACAAATGTCTATTGTGTTTGGTTTTGTTTGAAAGGTTTCTGTTTTGTTTCCAAAAGCGTAGTTCATAATATTGACAGAAATATTTCAGTATTTAAAGAGTAGTCGTCAGGCTCATCTGAAGGACCAGTTAAAAGTTTCAGACAGACTTCTTCCTCTAAATGTTTACACTACTCGTGTGACACTGGTGTTTTTGCTCCGGGCCGGTGCCGGTCAACGTGAGGCCAGTGATTTGTGCCATACAGCTGGGCCTGCAGTGGGCGGGAGGAGGTGTTGAGGAGGTGTGTAGGGGAGCGCTGGGTGTTTTAGTGGGCAGCTGCTAATGCTTAATCTCTCCCATGCTGACACAGGCTGAATTAATTGATAGTGTTCTCTGGAAGTCTGCTGGAAAGTTGTCAGGGCCCATCAGATAAATCACTGGACAGGATTCCTCTCTGTCGTTTACTGACTCTGGCCTCAGCCGCCCTTCGTCTTTGTGTGTTCATGTGGCCGGTGACAAGAAGGGGGGTTAGAATGAAAGACAAATAAAGCCCAGTCAAAAGAGTGTTTTTGTTTGCTTGTGTTCGCTGGATTGTCACTTGTTTTCCTACCCAGTGAGAAACTGAAATGTGTAGCCAATTGTACTTTAATCACTACAGTATGTAGTTTTCAATTTCTTAATTTCCTTTTTGTGAAAGTATGGGTGTAACTGGATAGCATGTGGATTTCGAATCCCAGTAATGTCTACTTTTAAAGAAAGTTAACTGAACATATATTTTATAAAGGAGGGAGACAGTTAAGACTACATTATTTTTCACAGTTAAGACATGAACTAAACATTATATATGACTTCCTGTTTAACAGGGATATTCCTGACCTTGTATTCATTCCCCAAAGTGACTGATACTTGACTAGCTAAAAACCTGGATTCTGTTGCATAATATTCTTAGCCTTTACTAATTATGATCGAGAGCAGCCTAGAAGAGTAGGACGATAGGGAAGAAAAATATAAGGATTATACTAATAGTAGCTAATGTATAAACAGCAGGAATGTAGATTAATTTGTGTTGTCTCTACTAAAAAGGCTCTCCCAGCTCTGGCTTATGCACACATGCATTATTTCTAGTGCTCACAGAGGACACTTTGGAGGGGAGTTGATATCGGCATAGTTATTTAAAAGATGACATGACATGGTTTGGCGAGTGTAGTTTTCTTTCTAATAATTTATTTTAACAGTAGTGTTGTTCCTTCTCAGTAATAAGTGGAAAACAAACTCCTGCTGCATTATTCTATCACAAATATGCTATATGATGCATTGATTCAGTCTTAATGTTTATCACTGCAACAGTGCTTATTTTTGGCATGGGCCTTATTGATGTTTACACTCTTAACAGCTACCGTACGCTTAATGAGATTAACACATAAAAATCAATTAAACTTTCTCTAGAAATGGTGTTCAAACCAAATCAAGCGAGTATTGCAGGGATATTGTTTCACTGTCACATTTGGCTCCTAATGTTACGTGATGTTGCAACCGATTCGAGCACTCCGCAATCACGTTGACTTCCGAATGCCGTCTCATCCAATTTCCACACACATATTCTCTGCTAGATCAGCCTACGCAATGCCACTTTCATCCTTTTTTCTTGCTTAAGTGGTGATGCCAGGCAGCAATAGCTTAATCCTGATCAATGTCAGGGTTTTTAGTTTTACAGTTCTTTTGAGCAGTTGGAATTTTAGACATCAGCATGCAGACACGTTTCAAATGCTCGGCCTGACAGGTAACATGTCTCAAAGTACAAATACACTGAGTCTGATGTTGGCTTGTTAACCTGCATCATTTAAACCGCTGAGAAATGTCAGATGTGGCAACTGTGATTATTACTTATTTTCATAACATTTTTTTTTCTCCACTGTGCTGCATTAATAAATACAAGTAAATATACAAACTAATCTATTTATTTTTTAAGTAAATATTAATTTTTTGTTACATTTAATTTTAAATGTCTGTTTATTTTTGGATTGTGTATATATATATATATATATATATATATATATATATATATATATATATATATATGAGCAATATCACACGAGTAGCAGTGCGATTTGGCTGTATTCGGCTGTACTGATTTACAACTTGTTGGTATACAGCCATATCACACAGCTATCGAGTGTGATATTGCGTTTATACAACAGTCTGACGGCACATGTGAGTAAATAAATAAGAAACAACATCGGAGTGTCTTTAAAAACGCTCTTTTGTGCAGAACTACTTACTTCTGCCACGGATTCAAATCTCAAGTTTACAGTTTAACAGTTGAGCCCAAGCCTCCATTACTAATTCTACAACGTCACTTCAACTAGTAACGAAGGAACGTTGAAGCTTGTTGTATAATGAGAGAGATCGACTAATCAAGTGTATAACCTGCATCTGATATAGTATTCATTCTTCAGGTCGATGTCCATAATATTGCATTATAAAAAATCAGTGTGAATGTCTGCTGAGCAAAGCAATATCTTTGTCTTTGTCCTTTGACAGCGCTAAAACAACTTACTTGTTTTGACTCACTCAAAAAGACAGTCTCTGCTCCCAACTAATGGCGTAATAATGTAACTTTTACTGAAGTCCATATCATGATCACTAACGGCCCATTTCTCAATACCAAATACGGCATATTATTTATATCAAATAATATTTATTGAATACAAATATTTAAATGGACAACAATAGCCATTATAAAAGACAATAGGAAATAAACACAAGCAAACAATTCATTCAAATGTACCAAAGCAGTTCTCTAGTACAGGATTTGAGTTAAATATTGCCCCATAAAGTTAGGAAACTTAATTTTCCCATTAACCCAAAGATTGCCCGTTTGATATACCTCAAATGAATTATATCTCATGTTTGACTACTATCTACATAAGAGCCAGCAGCAAATACCCAAAGGACTGGTCGAGATAAAGCTCTCTCTCTCTCTCTCTCTCTCTCTCTCTCTCTCTCTCTCTCTCTCTCTCTCTCTCTCTCTCTCTCTCTCTCTCTCTCTCTATATATATATATATATATATATATATTTATTCATGTTTAAAACATTTTTTACAGTATTTTTAAGTGGCACTCCTAGTCTTCCATTAATATTATCACTAGATTTAGAGAAATACTTTTTTTATTTGAAATTAACTTACACAAATCTCAAGTAGACACTCAGATCTTTAAGTCCTGCTATCTTTGTTTAGTGTGTTTTTTTTTCTTGCTGTCTGCTATGTATTGATTTTTATTTTCAACCCTCGGCTTGCCTTGGCAACTTACATTTTCAGCCCATCACATTTTCTCTGACCTTCAAACATAGAGCTGCTCTACAGGTGCGTCTTTCTCTCGTGTTCCGGTCCTATTACTCATTCCTCTCACTTCAGGCCCATGATCTTTGACCCGGTACGTATGATTGCATTCTTCCGTTTTCGTTTAAGTTCGTTTTATTTTGTCACTGGAGAGTCAGGCTCCATCATTCTCACAGTGGCGTCTCTATACGCTCTGGCCTGTACACTTAGGTGAACGGCACCACAACAGAAGCAGATGTTCATGCATTTTAATCTGAAATTGTGGCTTTTGTTTGTCTGGCTCCATCTCTCTTCATTTCCGTAATTACTGCTTCTGTGGACAAGTCCAGCTGAGAGCCAGGAACGTACAGAGACAGAATGGTGTTTCTCTCCCCCTTTCTCACTCTTTCTTTCTGATGGACAGACTCCATTTCACTTTTTGCCTGTAATTACTTGGGTTTTGCGGCCAGCGCTGTTGTCATTTTTCCAGAAATAACAAGTGAACAGAGGCCCTCTGTCCCATGACTCACCTCTGACTGGCCGTCTATTTACCTTCACGGCACCGGGCTGAACTTAGGATGAAATTCACTTCACTGCTGTCCTTGTGATGGTTGAGACACAGCTGCTTTACTGCCTCAAATGGAAGTACAAGGGAATACTTTTTATGTCACACTGTGATCACTGAGGATTTGATGTGTATTTTTATTCATTGGCAGTGCTTGACAGCTGGGCATGCAGAGCCTGTACTACTTGTTTATTAGCTTGTTGTTAATTAACTAATGGATGTTTGCGAATTTCATGAAGTCTTATTTATCATAATAGAAACATAGTATTTGACTTAGAATACTGTATGAGTGCTGGTGTATATACATTAATTTATATAATGCTTCAAAAAAGATAAATGTATATATATCTTTGAAATTACAAGATTCTCTTTCACAATTCATATGTTTGAGTGATACATTTGAGTCTACCTGGTTTTCTTGTGCATATTTGTGAGAGTAAATGAATGAGTGAATGAGGCTGTGTTTATGTGTTGCTCTGGCCTTGCTGAATATGTGTAATTGCGGCTTTATGAAGAGGTGCCAAAGGCAATCTGACCTGAGGGTGCAGGTGTAACACTGTATGAGAAGTCAAAGGTGAAAAATCACAGTTATATTGTTTGGAGGGGAAAAGAAGGCGTGAGTTTGTTTGTGTGTTTGTGTGTTTGTGTGTGTGTGTGTGTGTGTACATTTGTTGAGAATGTTGACTGTATCTTGCCCTTATTTGACAGTCTCTGCTTCCTCTAGAGCCCACACCAGAAATACAAGTCTAACAAAACAGCACAAAACATTCAGAATGACCGGCAAGTGTCAGGGCTATGGTGTCCCCAGGAATCCGGCTCTGCCGGGGTCTGGCACCGAGTCGTCCGCAGCTGTCAGAGTCTTGTGCAGCAAAACGCCAGCACCAGATGAGCTTTGGTAACCTAACCTGGCCCAGGATGCTTTATGAGCCTGGGAACAATCCTGTGTTTTCTTTGAAATGCCTGACCCTACCCCCTGGGTGCTAGACACTAGTGTTATTCCAGTGCTACCCCAATTACTTTATTTTTTCTTTTACCCCTCTTTTTTCTTTTTTTAACGACTGTGGCCAAAACATTATAGAAAATGGCATTTTGACGTGTCTGCGGATCTTCTAATCCAATAAGAATGCACGGAATTAGGCTCCTGTTGCTTTAAGAGGTGTTTTGGTTGTGTTTTCACAGGTCCGGTCTTATGGCAGTGATATGTGAGTGCACAGAAAAGCTGTTTCTATCACAGTGGACACCAAGGAGAAAATAAACAAAAATGTCAGTTTCTTTCCCAACATTTTAAACATTTTATGAACTCCTTGCTTCACTGAAAGAATATAGTCACAACAAAGACAGAAAAAAAATAGTTTTCAAATAATAGTCAGGAGTGGATACTTTATTTTGACCTTTGAAAGAATGGATTTGCTCATTTTGCGTATTTATTTGGGTTGATCTATGTCGTACTTGACCCTTTAGAGCATTTACTTTGCACTCCTCGATCATGAAATATGTCCAAAGTCTACTCCACCCTGTGAAATTCGTCATAGCGTACATGACAGTCTAAGGCTTTGTCTACACATTTTTCCACATTTTTTTTTAAACCCAAAATGTTTAAAAAGATCTGAAACATGGTCAATGAATAACCAAATCAAAAATAATTCACAATATTGGATACACAATATTACAGTAGGATACTGAATGTTATTTCAGGAGGATTTCGTGAAATGTTTTAACATTTTTAAGATCATAAAATCTTTTTTGCTCATCAAGGCTGCATTTATTGAATAAAAATGCATTAAATATTATTACAATTTAAAGAATAGGTTTTCTATTTTAATGTTTTAAAATGTAATTATTCCTGTGATGGCAAAGATTTTCAGCATAATTATGCCAATCTTCAATGCCACATGATCATTTAGAAATTCAAATTCTAATATGCTGATTTGGTGCTTAATTTCACATTATTATCAATGTTAAACAGTTTTAATGTTTAATATATTTGTGGAAATGGATGCTTTCTTTTAGGATTTTTTTAAATTAAAAATAAAGTTTAAAATATATTTAAATCTTTTGTAACATTCTAAATGTTTGTACCAGAGGTGGAAGTAAGTCACACATGTTCAAGTCACAAGTAAGTCTCAAGTCCCTACCATCAAGTCTCAAGCAAGTCTAAGTCGTAGTACACACAAACAAGTCAAGTCAAGTCAATTGTTCACTTCAAGCAATAGTTGGTGCCAAATCACCGTCTTAATGTACGAGTCATAGAAGCATTCATTCAACTGATTTGTTCAAAACGGCGGATTCATTCTGGAACTAAGCCCCTCTTTGTTTACTGACCTGTTGTATAAAATCATTATCACACTTGCAATCAAACCAATATTCTGGAAATATTTTTTTAATATCATATGTTATAAATATAAAAATAACTCATACTAGGGCCATTTTTTTCACCTCATCTTGAATTTTGGGTGCATATTAATTCTGCTGGCATTTTGCCCCCAACCCTCTGACCCTGCTTCAAGAGAAACATAACAAAACAAAAACACGACAAAACATCATTAACAGATTTCTATGTTGTTTTTCAATATCTGAAAGAGCAACATATTTGGCTTTAAAGCGTGATTTGAAAGAAACTGTGGCAAATGTCTGTGTGAATTTGTGCAGGTTATTCAAAACATATGCCATTGTTAATTATCATTTGAATCTATTGACAGCCTTAAGCTACATTTGAAAACATCTTTTTGTATAAAGAGGCATGCTGTTTTGACCACTATTCTCTCTAAATTTAACGTTAGTCAAATCAAATGATCTATAACAAACAGGTTAAACAAGCCATAGCTTACTTTTAGATGTGTTGAATGAAGTTTGAGGTTGTGATGGTCGTGTCTGATATCCCAGCCAGTTATTATGCGTACAGCAAATCTTCTTGTAGGAATATGGTCGATTACTAGTGTTTATATCCAAAAAGAAACGATGCTGGGAGATGTTTTTGTATTTAGCGCGCTGTATGTTTTTTTCTGTGCTTGTGTAGCATCATGCAATCGTGCAGAATCTGATGACTGGCGTCAATGGTTCCGTTGCTTTCATTTTGTTCATCAATTTATGTTGCGATGATTTATATAAAAATTTATATAAAGTCATTCTCGAGTCATACAGTTCAAGTCAAGTCTCGAGTCATAGGATCTCAAGTCAAAGTCAAGTCATTCTTAATTTAGTCAAGCGAGTCTCAAGTCCTTAAATTTGTGACTTGAGTCAAGTCATGTGACTCGAGTCCCGATCTATGGTTTGTACTGTCACTTTTGACTAATTGAATGCTCCCTTGCTGAAAAAGTATTAATTCCTAAAATATTGCTGACCACAGACCACAGTTTGAATATTAATTTATTTTTACACTTGCTTTTCTTGTAGACTAATTGCCATTAAAGCGGCAGTGTGGAACCTTTTTTTTGTGTTCAAAATGTAAAAAAATTATATAATGAGCGAGTACATCATGAACCCGGTTTCCAAACCGTATTTTTGTGTGATCCTGAATCACTACGGTACACCAGTGCTTATATTGGGACTATTTTAGACTCTTATGGGTTGTACCAAGTAGCTCCGGTTACAATGTTCTTCTGCCAGTCGCATGCAGTTCTGTTTATTAACCGCTAGAGTGCCAAAAGTTACGGACTGCAGCTTTAAATTCATAGTAAAACTTGCTAAAATAAAAGAACATGACATGGTGAAATACTGAAAAACTACTTGTATAACAGAAATTACCTATTCACATGTATCACAGAATTTTTGTTTTAATCTTCACTTTAAAAGGCTGTGTAAAACAGTCTTTACATGTACATAGGAGGCCAAAACTCAGACATATCCGTGTAGACGGGGTCTAAGCTCAAAGAATAAAGCCACAATTAGTATCTGTAGCTTCCCAGTCAAATCTGATATTACCATTGAGACAGGTGAGATTTTTATGATTTCCATCAGCGTTTCGAAGGGAACTTGAATATTGTCACACTCTGTATTCCCATTGCCTGAACAGTGAGTGTGATTAGGTAATATAACAATTTGTTGGAGCTCTGAAACTAGCGACGGGTAACGAGACGTCTAATATCTGACATTTAGAGTTCTAAGGATCTCTGATTGGCACTTGATTAGGGCCTAATTCATGCCATTATCTCCTCCAGTAGAATTAGCTGGGTAGAAAATTGTGTGGTAAATCACAGGGGCTGGAAACAGGAGGGATGGGGAGGAGCCAGGAAATAAGGCATAGAGTTGGAATCAACACTTTCAGTTACCTAATCATAAAGTTGACTTGCGGCCCAACAGAATGGCACGGGACCTCCAAGTGTTTGCCAAATTATTTGGCTATGAGGTGTTCCAATCCGTGTAGTTAATTTAGGACAATTTACAGAGTTCTTCTTCTTGCTTTCCACCTCCAGAGTTTCTGTTTTTCACCTAGCCCACCCTAACCCACCCCGGTGTGCACTTAATGTCAGCTGCTCCCCCAGGCCTGAACTCCAAACCTCACCAGGGACGGAAAATAATTAGGGAGGGAAAATTGCGCCTGACACCATTTCTGAAAAGCAGGGTATTATAATGAAAGCAGAGCAAGGATCTTTGTGTCAGAGGGAAAAATTGAAAGGAAAGGAGTCTGAGAGAGAAAGGCCTTTGGGAGGTTAGCGAGGCATTACTGTCTCGCTGCAGCGCTTGTGGGAAAACGTTCAAACTCATGCATGTGCCCAACAGGTACCGGACTTTTCTCCAGGCACGTCTGCACTTCTGCAGGAGAAAGGGAAGGAAATTGAGGTTGCAAGCTCCTACACACTGTGCAGTTTTGTTTTAGTCATTGTTTTTAATAAATATTTTTAACATGTCATTAATTTTAGTCTGTTTGCTCTAACTACAAGGAAATATATTTTAATCGATATAAATGAATGAAGTGATTCAGTATTCTGGTGGTGTAAATCATTCTTAAAATCGATTAATTATTTTTCATCTAGTCTTCATTATTATTGACAAAATCAATGCAGAACACCTTCAAAATGAATAACTCAACTGGTGCTGAGTCACACATCCTACAGCCACACACGTCTTGAGCGGATCGATGCAACATTAGCAGTAATGGTGGAGGAGACTTGGAATGACGATGGTGGACAACACCAGATGCTATGCTGAATAGTAGGGGAGCGGATAAATGACAGATCCGCTGTTGAAAGGTCCAGCAGGGGCATTGTGGCTTTTGAAGAGGAGTGAAATATTACACTGGGCGGCATAGTTGCAGGATTACTACAGGCTGAAAGTGCTGTTTTTAGAGCCTTGGCAGCTGTCTTGAAAGCATGTGAAGCCAGGGACTGCAAATGTCTTTAATAGCCAAGTGATCAGTGTTTATACTGAAACATCAACTTCAGGAGACTGCGCAAATATGCTGTTGGTGGGCTTTTATTTAATGACCCTGGTTGTGATGTCACTTTAATTTGCATAATAAGCCACATAGCAGATGATTGCAACTAGCAGAAGCTAGCCGCCTTAAACTGCACTTAACGTGTCTTAAGTGACACCAAGCAGCCAAATAAAGAAATTTATGTTGCTTAAATGTATAGGTAAGACCATGAATTGTTAGTATTGCACCAGAAAGACACAAATAGCACACTATATCTCTTAATGACACATTCTCCGTTCAAAGGTGACAATAACACCACACTTAGCTAATGACGAACAGAGGCAGCCTTTGTAAGTTCGCCAGCTTCGCAATCAGCAGGGAATTGTCCTTAAATCCTCCCCAGATTAGAAAATAAATTGACACCCCGGTTTGCATCTGGGTCACGCTTCTGCTGCGGCTCGGCTGAGACCTGCTTTCGGTGTTGTTAATTCATTTGTCATGAACAGAAATCATCGGAGTCGCTAGGGAACGATTGGGAACAGTAAGTCCTGCATTTGGAGTCCTACACAAATTCCCCTGGTTAGAAAGCAATGGTTATTGATTCCCGCAAAGAATTACATTGTTTTGTGCCATGAGTTGTTGTGTCTGACTAGAAAGTCGAGGAATCGGCTGACTGGACATGATTGCGCCCGGGATCCAGGCCTGGCCCCGTGGGCTCATTACCTGTGCTGGGTGGGAGAATAGGCTCTCTACTCTGCTTTCTCATCTCAAAAGCCATTTTTTTTTATCGGATTTCATCTCTAAATATACCTGTGGTGGGGGAGGTGGGGGGTTATTGAGATTACGGTATTGAGCCGGCAGACGATTTCAGTTTTAGTGCCCAAAGCGATTTCAGATTGCCTGTCTTTAGAGATGTATGAATGCCGGTGCATTTTGATACCTTCGCTTAGCAGTGAAACAGGGAGCATGGGATGCCACTCACACTGATGCTGGCATCACCTGATATGGCATCTGCTGCAGCCAGCCTCCTGAATTCGTCTCCAAACTAATGGAGTGAAATTAAACCTGAGCTACTATGATGCAAGGCCACAGAAATCAGCTGAAGCCTCTCAACGCGTCTAACAGGATTTGCTGTCACAGTGAGCTGAACTCCCAGATTACTTCTGAAAATCATTTCTTCCATCGTACAACAATGCAAACAGTTTAATATCCTCGGAAAGTCACGTAGGGGGTTGGTGCCAAACAGACGTCATGTGTGTCATGTGGGTGATAGATAATCCCATGCAGGCAGACAAAAGACAAAAGTCCAGGGACTTGAACCCAGTGAGAAGATGATGATGGTGATGATGAGGAGGAGGATGATTCTGCAGCAGCTGGTGTTCACCTAGAGTTCACCTTGCACCTGCTGGAGGTGATCTGGAGCTCCGTAAAGAACTAAATCTGCACTCTTTCATAACCACTCTCAATCTACCACCAATTATGTGTGTTTTCTTCAACTTCAGACATTTTTATGCACCATATCTTATTTCACTCCTCATTTTTCATCTCAGGCACAAAGTGTGACATTGAAAAAAAATCACTTTAAAACCTTTAAACATTATTTCCATCACTGTTATATCACACAATGGTCATTTGTTTGTTTGTTTATTTATTTTCTGGTTTATTTAAATGTATAATGCAATTTAATTGTGCTTTCAATGTTAAAACAAACATTTGTTTTCAATCCAGCTCACCAAGGCTGGATTTATTTGATTAAACAAACAAACAAACAAACAGTGAAAATGTAAAATAATATTATTATTATTTTTCTATTTGAACATTTCAAAAAGTCATTTATTCCTGCGTTGAATTTACAGAAGTCATTACTCCAGACTTCAGTGTCACACGATCCTTCTTAAAGCAGAGCTGCTCATTTTACAGTGTAATATGGATTTTGCATTATTGAAATTGTTGTGTCTGCTTTAACCCTGCTGGTCTGTTTGTGGTCTATAATAATTTAAAAAAAAAAAAAAAAATTCTACCAAGTCACTGATGTCGGTGATAAACACAAACCAAGCAGCAAAAAAGAAAAACACTTTTAGGCTGATCCGAGTGAAGATGAAAGCCAGTATGGTATGCTTGGCGTGGGATTGTGAGGAAACAGAATAAATCAGCATTTGTGATGTTTCTTTGACTAGCTTGAGACATGCAGAGGGCAAAGATACGAGAGCTGCATAAGCATCAAATAATCAGACATAGGAAAGAAAGCTCAACATATGCTGAAACACATTTGATGCGTTCGCCAGCAGCATCAGGTTAGATAATAATGGGCTTTGACAGGCTGTGAGGATTATGTGCTGATTGACTTGTATCACCTGATCCCCTCTTTGGCCTCTAGCTCCAAATTTTGCTCAACAACTCTGTACAAACAGGAACCGTTGAATTTCAGGCTTTGAACTCTGACATAATTAGAGGGAGACGTTGTGCCTTGTATGTGACATAATATAAGAGCATGTAAGAGTATCTTACAGAGTTAAGGTCTGTCTGTCTGTCTGTCTGTCTGTCTATCTGTCTGTCTAGCTTTCTTTCTTTCTGTCTGTCATAATCTTGATCAGCTATATCTAGTCTCAGCATCAGACATCACACCTACGGAATGTTGGGTGACAATTAGCACTTATCAGGATCAGCTAACCGCGGTATTTTCAAATGTATGTGAAGTTCACAGCACCATTGTTGAGCCATTGTTGCAGTAAACTTGCACGACATTCTTGAATGAACTGCACAATATTTTGTTATTGTGGGGACATTAACTTTAAGTTTCTACACCGCTAAACATGACACTGAAGAAAACAAAGCGTGATTGGTTACTTTACATGTCAGATGTCCTCTTGAGCGGTCCTTGGTCAATGAAAGCTACTGTGGAGTCCAGACCTTCTGCCGTCAGTCTGAAGGTCTGGATACGCGAGACTGAAGTGGGATGATCCATAACATCATGAGTTTCTTTTTTAACAGTCTTTAATGAAAAATAAAGATTTTGTAAAGCGTACTTTTTTAGAAAACACATCTTCACAAGCTTCTGCAAACAGGCTGCTATTACTGAGGTTTTCACCTGCTTGAGCCCAATCACACACACATACATGTTGATTACCTGTTCAACATACTACATGAATTTTATTCCCTTTAAACTGCGCTCGCAATCTGCAATAACATGCTCCACTTCCTGTAACACTCATCTCTCAAAGGCTGTGGTGTGCTTGACCAGACATATTCACAAGAGGAGTGATTCACAGCCAAATGACTTTAAATGCTAACGCATAAGAGCTGTAATAATGTACTTTACATCCAGCAAAATATGCTGTTTTTATGGTGATGCCGTTTGGTGAGCGTAATGAACTTTGTTTACAGAGGCCTGTGATATACTATAGACAGTGTTTAGATTCATTCTGTGTTCAAAATTATACAATAGTTAGTTCTGGTCCTAGAATTTGATTGGCTGACAGTGCTAATATACAGCATTGGGACTTTCTGCGACTATGAATAAGGGATTTTTTTTTTTTCGTAGGTTACATTGTTAGTTGGTAGCACCAAGTGATTCATTCATGAACAAAAAATGTGACTCGTTATAAGTGCGTAATTAAATCCCTCACTGAACAGATTCGTATAAAAACTATGATTCATTCATGAACTTAAAAAGTGACTATCTTTATGAGTGAAGCAATTTAATCATTCACTGAATCAATTTGTTAAAAAAACACTGATTCAATCAATGGAACAAGTGACTCTCCATAAGAGTGAGTTATTGAATCAATCACAAAATATTGCTCCTTAGAGATTAAATGGTTAATGGTGTTTTTTTTTTTTGCCATTGTTGACGATGTCATATTACGTGTGGATATTTTTGAAATTTAATGATGACTCCGTGTGGCCCATGCTGAAATTCTCATGGACAGTATATGTATTGAAAAAATACAAAACTGCAGGACGTAAAGAAGTACGCCTACATGGCTCTGTCAACATGTCCAATGCAGTCTGATGGCATTTGATGTGGTAATTGTCAGGCTGTCTAAGAAACCGATTCTCTCATTGCAAGCTCTGTCACTGTCTTCATCTATTCGAACTGAGTGCTTTCTCAAAAGCCATCGGAATCTGTATCTGTCGACTTGCTGTCGCTCAGATCATTAAAGATGATTGATTGTGGTGGAAAAATCTTCTCACCAGCTGGTGTCTCCTTCAGAAAATTGTGACGAAAAAAAAACCTGTATGTAGTTTTTGTCAACTTAGGTAGTGTCTGATTAGGAAGAAAGGGAAAACATTGAGTTATTTTTATTTTTTTATTTTTTTGCCAAAGCTGTTCGCACTCATTTACAACGTCATTGTACAATGAATGAGCGAGTGGATCAGGTCGATCATGAAATTTAGCGCGAGCAGCCTCTCTTCTGTAACAGCGGGCTGTCTGTCATCTTTATTGCCTCTCATCTGCTTGTGTCATTAACGTACTGAGACTGATCTCCTTTATGACATGCTGTTCATCTCTGTGCAAACCAGATCAGTGGCAGCAGCTAAAACTTACATTTAGGTCACATGTATCACGACCTGTTGGCTGGGGCATTGAATCAATCACAGGTTCTGAAGCTGTTTTTAACGCAGAAGTGATTTGTTTTCATGTTTAAAATCAACATGAACACCATTTTGAATTTGTAATGCATTTAACGACAATAATGTGACATTTCAGTGTGAAATATTAATTCTGTAACTAGATTTTTATTCTGTATGTAGATATTTGTCATTAATATTTGAGGGGGCTTCAAGTGTTTGACTTCTTTGCCTGATATTTTGTCTGCCATGTCAAAAATGAAAAGTCTGATTTCTTAGAAAGATAATAACACACCTATTCTCAAAATTCTATATGATTATTCAGATCATTCATCCAAACTGTGTATGGTGCAGGAAAGTTATGTCAGAGTTACTTAGACTTTTTTCTCCTTAAAACACAAGTATTAAACCTCTGTATGTTACTAATAATGTAGGATTGGGCTGGATACGGTATGATTTGTTCATGAAAGGCTGAGTGTGATAAAATTGGTTAAAATATTTTCCCAATATCACAGCCTTGGTTATGCTAGCAGGAAAAATGTTTCAGACGTGGAAGAATTTTGATTAAAGATTATGAAAACTTTTTTCTTTTTTTTTTAGAATGATGTGTATGACGGTTTAAATTCCATATTCTCTTTATAATGATCTTCTTTGAGAATAGAGGTCAGGAGCTCTGCGTCTGTTGGTATTAGTCCTTCATTTCTGCTTACAAGCTCTTTTTCAGATTTATTTGTTTTCCTTATGACTGTACCATTATGATGTTTCTTTGTGATTGATAATGGGCTGCTGGAGGTGTGTCATGGGCTTTTGAGGGAGGGAGACCATTTGGATTTCTATTTCTCTGCCCACTCATGTAAGCAGTACCATCAGTCAAAGGCATCCTGAGCTTAACCATGTGAAATTAAAACATCGGCAGGTGGGGACAACCACGGGAGGGCAAAATAACACTGAAGACAAAAGCTTCTTCGAGATATTAATTTTATACAAATCAACAGTGGTTGGGGACACGAGGTGGTTTAGCACTTTTTAGTATCAGTAGTTCAAAGGTCATGCCTTCATCTACCGTGAGGGCTGAGAACTTCTCTCTCAGAGTTTTTGATTTATTTTATTGATGTCTGTATGTATTGTTTCCTATTTTAATACAGTACATTCATTCATAAGATTTTTAATACATTCATTCACCTCAGAATTTAAATGGTCATAATTTCATTTTTCGTTCAAAACCTGTATTTCTTGGAGCACAAAAGGAGAAATATTGAAGAATTTCAAACACCCCATAATCACAAAAAAAGTTTAAACTAACTCCATGAAACATCAACTATCTATATCATAAATCATAGCATCATAAAAAATAGATTTTTTTCAAGGAAAAAAAGCTTTTAATATTTTTGCAAACATATCTGTTTTCGCTAGGGTACGTAATGCCAAGAATCTGGCGATACGATAAGTGTAACGGTACAGGGGTTACGATATGATATATTGTGATACTGTAACGAAAGCGCTATTTCGCATTATTTCGTGTTTGTTTAGGAAAAGGATCTGATTTTAGAAAAAACTGTTATAAAGAACACTAGCCTGGATGTCAGCCCGAAACCCAGCCCACAAAATCTTTAGGTCGGGAAGTTCGGTCTGGACTCGATCCGTTGAGGAGCTTTTATGCCCAAACACAATTGTTCGGACCAATCAAATTGTCAGGGCGGGCTTTATACGATGATGGACAGATGAGCAACGGTAACGTAACCATCCACGTCACCAAAGGCAAAGAGCACTTTGGTTGAATTAGTTTACAACAAAGAATGGCTGCCGCTGGAGAATTTATGTTTAGATTCAGCCATCGCGTGTGTTATAGAATATGTAGACAGGGCATTCATTTTAGAAGAGGAACAGAGAACCGTGATCAAGGGATTTGTCGATCGGAAAGATGTTTTTGCCGTCCTTCCTACGGGATTCGGTCTATCCAATTGGCATTACCGAGGCATTTTTTTTTCCTGGTTCGGATGAAACACGCCCCATAATCACAGCCCAATGGAGCAGTTTCAGACTCACATTCTGACTAGAATCTGAGTATGACGACGTCAGGCTAAAAGAACACGCCACCATATGCATAAAACCTGAGCCAAAAAGGTTTTTATTTAATCAGAACAGTGGTTTCTGCATTTGCATTTATCAGTCCCTATAACATACATCATCAGCACAAATTTTTGTGCAGTCTGAGTAAAGGAAAAATTGTAAAGTGCTTGGAAATTCTTTAGTATTCATCTAAACGCCGTTCTCAGCAGCGTGGATGGCGCTGGGATGTTTTTTGAGCTCTTTAGATTCAATGTGTTCCCTGAGTATTGGATTTTGGCACGGCTTATTTTGCCAACAACATGACTCTTGTTGATCTCCTTAAGTGCTTTCTTTATAGTGGAAGCCAAAATGAGTCCACACTTCACCTCTATACAGCGCGGCGGGTGCTTGTATCATTATTTGGTCTTCTATTGCTGGTAACTAGTGAGATGGGTTTGCCAATGCTAACGCTAGCGGTTCACCCTTGCGCTTATGTCAGTTCACATTCAGAGATAAAAGGACTTCTATCTAGCGATTGGGGTTTAAACTGAGCAAAGCCATGAATCTTGGATGCAAACAAATAGATATATTGATACAGTGTTGCTAAACATAATATCACAATATTCACATGTATCATGATATTGCCTTACACCCTTAGTTCTCACTACGGTGTTGTTTCTCTCTTTCAGTGGATGGCTGCATACACAGAGCCGCGGGTCATCTCCTGTATGAAGAGTGCCACTCGTTAAATGGCTGTGACACTGGAAAAGCCAAGATCACCTGCGGCTACGACCTCCCCGCTAAATGTAAGTATCTGCATGTCACCTTTTTTTTTTTTTTACAGGTAACTGAAGACCACTTTGTTCAGAAGCAAAGGGAAGAGGAGAGCTCACATAACCCTCAATGGATTTCTTCATTTCTTTGTTTCTTTAAACAATAAGCATGAATTCTAGAGAAGAGTCTAATGAGTGAGTGTTACCACGCTTCAACTTTGTGATGTTCCTGCAGCAGAGCACCCGTTGTTTGCAGCTATGCACTTTGAGCGCGTATATGTGATTAATGGAGTGGTATTATTAGTGCGCTGATTATTATGATGACTTGCTGTGGTGTGCTTGGCTGGCTGAAGGGGCCATCTGTACTCCAACAAAGACATTAAGGGAACTATTAGTTTGTAATTTGATTGATATTTCATCCTTGATTTATTCCATTAGCTTATGGCATTCTCTGACTCATGTGAGTGATGATGAGCGTCACGCTGGTAGCGGCTGGAAGGCGGCGTCGCTACGAGGCGGCGTCACAGGATTTAGAATGCAGGAGGGTGTCTTGTCATGTTGTTTGCCTGCTGTGGTGAAGATGTGCTTAAAACATTAACAGACTCTAAACTATGGACTTCTCCTGAGATGGTCTGATGTAGATATACAAGGTCATTACTCTGCTAAACCCCATCAGATGCAGATTTGCAGGTCTTAAGTTGGCTTGCTATGGTTTAGCTGGTCTCCCAGCCTGGTTAAGATGGTGTTCGGTCAGTTGGTTTTGGTGGTCTCCCAGCCTTACCAGTTGACAAGTGCTCTTAAATGATGTGGTTTTGCTGGTTTTAGCTAATTTAACTTTTCCCCCAGCCTGATCAAGCTGGTTTAGTTGGTCAACCAGCTGGTCTGCCAGCCTCACCAGCTGACTAGTGGTCTTAAAGGGATAGTTCACCCAAAAATTAATATTCTGTCATAATTTTCTCACCCTCAAGTTGTTCCAAACCTGTAAGAATTTCTTTCTTCTACTAAGCACAAAACATTTTTTTTGAAGAATATGGGTAACCAAACAGTTGGTAGGCCCCATTAACTTTCATAGTATGGGGGAAAAAATGCTATTGAATAGTGGTCAATAGTGCCCATCAACTGTTTTGTTATATTGCGGTATGAAAACAATTTCATCAGTTGACTCGAAAGCTCAATTTGGAAAGAATAAATCATTGGAGTATTTTTGTATGGGGAGTGTATCTGCATAGAACATAATAAAAAAAAAAACATAGATAAATACAATAGAACAAAGATACCATTTAAATAATCAGTGCTTTGTTTTTCAGGTAAGTCTAACAGTATTCAGGAACAGAAATGGAATAACGTAATGTAAAATAAAACTGCATACATCTTAACTGTATACATTAAATGTAATCGTTGTTAAAGCTACAAAGATGCTCTACTCTTTGTCGTTTGATTAACATTAATGACACATACAGTGTGACAGTGTACACTGCAGTATATTAGGCTGTTGTCACTTTAAGGCCTAATGTACATATCCAATATGAGGATACACATCCATTCCTTTCTGAATTGTTTACATTCACTTAAAGGAACACTCCACCGTTTTTTGAAATAGGGGTTATTCACCATCTTCCCTACATTTAGATAGGTGGGCAAATGCATTTTTGTGCATGCATTGTCTTAGTCTGTCAGTGCCGCCACCAGCTTAGCTTAGCATAATGAATGGAATCCTTTGTTGCCGTAGAGCCAGTCTGGTATTTACTACTAAATAATAATTATATTTAAAAATGTCATATTGTTGATAATATATATTTCTGACAATTTGCTAATAAAATAAAATAATAATAAGAATAATAATAATAATTGTCAGGATGTTGTCAGTAGATGTAAAAATCTCATCTACTAGCCTCATTGGCTAGTAGATGACTGGCTAACTGGCTCTTATGTCAAGAGTAAAAGTGATCAAAAAAAAATAAAGAATTACTTGTGGCCTGCTTATTCACAACGAGTACAAATAGCAATGCAGATTAAGACTAGGTGATTTCCTAGGCAGATATTGACTTGGGACTATATGGGGGGGAAGCACAGGCGAAGCACTGCTACTTGGGCGCAGAGATATCACACAACACCTGAAATAAAGCTTGCCACAAAGAACCAGCAAGAAGCACGCGTTGGCGCCTCCGTGTCCTGATTATATTGTCTACTATATTTGCTTCTTATTTATTAATCCAGGCAATTTGTTGATGAAACATTGATTAAAATGAAGGTATAATATATACAAAACGAAAATTTCAAGCAAAAATAATATTCGAAGATCGCTGGGTATTATTCGATTATTATTCGAAAATCGCACACACACTTGGATGTATAGGCTACACACCAGAGCATGTGAGCAAAGCAGGAGCGGTGTGACGCTTAAATATAGGTTAAAAAACTTAAACTACGTTTCATATTTCTTTAAATAATATAATGTGATTTTTTAAAAAGTTTCATCTATGTTGATTATATGAAAAGGGAACCGCATGAGATGAGTAAGGTTGGATCAAGTTGCCCAATATATCGTAAAACATTTGGAATGGGTCAGACATGATTGTGACCACTTATTAAGTTTTGTTTTGTAAAAAGCCTTTCTTTAAAGTGAATTTCGTTTTGTATAAATTGTATCATCATTTTAATCAATGTTTCATCAACAAATTGCCTGGATCAATAAATAAGAAGCAAATATAGTAGACAATATAATCAGGATACGGAGGCGCCAGCGCGTGAACTGTAGCGCGTCTCATAAATGAACCGAAACTCAGATTATAAGCTACTTGTGTCACAGACCTGAGAAGTATATCTATAGAAAGCTTGAAATGTCTACTTTTAAACAAAACAATTAAATGTGCTCTAAGCGATGTCGCACGTTTTTTAGGCCAAAACATTTTTGTCACATACAGCAAACATCTCCTCACTATCTGCTAGCTGCCTGTCCCCTGAACACACTTTAAAAAAACACGGTCTCTAGACACCCCAGGCTCCACAAATGGCAACAAAAACAAACTGTAGCAACCCGCGCCACGAAAAATAACAAATAATGTTCCAGCCAATAACCGACAAGAAGAATATGGGGGTGGGGTTAGTGCGCGTACATGTGAAGGGGGTTGTGGAGGAGAGAGAAGCATGAAGAGGGAAGTTTGAATTATATTCTCTTTAAGTTTGACATGGCCGACACACGACCAAAGAGAGTCAGTATATTTTCCTGCTTTTTTGTCCTTAGCCAATCACATGCCTGACATCTAAATGTAGGGGAGACGATGAATAACCCCTATTTCAAAAAACAGTGGAGTGTTCCTTTAAGATAAAACTGACTGTGTTTACGAGGATACTCGCCAAGATGGGCATTTTGACATAATTTTGTATGTATGTGTTCATTCAAGCACAAAAAGGCGAGAAAGAGAAGTGAATTTTGTGTTTGCTTGCTGTCTTTATCTGTACTTTTATCTGTTTTTTTAAACTAGTTTTTCCATGTTAACATGCATTAGTCTGATGGTTTAACCATTGCTAAATATGTTAACTTTTAAAAATGCATTCAGAGACACCTGTGGCGTGTTTAATTTCGTTGTGCTTACCATAGACTGTAAAAAAAGATGGATGACGCCCCTT
Source organism: Siphateles boraxobius (assembly GCF_051911475.1). Taxonomy (NCBI): domain Eukaryota; kingdom Metazoa; phylum Chordata; class Actinopteri; order Cypriniformes; family Leuciscidae; genus Siphateles; species Siphateles boraxobius. The sequence goes on along the minus strand of NW_027508811.1, from coordinate 8,959,786 downwards.
CACTCGCTTCCATTGTTGAGAAGTGAAGCCGCCAGTGTCCCGATATGGCGCTGACATCTTGGGACCTGAGTCTGCGCAGTAGCGATCTCGGGACCTGAGTCAGCACAGTAGTGAGCAGGAAGTAAAGCCGCGAAATCAAGGCCCCGCCCTCTCTCTTGCACAATCAATCGCAAGCACACGCCCCTGCACTTTTTCAGTCCTTCCGTCTCATGTTCACCAACCATAGTATAAGTCTTACGGCTAAAAACAAACTTATTTACAGTAGAGACCCTTTGGCTTCACTTTTCTGGGCTTTTGCGGCACGCTTGGTGCTTACTCTAGCTTTTTTTCTTGCTTTTTTTATCTGTAAGTGGGGATGATAACCTTCTAGTCATCTAACTGTTTTTTTTTTCTTTCCTATTCTGTATCTGATATTTCTGCCATTGGGGCAGCTTAAATATGTTGCAAACATTGTTAAATGTTTTGTGTTCTGCCACCTATCTTTTCTAACAAGGAGCCGATATTGACTAAATGAGAAGCTCTATGGCTTTCTCTGCTGTCCTTGATTTAATGTTATGTCACTTCTGAGCTAAAACAATTGAATTGGATGTAACAGCATCCAGCAACCTTGAAGCAATCTTTCAGACAGTGATGCCTGAGCTAAAGCTTTTTATAGGCTTATCGAATCCTGGATGGCTGGATGATGTGATTAATTAGGGCAAAGGCAGAATCTCGGCGAGAGGAACATACTGTATGTCTCCTCTTCAGCCCTTAGGAGATTCATCAGTCCTAAAAGCATAAAACGAGTAAGCTGCATTTTGTCTCTTTCTGCATCAACATCATGTCACTTCATTATTTCTCTGTCAGAGCCAACATCTACTGGAAGTCCGTGTCCTCTCATTCGCTTTTCTCTTCCTCTCTCTGTCTGTTTACTCTACCCATCGTTCAGTTTTCTTGTCTTAAGCGTTTACTCTTTTGTGACTAATTTCCACCCACATACCCATTCTGAGATTGTCTGTGTTGTTACTTTTTTTCATGTCAGAATATGTTGTTGAGCGTCTTTATTCACTTCTTGCAGAAAGTCTATATCACAGCTTTGTTTGCAGTTTATAGAAATCATGCTTTACAATAAATCATACCGTGACCATGAGTTGACTATTGCTACTTTTTTACATTATTTGTCTTTAATATTTTTATTTCATTATATTATTAATTAAAAGAACATTGGAAAAAACACTCAATATGTGTTTATGTCCTTGCTGTATTTGCAATGCCTTCACCACACTTGTCTGTATCCATAATGTTTTATCCTGTGTATACATACTTTCAAAAACAGATTTATAAATACAGAATTTAAAAGCATTTTAAAAGCAATCTGCAATAATTTGAGAGAGAATCGCAATGCATCGGTGAATCAATTTTTTTTTTCTTCCCCCTCCCCACCTCTAGTCCCTATGCTTCAGATGAGTTTATTAATGCATTATAGACTTGGAAAACAGCTTCATTATGGCATTGCCTTTACAGTAGCGAAGTAAGGAAGCTCACCACAAACAACACTGCATAGGCAAAACGGGCTGGGATAGTTGCCATGGTTATACTTGCAACTTGCAGCGCATTATACTGCATATTTATCATTTCTAAGGCTCATTCTGATTGGACACACAAGCTCTTTCAGCATCACTAACTTGTATGTTTGCGTTCCATCGGCATCTGCTACAAGATGGTTTACTCTACTGCGCCACAGAGACAACCAGGGAGCGGGATGCAAATGGCACAGATGGTCCTTTTACCTTTTATATCTTGGCATAGTCAAATATTTCCAGCATGGGCTTTTTATGTTTCCATAATTTGCCAGATCACAAGCCCTACTCCTTCCATTCTACTCGCAGGAAAGTGTATCCCTCTCTTTTGGTAGAAAGGCAGAGAAAGGGAGCTCTACTACCTCGACCTTTTCCGAAGTCTTACCTGCGGGCTTCTCACTTCCCTCTGGAATTGACGAGAACAGAGATTTAACAGTGTGCAAGGCCACTTTATCTTGCTCTTTCCCATTTCTTTGCTTCCTTCCTGCGTTCCTTTCTCTAATTTCAATTGACCTGAGACTGCCTTATAGACTGAGGCACTAAAGTCTGTGGTGATGTAGAGCAGATGCCACAGAAAGAAATTTGTCCTAGTTTATTAGCATTATTTTGCTCTTGCAAAAAAACAAACAAAAAATAGTTACCCATGACAGGTCTCCCTATTTAATTTTGTTTTTCTGCTGGTCCAATGAGGCTAGTAGATGAGATTTTTACATCTACTGACAACATCCTGACAATTATTATTCTTATTCTTATTCTTATTTTATTTTATTAGCAAATTGTCAGAAATATATATTATCAACAATATGCCATTTTTAAATATAATTATTATTTAGTAGTAAATACCAGACTGGCTCGGCTCTTTTTCTCATACGCATACTTTACTTGAAGCCTAAGGGACTTGACATCTCAAAAAGTGCGAAAAGAAAATTGGGTGCTATTAGTGATCAGCAGACCTCTTTCTTCACATTTATTTATTTTATTAGCAAATTGTCAGAAATATATGTTATCAATGATATGCAATTATTAAATATAATAATAATAATAATAATAATTATTATTATTATTATTTAGTAGTAAATATATTAACATAGGTCTATATTTGACTTTGCTTTTAAGTGTGTTATATATTATTTATTTAAATATACATTCATTTTTGTTATTAGTTTAGTTTAAAATATATTCAAATGTACTGTTGATATTTGTTTTTCTTGCTAAATGCATGGACTATTTTTTTTTCTTCTTTTTTCTGGTGGGGCCAGTAAAAGTTGTTTATAATTTAAAGGTATAACTACTAGCTGTAGTATGTAGGCTACATTCTCTCACAAACTCTTTTAGCTTTTGCAATTAGTGTTACTGTAGTACAACCATAGTAAGTTTTGTAAGGGGTAGCCAATTTTGAAGGTGCCTTTTTTCTGTTTAGCTTAATTCATGAATAAATTCAATTTGCTAAGATGAGTAAAAGGCCATTGTCCCTGTCCCAGATGGTGAAAAGATAACGGATTTAATTAGATCTGTTTGTCTTCAGCATGTTTTTTTATGTACCTGTTTGCATCTCAAAGGCTTTCATTGTCGATTAAAAGTAAAATTGGACAAATAAATGGCAGGATTTGTTTGGTCAAGATGGACCTGAGAGTTCTGGAAGAGGAGTTCAGTTTAAGTTGTACGTAGTGAGCTAAACTACTCCACTTATCAAATACTCATTCCTCAAAGGCATTGGTGCTGGCTACAATCTGTCAAGGTCACCGGATGGCAAATTATATTGCCTTAGCTAATGTTGAAATTAAACGTAAAAGAGAAGGGAGAAAAACAAAGCCTAAGGGATAAAATGCTTCCTTGTGTTTGGACAGAGACGCTGAACGCCGTGAAGAACAACCCACCATTGGCCTTAGAAAAGTGCCTGTAAATAATGAGCTAAATCTAGACTAGCTCGGCTCTTTTTCTCATACGCATACTTTGCTTGAAGCCAATGGGACATGACGTCTCAAAAAGTGCCCTTTTGGATTCCTGTTCTCATCATTTGATTCTCTCTTGCCAAAGACAAGAAAATTGGGTGCTATTAGTGATCAGCAGACTGGCTTAGATAAAACCAAAACTTGTGTATCTCAGAGGCAAATTGGACACTTGTAGGATCAGGCTGTCACATGTGGCACACATTACTGAAGACTGGCCCTGGTATTATTAATAAATGACAGTAATTACCTTCCCACCATAGCGAAAAAGGCACTAAATAAAACTGTGTTACCCCAATCTGACAATGAAACCAGTGATTTATTTAGGACAATAGCTTTTTTTATTTTTATGGGTTGGTCCCGTTTCGGTAAATCATTTCTTACGATTTAATAACTTACTGTACTGTATATTATTCAGAGGCCAGCTGTATAAAAAAAAGCATGTGTAATTTATATAATTAATTTAGTTTAACTTAAAGGGATAGTACAAGTTAATCTTAATCAACAGAATTTATGGTGTTTGATTACCACAAAACAAAATAAACTCTCCCTCGTGTATATTATTAAAATCGAGTTTACGTTCATGCAACTTAAATTAAATAGTATAATTTCATGTAGTTTATATAATTGTTAACTTGTGTATTATTCCTATCATCTAATACAGTTGTCTTATAATTTTAGTGTTTATGGCATTTTGTTATCATGGCAATGAAGATGTAAAATTAGACATAACCTTTTCATTCGTTGTGGCTATAGTTTTGAAACAGTGAGTATTATTTATTGATTGGCCCCATTCAGTTCCATAATCTACATTATGGCACAAAACTTGTATTTAGCCTCTAATATTCCTTTAAAAGTTGAACACGGAGTAATGGTTTATACAGTGTGAGTTTGTATGTATTGGCTAGAGTTTCTGCATACATTTCCATTTAAACAAAATCCTCCTGTACTTTTATATTCATCATATCCTTAAAGCAACCCTTTGTCTCTCGACACAAAAAAAAGGACAAAGATTATTTGCAAAAATATCAAATACTAATGCAACGGTTGATGGTGCTTGAATATCACTTCAAAACACTTTAGCAATGTGGTTATAAATAACTGGCTAATCAACAGAATGGAAACATTAGATGAAGCATTGTTATGAATTATTGAACCATCACAAAAATATTTTTTTTTGTGTGTGTGTGCAGATGTGTTCTCTTTTTCATTTTGAAGAAAACAAAGCACAGTTTGCTTTGTTTGTGTTGCTGTAGTGAGTGTTCAGAGTTTGACCAAGGACACATCTCTGACTTTGAAATATTAGCTAACATAAGCACACACTCATGTTCCTGTTAAAGTAGTCCAGCTCTTACATCTTACTTCTTTTTTTTTCATGTGTAGAGGTATTCACTCAAAGTGTTCAAGGTGAAATCTGTAGTGTGATTGTTTACTAGTGAGAAAAACAAAACAAAAGTTTGGATATATGACCGATTATAATGCTTTTCTGCATCACTTCTACTATGATCAATATGGAAATATGCATACATTTCATGAAAATGAATGCACACTATCCAATGCTCTTCATTTATTTACTGCAGGGGCTGATTTCAGCGTCCCAATATGGTGTGGGCTACTTGAAGGAATGGAGGAGGAAGCTGATTTCTTCCTCCTCCTCTTCTTTTTCTTCTCTGTCTCTTCTCCTCAAAACCAGCAGGTTCTCATCTTTATTAATGCGCTTGTACGTAAACAGAACTGTGCAGTATTTAGCATCAGCTGTCACTGTGGAGCCCCAGCACATTAATTGTTAAAGCCAAAGAGGACTGCCTGGGAAAAGTTAACGTCCCTGAGGAACGTTTAAGACAGATGAGAAAAAGAACGGATGGAGGAGAACGGAGGAGGAAGAGAGAAGCTCTCACTCGCTGATCTCGTCTGAAATCACCCACTCTCTCTTTGCTTTTTGTTTTTCTCCCTGAGGCGGCCGCAGATTGACAGTTCAAAATCCTTTCCATGTCATTTACTGTTCTGGCTTTTATTCTCATTTTCTTTAAGAAAAAAAACCTCAATGTACGCTCTAAATAATACATTATGCGCTGGTGTTGAAATTCACTGAAACTACAGTACACATAATCAAAGGATTCAAGGTCACCTGTGTTTTATGTTTTCATCTGTGCTGGATTGTTCGATTTATTGTGCCTCTGAGTCTGCTGTGGTCAAGGACTCGTGTTAGACACTGCTCTGATGTTGTCAGTGCTTTCATACATGTTTATTTCTCTGTCTAGAGAGTTCCAAGATAGTGCTCAAAAATTTAATCGGTGATCATTAATAATGGAAATAATTGACAAATTGCATTATTTAGAGTGTAGAAAATCTAAGATTGTCTATGCTGGAGAACAGAATGAGTGATTAAATGTAGCTGTTGTCATTAAACTTCACAGTTAAACTGTGCATATCAATCAGTGTTTTTAATACATAGTTCAATCTTGAAATCCTTTATGCATGCAGATAATAGTGTTATAAAGTCTTCAATTTGGCGCAAGCTTTTGAAGCAAGTGAGCATTGGGCAATGTGTTGAATGTCTGATTAGTCAAAGAAATAAGATTTCCGATCTTTCAAAACAAATCTTTACTTTTTTATATACCATATATCCAAGGTATGTATTATGCGTATTTAAAATAAGTTATATTATAATAAATACCCTAGTCCTAGACTCTCCTGCTTCTAGCAATTGCAGGACCGTTGGGGGGGCCCATTTAACGCATGTGGTGTTTCAGAGGGGGCAAAAGACGTCCCTGCAGATGTTGTGTCTCAAACACCCTGCTATTAGTGGGTGTCAGAGGCCCAGCGTGATGGATGGACAGAAATGATTTAAGTGTGTGTTGACCAAGGCTAAAACAAGCCTCAGAGTTCGAGTGAAGAATACAGCCTGTTTGGTCTGTCTCAACTTTGTACACAATTACGCAGGGTTCACCGACTCAACGATTAGCTCATGCAGTTTCAGACAGGCTGCTCATGGAGGGGGTGTTTTATTATCAAGTCTTTGAAAAGCACACTGAATGCCTTTGAAATTAATGCAGTGCAAGTTTTATAGCTTTCAGCCTCATATCTGAGTGCATACTTGAAAGAAACAAAAACTAAAAATAGATTAGGGGGGAGTTGGTGTATGCCATGCTAGTTTTTAACTTAAGTTGTCCTCTAGGCAAGGAAAAATAAATTGTCGTCAATTTCGATACATATCGATGCTGAAATATCTGAAACTCTTCCAATATTAATTTTCCGCAGAATAGATAGATACACAATACCAGTTGCGCTTTCTCGCTCTCTAATTTCTCCGACAGCGAGTTGAAACACAAACCCGCCTGCCCTCACTCAACTGCTTCATTTGCTCTGGATGAATATTGTTGGTGTTACAGGGCTTGCATTTCAGCGTGGGATTGTGTGTATTGCGCATAATTTTACTCATTCCCGCAGATTTTGTTCTCACACCCAAAGTGCGTGCACATTAAGTACTACCTCTTAGTACTAAATTGAGTTCTTTATTACTTCTTATTATGCTTAAACTGTCAATTACGCACAAAATAATGCCAAAATGCAGATATTGGCGAGTATTCATGTAAACAGTCAGTTACGTTTTAAGTGAATGTAAACCGTTGCGCCAGGTCTTAAAGGGACGCAGCCTAATAGATATCTTCATGGCAGTTTTTCCTCATGGCATCGATGTCAAAATTATGGCCAGTGAAAATTCTGAGTGGCTATTAACTTTGGAAAACCACTATATAACAGGGGTTTTGCTAAACAATAGTTTGATGTTTTATGTATATTTTCAGACTTGGATTTGTTAGTTTTATATTGATCAGATGTGTAAAATCAGTCAAATTTACTGACACAAACAAGAAAAATTACTTTTCGCATGTGCATATCTAATTCATGTGATGACCTCTGTCGAAATGTATATTCATGTGACAACATCTTTATAATGTACATTTTGCAGGATTTTTTCCCCATGTGTGAACCGCACAGACAGACCGGTGTTTGAGTAATGTCATGTTCATGGGCTCAACAAGTTAATGGGTCATTTCAAATATGGGCTGTCTTGACTGAACTGGTTGTTCTTTCTCTACGATGAGAAATTCATAGTGACTCGTGAACTTGACTCTCTCTCTTTCTCTCCGCATGTAAACTATCGAATATACATGATTCATTCTACATTTTTATGTTAAATTGAGCATCAGACATTTTATAATCAGACTACCAGTTCTGTTTTGCTTGGCTTGCTCTGTTTGTAAAATGACTACCCTCTCAGTTTGCGGGCTTAAATATCAATTAACATTTAACTCACTGCATACAAAATTTGATAATTACAGAAGAAAGTTAAATTACGTTGCATCAGACGCACCACAGCGTTTATTAGCTGGTTTTGAAGGTCGTCTTATCATCATCTCCATCAGCATCAAACTCGCACCCCAAGCCAGATGCCGGGACTCCAATATTTACTGTAAACACACCTGGAGCAATAATACTAATCATTAGCACATGTCTTAGCGAGTGTGATGAATTCGAGTGAGTTAGCAATGAGAAATCACTCGTATGCCCCGTTTCATCCAAGGACCGTCTGTTCGCCTCTCTTTACCCTGCAAATGAAAATTTATTACACCAAAGTACCCACTATTGATAAGTGACACATAGTTCATTTAGATTAAATTATCCCTCCGAATCATTATCGGTTCACTGGGCTGCATTTGTCACTCGCAGCTCCATCCTTTCCTCTGATTGGACGCCTTTGACACTCCTGCAGAGATGATTGTCCACTTTAATTTGGTTATTGGTGGTCTGCCTACGGCTCTCTCCTCTGTGAATTCGTTACACTGCCCTTTTTTTTTTGTCATCCTCTTAGCACAACAGTTTAGTTTGGAACAAAACTTTCTGCACTGACCCTCTCTTTATGCATGGCTATTTACTCAAAAGTGTATGTTAGTGTATTTTATGTGGAATAAGTTTGTATATGAGCTCTATTGAGATAAGAAAAACAGAGGAAATCCCTTCATGTGGATGTTAGAATTCAGACAGCAATTTCTCCATTTGTTGAAGTGGCCCAAGGTGCTATATGTGATCTTCCTGAATCAAAATTTCTCACTTAATGCTTTAGTCAGAGTTTCGCCTCAGGTTCTTTTTTTCTCAGCTATTCGCGGTTTAGAATTATTTGATAGCTCAGCACTGAATAGGTATGATATATTTTCATTATGCAACTGAAAAATTCTTTGTTGTTGAAAAATGTAAAAGAATATTCCACTGCTAGTTCTGAACAGACAAGTTTAATTTGTTTATGATATAGTTGTTGTTATTATCATGTTTTTTTGGTTATATAAATTAAATGATATGTTTTTATTTATCTCAAAAAGCACAAGTATTTGACAGTTTTTTTTTTTTTCTCTGGGAAGTTACCAGTAACAAGGTTATTTCATGACACAAGTTAGTTTCATGACGCTACTTAAAGAGAACAATGAAATTAAAGTACATGTTTTTTTTGTTGATTTTTTTTTAAATCCTGAGTCATGCAAGTTTAAAATGAGACATTACACTTTTCTTTCATTCTTTTTCTTTTTTTTCCTTTTTTTTAGTGCTCTTAAGTTTTCAGGCAACTTTATGAAATGGCGATGTGTGCCCCCCATAACTCAACAGCCACTTGAAGAACAGAAAAGAACATGTAGGCTGGTGGCTCTGGAAGCAGCAAGTGGGCACATCGTAAATGTCACCTATACACACAAAGTTGTTTCAAACTTTATTGGAAAAAAAGAGTCCAGCAGTTCAGAGCCTTACAACCATCATATCCTGTTATTGGCGCCAGGGTGTGCAAATCTAAATTGAATTGACAGTGTTTTTTTAATTGCAATTTATTTACTGAATTTGAATTGTAAACAGGAATTCAGATAGTTAGATAAAGAGGTGTTGATCATTAAAGGCTTGATTTTGTCCTAGAAATATATTAATGTGCTCAAACCATCTGCTGTATCAAGTGAGACAAATTGTTTCAGTTCCAACATTCTAATCAAAAGCTGCTCTATTGCCTTATTGAACACAATTACAGAGCAGTCACCAAAACTGCCAGAACGCTCTGTTAATTGGTTAGCTGTAATTTTCTAGACTTCTCTCTTCCCTCCCCCTCTTCGTCCACTGCCACTTCAGAATATTTGTGTTTCTTTTGTTGGCTGGACCTGTCAGTCGCACCAATGCCTTCGGGGGGTTGGTATAATTTGGTAATTTTGCCTAAACGGTGATACAGTGATTGTGGCATCAGCTGCAGGCTTGTCAGAAAGACGCTCAATGCTCATCCATCACCACAAACGTGTTACCGGGGGAAAAAAAGGACTTCGATAGACTGGAGTGTAGGAGGGAAAATGCAACAGAGGGCAGGTTGGGTTGGGGGCGTAATAGGGTACCTGTGAGTGTCTGAGGGTCCCAGTTTGGCTAGCAGAGAGGCACTGGTGCTTTTTAATAAAAGGGATGCATCAGTGGTGAAAGGGATTCTGGGAAGGTCAGCTTTCGAAAGAGGAATGCAGAAAGGGCTGTGGAGTACTACGGGTCTGTCTGTTCTGCCCACATGCTCGCACAGGGCTTGATCTGTCCATTTACCCATCCTCCATTACTCATTGCACCATCATCACTCCATCCTTTTTCCATCTCTTATCTGTCTCTGCCCGCTTGAGGAGTCTGGGTTCTGTTGGGAATGTGCAGGTCTGAATAGGTCATGATTTCATGGAAAGCACACTAGAAAGGCACGTGGCATGGCTTTTCCTCCCCAGAAATTAAATTTAAGACATCTCTTCCTCTCGGAAACGGGTTTACAACCATCCAGAAATCATCCTCATGACTTTGTCAGTGGAAGTGACTTTCTGGTACTGATTTAAGACTAATATATCGCATTTGTCAAACAGTGTTTGCAATGTTGTGCAATCCTTCATTAAGCAGCCCGCCACCGTAAAAATAAGCAGCCGTTGCGCATACCGTGAGCCCCCGTGTTTAATAAAAACAGACACGGGAGAGTGAGTGTGAACACAGTCCTGCAGCTTACCAGAGCCAAAAGCAGTGTCGCCAATGCAGTCAATAATTAGGAGACAGATGGGCAATTTGGAAGCAGCCAAGTAATGAAAATCACAGAGACAGCATTGGGACTGTTACTGTACTGCTTTAGCATCTCCTTTTTATGTTCATCAACAGAAAAACAGAAGAAAAGGCACCTGAATATGATGTTTCTCAAGTTTATCGCCTTTGTTTACCTCTTAGCAAAGATTTAGCAGCAGAGCTAATTAAAACTAGCAAGTAGGTAAGTCCTGTTGTGCCGTTTTCCCGCTAATTATGTCTGAAGACAGGCTGCTAAATAGTTTTTCCTCAATCCTTGATGTTCCTTTCGCTAAATTGCAGTTGGTACTTGCGTTACTTCCGCTCATTATGTCTTAAGGCTCAGGCTGCATGCTCAATGCCTGCATGTTTGGGTATTTTCCTCTCTCTCCTCTCACTTATGAAATTCTCAGTTTTTATGTGACGGCTCGGCCGAGAAGAGATGTCAAGGGTCGAAGCTGAGTTGTGTTCGATGCTGCTTTGAGCAGCCGTTTCGTTTGACCTCGACGGAATCCCACAGTGCCATTTTCTGGTTTTTAATGTTGTGGGTTTAGCTCAGCACTTGCTCCTTTAAATGCCATTAACCCGCTAATAAAAGTGCATACAGCTGTCCATAAAGCCTAATGGGCGAGCCAAGATGTACACTGAGCCCTTTGTGTGTGCAATCAGGAGGGAAAACCTTGACAAATACTCAGAAATGAGACTCAATAAAACAGAAAGTAAAGTCCTCTTTAAATACACTGTCAAAACCTGTAAATGATCCGACATCTATGAAATAGTCTGCCCTCTATTCTGAATTGTTGCTAGTGGTACATTTGAACTCAATCACATATAAAATGCTTGCTCTGAAGGTGTTGCATTTATGTTTATGTTAGACTTGCACAGCATGTGGGTTAATGTCTCTATATTTTTTTGTTGCATTGAAAGGCTGCAAAATGCAAATAATGCAAACAGTGCCTGTGAAATGCAAATAATGTCCTGCTAACCCTGAAACTGCTTGCATGAAACGACATTAGAAACCCCCTGCAGAATGTAGTACATTAAAGGTTTAGAGAGCCCATTTATTCATTTACATGATTATTCTGGCTGTGCAAATCACTGAATGAGTGACTTACACAGCCACACACACACACACACACACACACACACACACACACACACACACACACACACACACACACACACACACACACACACACACACACACACACACACGTCAATATATATATATATATATATATATATATATATATATATACATATATATATATATAGACGTTGTCCATGTAGAATGTGGTGGTTGTTCGGTGTTGTATTTTTCCCGACTCTCCTGCAATGTGATTGGGTTGACAGTGAAATAAACGCTCAGCACCTCGTCACACTGCTAGTGTTTTAAAAAACTCGGCGCTCCTATTGAGAAGAATTGGAAAAATGTGCCAGCGGGAAAAACGCTTTGGTTGACTCACGGCTTAAGGGACTTCTTTCAAAAACCGTATGTGTATGTGTACAGTATGTGTATAAGTATGTATGTGTGTGTGTATATATGTATATACTTTTTTTTTCTTCAATTTGTATTTTAATTTAGCTTCGTTAACAGATAAATTAAATAAAAACATTTCTTTCACCTGAAAATGACTGATTTGGCACAGATATATTGTGCGTTCCTTGTTTTAAAGTTTCTCGTCAGGTATAAATAACAATATCAGGAGTTTTAGGACCGGATCATGTAGTTCCTGGAAAACCTGAGGCTTTTGTATTTGACCTGGCATTGGTGAAAAACGACGACGGCTGGCACTTTTATGGTGATCACCTTGAGCCGTTGTTTTGGGATGGAGACCAGTGTGGATAATAGATCCTCTGGGAGTCTCGAGTGGCTGAGTGGATTTATGAATCAGAGCCGGACCTGTGCTAGAAATCAATAGCCCTCCTCTTCTGCAGACCCCTATCATGAATAATGCCACGTAGTTTACACAAATTGACGGACTTCTAGAAAAATACAGAGCCTGCCCAATGCTGGTCTGAACAGTGACATTAAGTATGGAGCTAGTTGGAGTTATGTCCTGTCATTGGGTCCTTCCTTCCTGTTACCCTCTACCCTCAGTGAACAAATCAATACGAGAAGAACTGCCCTTCTCTCACCTATAGTGACTTTTTTCTGTTTGCACTCAATTGTGTCAGAAAATAGTTTTAAGTTGAAGTAATTGAGTTTTTTCTCTCCCATAGAGAAAAAGGAAAGGAAACAAACTACTATTAAAACCTGCATTTTAATAAAACATTCACATTTTTGCAGTGCTGTTTTGAGCTGACATATTTGCAATTAGTTACAAGAAAATAATGGAAAACAAAATCATGCTTACAAAAGAGTCTAGTTATGGTGAGAGTTGACTTGTAAGATGAAAAACAAAACAGTTACCGAAGACACAGAGTGTGGACAGCAAATGGAGTTGCTGCTGTGGGCGGCACGTTCACCACACAGCAAGGAGAGAAAAGGATGGAGGAGTAGGAATGGATCTGATTCTCCCTCCAGCAGCCTAATTATTGACCAACTAGTATTGTCTTTTCAATTGTCTCAATTATGATGGCACTGGTGTTTCTCTGCTCTGTGGTGTCCCAGCCTGCATAATTCATGTGCAACACCCCGGACTCCACTCAGCACTGGGGAAAATGAGGAGAATGTCAATACTGTACGGTGGGGGTGTAGGGGAGGCAAATTCAGCTTTCATTGGCCTCTGAACACGAGAGAGAGAGAGGGAGACAAAGTGGAGAAGACAGATTTGAGTTGTGCGCCTGTCAGATTTTCAGTTCCTTCTGCCATGCAGTAAAAAAAAAAAAAAAAATACTTTTAGAGATTTTGCTAAAATAAAATATAATATGACAAGCGCAACAACCAGGGTTCCCACGCTCATATGTATCAGGGAGTTTTAGGTAACACTTTATTCCTGTTCCCCATGTATATACTATGTACTTATCATAGTTATTCAATAACTGGGTAATAACTAAGTACTAACATTGAACCTAAACCTAATCTTAACCCATGTAGTTACCTTATAGTAACCAGTACTTTCTTATGCAAGTACACATAAGTATCTGTCTATCTTAATATATGTCTATCCTCTTGTTGGTCTGACATTCTATCCTTTTGTCTGTCTACCCTTTTGTCTTTCTATCTGTATCCTTTTGCCTGTCTATCCTTTTGCCTGTCTATCTGTCTATCCTATTGCCTGTCTATCTTGCTATCTCTCTGTACTTTTGTCTGTCTATCTTGCTATCTCTCTGTACTTTTGTCTGTCTATCCTTTTGCCTGTCTATCTGTCTATCCTTTTGCCTGTCTATCTTGCTATCTCTCTGTACTTATGTCTGTCTATCCTTTTGCCTGTCTATCTGTCTATCCTATTGCCTGTCTATCTTGCTATCTCTCTGTACTTTTGTCTGTCTATCTTGCTATCTCTCTGTACTTTTGTCTGTCTATCCTTTTGCCTGTCTATCTGTCTATCCTTTTGCCTGTCTATCTTGCTATCTCTCTGTACTTATGTCTGTCTATCCTTTTGCCTGTCTATCTGTCTATCCTATTGCCTGTCTATCTTGCTATCTCTCTGTACTTTTGCCTGTCTATCTTGCTATCTCTCTGTACTTTTGTCTGTCTATCCTTTTGCCTGTCTATCTGTCTATCATTTTGCCTGTCTATCTTGCTATCTCTCTGTACTTTTGTCTGTCTATCCTTTTGCCTGTCTATCTGTCTATCCTTTTGCCTGTCTATCTTGCTATCTCTCTGTACTTTTGGCTGTCTATCTTGCTATCTCTCTGTACTTTTCTCTGCCTATCCTTTTGCCTGTCTATCTGTCTATCCTTTTGCCTGTCTATCTTGCTATCTCTCTGTACTTTTGCCTTTATATCTTGCTATCTCTCTGGCTTTCTGTCTATCCTTTTGCCTGTCTATCTGACTGTCCTTTTGTCTTTCTATCGGACTATCCTTTTTCTGCCTATTTTTCTATCTGACCATCCTTTTTGTCTGTCTATTGGTCTATCCTTTTTTCTGTCTATCTGACTATCATTCTGTCTGTCTAAAAATTGTAATTGGAATTGAAATGAGGATAAAATCCTTTTTGAGTGCAGTCTGTGCCATGTAAACTTGAAGTTTTTGTTCTAAGCAGCAATGACTGTGACAAGCAGGAGGACATGTTGCCAATCGATTGGTTTCCATTTGTCGTTGTGCTGGATATCCCTTCCCACAGCCCACCTCATTGTTCCCAATCCCTCCACATAAACATCATCTTAATACCTTTCTAATTGGCTGTGAATTTTTCACGTTGCACAGCAGTTTTGCTTCAAGTGTGGATAGATAAATTACTAAATTCTGGAAACTCATAGCACTGTTAAAACATGCTGTTTCCCTGCACTCTCAGGAGCTTGTCGCATTTAGTGAAATCATAGAACAAAATTGTTTGCTGTTTTCACTGTCACCTCTTCATCACAAGTAGCATCCATTTTGTTTCCAGAACATACAACAGACAGGAGGACGCTGCTAGACACTTATCATCACTCAGTGCCCGCAGACCCCTGGAGCACAGCGAGTGTCCCATCGCATGTCGCCGTGGTTTATGTTTACAGCTATCTGATCTCAGGTCCAATTGTCACCCCAGACCCCGAATCAATAGTGTTAAATTAACAATGAGCACCAGCCGCCTGAACCGAGATCTGCTCCAGGATACCCCCCCCCCCCCCCCTCGGGGGGGGGACAGCGCCATCCGTGGGTCGACCCAACTCCCTGCAGGCAGCTCAATGGAGGGAATTCACGTGAGATAATGGGAAAGTTGTGTTTGTGAGAAAGGAAATGAGAGCAGGTGTTCATTAGGAGATTTGAAGATGAAAGTCAGGAGAGCTTTATGTGACCGGCTGTAATGCCGTTGTAGTAGAGGTTCTCTGAGCGGAACAGAACGCTACGTCTGTAAAATGCTTCATTAGCGAGCACCGCCACTGCAGGCGCGTTGTTTACCGGGGATCGGGCAGGGAGCGAAAGAGAGGGAGCGCTGGTTATGATCAAAGGAGAAGAGAGGTTTACCTATGTGCTAAGCCTCATTTTAGCAAGGAATGATGGACCCTAATGATGGTAAAGCGACAAACTCACGCAGACACAGACACACACACATAGACACTCACAGCCTTTGTTTTGAACAGTTTTGACTTTGTATCATTCTGTGCAGATTTGAGTATCAAGCAATGATACATTTTCTAGAAATACACTGTATCTATTTGCAAAAAAAACAAAAACACTTGGAAGTCTGTATTATTTACAAGAAGCATGTCCATCTGATACAAGATCATAAATGCACTGCATAAGTCTGTTCCTTGCTATGCATCTTGATCAGGATGTCTGATTGAAATCCACTTAAATAAAAGATGAAAAGAAATATATAAGACGTTGAAACATTGAAGGGGCTGTTCAAATGCAGTGACATTTGGAACACATTTTACTTCTGTAATGACATATTTCTGAATTCACAAAGAAAAAAAAACATAATATAGGATGAGAAGATAGGATTTTATTTGTTGGAAATTGACTCAATGGCAGGTCTGAATATGAGTATGCAATGAATTTTGAACCCCTCATGATTCCAAAACACCTCCAGTAACCACTTTTGAAATTAAAGTCACCCTTTGAATGCATCTTAATGTATTCAATGCTTAAATAGCTATTTGGCTACTGGTTGGTTCAAATTAACTGGTCTAAGTGTCTTTTTATGGAGGACTAGGGGTACTGTTTAAAGAAATACAAATTATGTTAAATAATAATGTATAGTAACATTGTTAGATTTAACCACACATTAAATAAAATAATCAGTCTTAAAATGGTCTATTATTAACTCAAAAAAGTGATTTATCGGTTTACATTTTTTATTTTTGAATTCATAAACTGATTGTAGTTTTCATCGTTACATTTTTACAGTGCCACTATTATGCTATTTTAAAGGTAATTTAATTGTAAAAGGTCTCCTACAATAGGTTTACATGCATTAAAGGTAAAAAAAAAAACGTACATTTTCTCATAATACATAATACATTGCATAACACATCACCTCATCAAAGTATCTTATAATGGTTTTTTCGAAGATTCAGCCTATTAAAACCCCTCTTTTCCGAGAGCCTACTCTCTTACTCTAGTCTACTAACTTCGTTATTTGTTTTTAAGCCATTATCCATGCCTTTCCAAATAAGGTATTCGGCTTTCGGCACATCTCTACTCAGAAGTATAGAACTCCAGACAATCATGACAGGAAGGGAGGGTGGCACCCTGAGGTTTTCGGCTTTTAAAATAGTGCAGAGTTTAAAATTATTTCCATTTGGCATTCTCTGACATTTTACAAATATTATCCTTTTGTGCTTGCTAATTGATTTGATTTCTTCCTTATTTGGACCCCAGAAGCCTGGATACTAAGTGAATGGATTCTCAAAAGCTTTAAAACACATTTCGAGTCATTTGCTAAAAGACTGAGAGCTGTAGACAAGATGTGTTAAGAGTAAAATGAGCAGAATCACTCTCAAGGACCTTGGCTTTGGGCTGCTGTGCAAAAAACTCCCCAAAAGGTTGCATTGATAAACTATGTTTTATTGCTGAACAGCAAGAGCTTTTACTGATGTCTCATGAGAGACAAGTAGGCTAGTTTTGGCTGTATGCTAGTCCATTCTGTAAAGATGTGGGTGGGAGAACTTTAAATGTCTTACTGTATTTTTTTGAGACTAGGCTTGTTGAAGACACTTTGGCACTTTTGTTTGTGATCATAGTCAAATCAAAGCCAAATGTGCAGTAGTAAGCTTTAAAATGCATCCCTTCTTTTCAGATAATGGGTGAGAGTGGATAGACAAATAGATGTGTCTGTCTGTTTTTATGTCCATCTCTCTGCTGCTTTAATGGTCATCACTCTCTCCATCACTTTGTTAATAGCCTGTGGAAGATAAGGAGAGAGCTCATTAGGTCTTTGAGGGGTTTCAGTCATACACGTCTTTGTGGAATGCCAAGTGAAATTCATTTAAAAGCAAAGGCACTCGGTTATTGATTTAGTGAAGACGTTTTGATGCTCACCCAGCCTTTATGAGTTGTCTTATGGTGATGAATCGTCAGCATTTAAACTTTCTCACAGGAGATTGCTATACTCGTTGTGGAAGTGCCTCCTGAAGGTGAGAATTGGGGTGAAATCGCCATGGGTTAGGGGAATCGCTTAACCCTTCCTAAGATATTAGGAAACACTTTCATTAACCTTCTCTGACCCACATATCTTTAATGAGTCATGCAAATCAAATCAAATCCATTTTTGTCTCCCTCGACAACCCGCTCAGTTTGGTTTCTTAATATTCTTCATCCTGTTATTTTCGTAGTTATAGTGTATGCTGAAAAATATACTTTGAGGGTTTTCATTTATTTTTCTTAAACACTGCTAGATTGGTAATTCCGTTTTATCTTTAATAAAGTAAATACATAATTGTAATTTAAATAAGAACTAATTACATCTAAACAAAATCATTTATTTGCTGCATAGATGTAATTATGTCTTATTTAAATGAAAATTATTTATTATTTTGGTATTTAATATTTAATTAGAAATAATCTGTTAGATTCTGAGATTTTGGTGTGTGAAAATAAATAACAATAAAAATAATAATATGATATACTATTATTCATTTATTGGTAATTATTTGTAAGTAGTTTTATTTAACTCTTGTTATTGCTGGATTGGATATTACATGCTACATTTATTCGTGGTTTATTTGGAATTATTTCTTATTTCATTTTGTATTTGATATTTAATTTGGAAATACTATTATTTTTTGTGTGTAAAAAAATAAATAAAAATAATAGGTATATTCATGTATTATTGATAGGAATATTGATATTGTTGTTATTATTATACATTTTTCGAACTTTGGTTTGAATGCTCAGTAGAGTCTTTTAGAGTCTTTTACAGTCCGCTTGTATTGATGGTCAGGGCTAGGTCTATTATCTCCATTTCAGTAGCTGTGTGGCCCACATGTGTTTTTCTAATCATGCTGATCAATATGACAGCCCTTCCCCCTTCAATTCCCCACTGCCCCAACACAAGTCTTTCTTCACTCACCCCATTAAACGTTCACAGCTAATGCAAGAGAGAAAGGCCAAGACCACCAAGACATTGATGGAGCGCTGTGTGTGTTTGCAGTCAAACTGACCCCTCTAAACAAAGACGGTAGTGTGTCTTTCAAAGCTGTGGGGGATTTGAGGCGATCCCTCATTAGCATCACCTGTTGTCCCAGATGGCATCATGGGAATTAGAAGGATCAGGTTGTGTGAATTTGTGGTTATGTCTCTGTTCTGTGACATGCAAGCATGCATAGGTGTTTCAGAACCACTGATGTCATCTGCTGTAGGGAAAGCCTGGAGTGAAGACATAGCAGTAGCCCTGAGTCATGAACTTGCCTTACTTTGATATGGATTATTAGGCTTTCATATTCTTACAGTTATTTCAGATCAGCAACGACAACCTATTTGGCCCGCTAGGCCTAGTTTGTTTTGACTGTACTGTAATGGTGTTGTTCTTTAAAATAGATTTGTTCATGGCCTAGCAGGTAGTGTACATGTGCCAATACATTGCAAAAATGTTATAAAGACGAAATAATATCAAATTACAATTAAATAATATAAAACATAAGGGTTTTGTTATATATTCAACTTTTATAAATACAATATATATATATATATATATATATATATATATATATATATATATATATATATATACTTTTATTTATATAAAATATTTATAAAAATTGTGCTGCTCCCTTTTGTCCTTATTTTAAAATGATTATAATGAAAATGAGGGACATTTAACCATGCTAAGTTAGAGATACAAATGCCATTTAAATGTGCTAGTGTTATGCATAATGCATGTTCCTTCCTGTCTTTGATTTTTGTCAACTATTTGCATCATTTGGTGAATAATAAGGCACTGACTTTTAAATGAACCATGTTGCTGTGTTATTTTCCCCTCTTCACCATTTTAGATTTGACACTGTTGAATTAATACTGCTTGATCATCTTGTTGTATTCACATTTTAAATCACAACTCAAGTGCTGTGTTAGGTGCTTCAGATTTTTCTTTAAGCACTTCAGAGGTCCATTTCTCTTCTTTTTACAGATTTTGTTTCAAAAAGTCCCATATTTAATAATTGCTGTTCATATAGCAAAGCTATAAAATGCATTCTCAGTAATATTATTTGTACACTGTATGATAAGAGGCTTTGGTAAGAAAAATTATGACATTTTAAAAACATGAATTAGGGCTGCTCTATTATGGCAAAAATCATAGTCATGATTATTTTGGTCAATATTCAAATCACGATTATATAAAACAAATATTGGTGGGCGATATGATCAAAGTCTTACTTCACGAGAAGAGTAATTTTAAATATCAGTGAAATTTCACAATTATCGATACTTAGCAAAAATGAAAACTAAGTTAACTAATGTAAGAAAATGTCCTCAAAATAGTCAGCAATACAATACGAACAAAGACATTAATTACAAACAAAATGGACAAGTAAATACAACAGAACAAAAATGCAAATTAAATAGTGTTTTAAGTTTTTTCAGGCAGATGAACTAACATTGCTGTTCAGATAAGAAAAAAAGATTAATCAAATGTAAAATAACACTGCATATAATATTGCATAGTCTTACTGTACACATTAAATATAGATAGATCCTTAATAAAGCTAAGTTATTCAGTCAAGATCAGTGAGTGATTTTCCTTTGTTATTTGTTGTTTGATTATCATTAATGACAGATGCACGGATCCAGTATACTGTTACACACGTTTTCTTTCTCAAGTGTGTACCTTTACTTAAGACATAACCCACTATATTTACGTGAATTCTCTCCAAAAAGGCATTTTGACATTTTGTGTGTATGCACTTTTGTTTATCCATTTGTTTATCCGCGTTTGGCTCACAGAACGCACATAGAAAGCGGCCTGGGGAACAGTGTCTCTTTTGTGGCTTAATGAGCTTTTAATAACACTGTTATTGTAATATCAAACACGTCCCGTAGTTTAGCAACAGTAGACTGCGTTTTACAACACTCACTTATTTGTCTGATGTGGATGTTAAGTTTGGGCTTTTACAGAGGAACAAAAGCGCACGCTGTGACAGAAAGGAAAGCGCACTGGATGGAATGTGGCAGCGGAACAATGATCATTTTACCTTTATTATCTTGTTTTTATAATCGTTTGGAAGCCAAGATCGAAATCGATAATCAATTACGATTAATCGGACAGCCTTAACATGAATGTTTTAGTAATATTGCCATTATGCTGCTGCATACATTTTTCTACAAAATGGATTTGTTGTGCCATTTCAGCCTGCAGGCCGTGAATAAACCGTTTTACCATTTAAAGACGGTCTGCCTAATAATTCCTCGTTAGAGTACATTAGCCACGTTAGTCATGTACGCACGTTATTACATCTACAGAGCTCACCTATATGGAAAAGCAATATAGCATTAGCAGTCTCCTGTAATGGTTTCTCAACAGCTCATTAAGACAGAACGAGCACATGAGCTGCGTTAAGGCTTAACAGTGTGCAGGTGTAGGTGTCATCTCTCTTAGATTGCAAGCTAACAGCACCCCCCTCCATGTGAGAGCGAGGGAGATAATGAATGCTTTCACACTTTACCTTGAAAACTGACCAAACGGCCCTCGCTCCAATTAAGAGCTTGTTTTTCACTGGAGTGGCCATTATCAAACCTGACCTTCCAATTATTTTTCTGAATTTCCACCGCGATTCGTCACCTGGTTGTGGCCTCTAGCCAAGCAGGCTTGGTTGAAGATGGTCCTGGAATGGGTAATAGGGCTTCACAACAGAGCGGCCACGATCCACGGGCCTGGAGACACCTTTACCACAGCCTAGATATCTCTGTCTCTCTCTCCTTCACCCTCTCACCTTTTCCATCCTTTCCTTCTTTCGCTTTTCTCATTTTAATGACTCCTTTTCACCATGAGCATATCTTCTTTCTCTCTCTTGGTTTGTTCAAGGTTTTTTTTTTTTTTTTTTTGATTGGTTGGTTGGTTGGTTGGTTTTTTGAATGAACAAGCTGTCCACTCTCTCCTCGCTGCATATCTTTTTCATTCGCTCTTTAAAATTGTTATTCTTATTTAAGTTCTTTGAAGCGGTCCCAAAGCTGTAAACAACTGCAAGGTCTTGTCATGGAGGATGTTCAGGACCAGCTCTGAAGTCAATGCCTTTTCTTCTTGTTAAAGATAAATTGTTTTAAAATTTTATACATTAATAATTTGAGGTGCCTATCCTTTCACAACTGTACCCTTACGTGCTATGTGATTTACTGATTACAACAGTGATACAACACTAACTTTGAAACTACTGCTTGTTAAGTTACAATATACTCATAATTTAAACAATTGTCTAGTAAGATTTTTACATCAAAACATTGGCTATCGTTTTTTTGCTCGAGTAATCCTGTGTTTCCGTCTCTTGCGTATTTATCACTGTCATGCGTGAATCGGTTGGTAGGGCTAAAGAGGCAATGATGTACTGTAGATGTGGGCGTTGATCTGTTGCAGAGATGGTCTTTTGTCGTACTATTACATCATGCTGAGAAAAAAAATCGTTTTGGGAGCTTGGTTTAAATAAAAGCCATCAGCCATGACAGAGACATTTTGAAAAAAAGAAATTTTGAGCCATCAAAATATAAAATTTCTAGATTTAACTTAATGTGAAAGAAAATTCTTAGATTGGAAACAGGAAAGATAGTTAACAGTGACAAAGAACCATCATAGCAATTTAGCACGTAGCGCAGCAAGTCCAATCAGCAAGCTAATCAAACTATATTCAGAATGTTCTTTAATCACTCTTCAAATGAGCATGACATTTTGACATCAACATGAATGAGATCAGTGAGAAGTTGTATATATTTAAATATATGAGATGTATTCAATTAATTGTTTAAATTCTTTTTATTCTAATAGCTGTGCATGCATTTTGTAGTAGGTGCAAGTTAACTTATGCAATCAAATATTTAAGACACTTTAATTTTCAAAAGACTCTTCCTTTGCCCTGTCCTGGCTTGAGGCCACAACAGGGAGATTGGCTCCATATTGGGGGTTTCATCTTTCAGAGGATGTTCTGGTGTCAACAGCTCATTGATCACGTCTTTTTAAAGGAAGGAGTTTCATAACAGGCTAATGTCATCACCTTCTTCATCAGGACTGAACCCTCAGTCATCAGTAAAGCAAGGGTTTCCCCTTTCATTTTTTGGCTGCTATGTGGTTATTGACCTCTAAACTAATGTCCTGCCACTGCCTGTCTATTTTGGTTCTCATAAAAGTAAATCAGTGTGTGCTATACCACCTGTACCAGCAAAATAATATCCTATTGCTTATATATAAAACTTCCTTTCTCAGGGGTCATTCACACATGACGTGTTTATCATTATATATGTCGTTGTGAACGTCCAATGTGTATGTCAGTGCATGAAGAACATTGGTAACATGCAGTGCAAATGCTAATATTTACAGTAATACTTTTTAGTGAGTCCGGTCTCACAAATTGGCTTTTCCTTTGGGTGAAATTGTTGCCATCATCCATTCCCTGGAATCCAAAGATAATAATTTCCATTTTAATTGATTTGTCATATGTGTCTGAACACCCTCCAGCAGTCGTCCTTAGAGGGTCAGTCTGAAAGGAAGTATCTCTGGAGGTTCCTTACTGTGGAGAAAAAGGAGTCAGAATGTTGGAGGAATATTCTGCTCACTAGTCCTTGTAAGAACTTTCCGAGCCACCGTGATTAGGACGGAACAGATCTTTGGCCTTTTTCTCATGCGCTTTGTTTGTTTTTCCTCTTTTCTTTCACTAACTTTGTTTACATCCGCTGTTTGATTTGTGTCGGGAAGACTCCTACATGACATACAATTACACACAAAGCCAGGGGCCATGGTAATCCTTCCTCCCAAAATAATCTGTTTCAAATTGGATCCTGCATTTTGTGTGATGGTGCAGAAAAAAAGGCCCAAAGGTACTTCTGCAACATCTCTAAACACAAGATTTGCGGCATTGAACTACAATCAGCATGAAAAATGTGAACGTTTGAGACTGTTTTATTACTTCTGTTCAAACATTAAACATGCCAGCATGTTAAAACATAAACCATTCAAGGATTCTGCCTGCATTTAGGGAATTGTCTTGCTTTTCAGGCAAATCAGCTTAATTTCTTTCAATATGATTCCACTCAAGGCTAGAATGCCTTGTGCTCTCAGATGCCATCCTGGATCTCAGCAATGGCTACAATCAGAATTACCAATCTAAAGTGTTGACATAAACACGCACAATGTTCTTGTTTATTTCTCTTCTATTCCCTTTCTTCATCTCTGCCTTTCTTCCCTCTCACTTGAATGTCCCTGAGTGTTCATCACTCTGAGATGAATAAATGATTGTATGCATTATTTACCTAGCACAGAAGCTTCTGTAGAATGCTTTGTTCGCTTTTGCCATCACCCTGAAAAGACGTCGATATCCCAAACGGAAACCACTAACAATGCTAAAACAGACTTGCTTGTTTAGGTATCTGTGCAACCTGAAAATTGTGGCCTAGTGTGCATTCTGTACAACCTCTCAAACCGAACTGAAATATTTATCAGCCAGTGGCCCATTCCAGTAGCAAACAGCCATATGAAGAATGCTAAGTGGATCAGCATTAACAACACTAGCAAAGTGTAATTCTTATCATCATAAACTCTCTTTTGCTTGAGTTTATGATAATATTTGTTGATATCATACTTTTGAACAGTACTGCCTGCTTCAGAAAGTTTATATCTATTATATACAAGTTTATTGATAATTAACAGCAACATAATAAAACATCAACTTAAAAAAAAAAAAACACCAACGTGTACTATTTTCATGGAAAATGCCCAAAACGTTTTTTTCCTAATTGTCCAAAACCATAAACTAAAGACATTTGTGGAGGTCCCTCAGATATATCCACGTGTGTTAGTGTATGTGTATACGTGTGTAAACACATATCTATTGGCATGAATCTGTGACCTGAAGGTGTGAAATTAATGTACGTTTCAGCAGGGTTAACTTGAATTTCACGGTAGTGTGGCTCCGGCCACCCACATTAATCTGTGCGGAATGCTCTCTGTGAGAGCGGCAAACTTCGAGTGAGCGAGGCAGACTTCTAGATGCAGTGATTGCATATTGTGTGGGCAGCAACACACCCTACATGCTCTCTCCTGCGCTTCCTGAGAGTGTGCACGAGTGATGACACTTCCTGGGCCTGGAAGAGTCAAGCATTTTAAAGAAGGGGAAGTGTGTGGGTTTAAACTGACTCTAGTGGCCCATCTCAGAGATCTGGATCAAGGAGGAATGAGCAAATTGTGGCTCTACAAATGTTTAGGGAACGAGATACTGATGCAGCCACAGCTCGCCTGTAAGGGCGGGTTGGGGCAGTTCCCCACCAAAATATCCATCCAAAACATAGACCCATAAACTGAATCAATAATAAATTGTAAAAGTGTTCAGCATTTTTTAAAATACTCTTTTGATTGTCTAGACTATTTCAAGTCGGAACGTGTGCAGGTCAAGTCGTACATCCAGCCGTTTTTTATCGCAGATAAATAATAAACTCTGACAGGGTGATCTGGTCTTGCATCACCCTGATGGGGTTTATTGCATGTGCATTATCCCGCTTATTACACGGCTACTTGCCACATAAGAAGATAATTAGACATGACATGTTTAAATATTTTATTAGCTCTTTAAACGCAAAGCTTCCACGGAGAAAGCCTTTGCTAGCAAGTGGCAAGTTCAAACTAGACGGACAATTAAGGGATACGGTGCTGTCATACCACTTAATACTTGGCATTTACCACATAAATAATTTTGGGGATAAGAGATATTGATTTGAGATGAAACCATTTTAAAATCGTACCTGTCGGTTATCCATTACAATCGTCTCAGAATGGCAGCAGCTGCCTTTACTATGAAAAGGGAGAGAAGTGAGTCTGTGACACCGGATGACATATATTAAATAACTGTACACAAAATATTGATTTATTTTTGTTTTTATATTTTATTAGCTAACCAAGCGCTTAACTTTCACAAGTAAAAATTGTTCCTAGCAAGTGTAAAACGCCAACTTCAGTTATCCGGATGAGCCTGTGTTATCAGTTTTTACTGGTTGTTATCGGGGGGGTAAGATACTGTTGGATGGCACGATTGACCAATAAGAATCAAGTATTCCACAGAGCTGTGTAATTATTTTTTTAATACATGGCTTTGTCAGGCATGTATCATTATACTAAGCAGGGCAGAGGGTGCCTGAGTTCTCCCCCACTCTACAGCGCCCCAATGTAAATTTGTGGTGGAAAATGGAACTGCAGCATGCTCTAATTTAGAGCCATTGGGGTAGATTTGAGACTGCCTCGCTTATTTTCACATTACCCTACATAAACCTCGTCAAGACCAAGATAATATCAATCTGCTTCAGCTATGTGTATATTAGTCTACGTCAGGTCAATAACTAGTTAGCATATCTGAAAGCATTTTTTCTTTTCATGTACCCCTTTGTTTGGTTCTATGTACTTTTGTATGTGCAATATGCTTGGTTCAACTTTGCCATCAGCCTCCATTGGTACAATAAACACCAATTCAATAAATGTGTCTCAAACCCACCTTTTAGGTCAATTGTATTGGATACATGGATACATGGAGAGCTGCTCAATCCGCCATTTGAACCCCTATCTAAAAGGGATTATAGGAATATCGCGTGATGCGAGACCAGGCCACTTAAGTTGAACAGGCCAACTTTATCCCAGCTTTGAGGCTGATTAAAGCAATCAATGTGTCTCATTTAACGTGCCAAGATTTTTTACTTTCTTTCCCCTTCTGCTCCTACAAAGTTTTTTTTTATCAGGTTGAGCCACATCAGTCCAATCATAGAGTTCTTTATTCAGTTTCTATTTGCTTATCAATAAGGAGCGAGATAAATTTTGTACCAGCTGGAGAAGTTTTGCTTTGAGAACACTCATGCTACATCAGCCAGGGTGGATTTATAGTCAATTCTTTTTCAGCGGTAGTATTTTCATTGTACTTAAGAAATCACAGTCACTCTTAAATGGAAAGTATTTCTAAGCTTGAAGGTCGTTGCAAAGACTTTCCTTTTTCTAAGGTTGGGATTGTTTTCATTATACATGACAGCAATTCATATTTTCAAGAATTGGTTTTGCAACATATTTAGGCCATAGAGTTGTTCACAATAAAGAATATAAATAAGAGGCCACTTTTCCTTTTAACCCCCTATGTATGATATGATATTATACTGCTGTCATATTTAGTGTGATGGACGCTAAGAGATGGTGTGGTCTTTCCCGAAGTAATGTTGTGAGGCTCAACAACAACAAGGGCTCAATTTTTTTGGGATGTATGCATTTGCAATATCATTTCACATAATAACATTGGTGACATTTTGATCATATTGTTGAGCCTTGTGTGATTGTGGTCCCTTTTAGCAATAAGTCAGTGAAGTTTAAGAAGCCATTATGATAAAGTGTGTCTGAGGATGCTGTTGATGTGGCTTTTGTGGCTGCTACTGAAACATTAGGTTGTATTTCTGAATGGGGAAACCAGCCTGACTACAGTCCTACATAAATTTGAATGGCATTGTTTAGGAGTAATGTGTCAAATGAAAGGAGCGCTGATGCTGAAGACAGAGAAATAGAAGGAAAATGTCACCTCAGCTATCTTGAGAGGTTAATCCTCACCCGATGTAATGTAATCAGCAAACCCCTGCCCATTGCTCTTTCCTTCATTATGAGGTAGCATTTCAATGTGCTAAATTTCCGCGCCTTGCGTGACATCCCATTTATCTTCATAAAGTTCTCTCGCTCTTTAACGTTGTCAAGCACTGAGCAGATCGACTTACAAGTAATGAGACAAAACTTTAGCCCCACTTCAGCCAACACAAATTAATAACCATAAACACATAAGCTTTTTTGATTGATTGTTGACTTATGCCTAGATATTACCGATTTCAAACACAGCATGTTTGTTTTATGAGCAATACGGTTCCGTTACTATATGATACTGGTCTTCAACTGGTTTTATCAGTAAGCAGAAGGTCATTGAAGACATGGATCTAATTTAATATTAGTTTCCATTACAGTTGCATTGATCTACTCTGCAAATCCTTTTAGTCTTGGAATTGGCCTAATTGGTTTTTAGACAACCTAACTGGAAATGCTCTATCTCACCTTGCTTTTAGCTACAGTACGTGCATGGGGTATAAGGTTAATGCATTTTTGGTCTTGGCCTCATAGACCAGTGTGTAGTCTTTATTTTAACACGATTAGGTACATATTATAAGAACTTTAAGTATAGCCTCCTTCTTTACTTGTTCACTTGTTAAAGTGTTCATTTGTGATCATAAAACTGTTACAACTTTCTAAACTTGATTTATCATTTCTATATGGCATTCATGTAATACAGGTTCATGAGCATGTGACAAATAATGTCAGGAGTCGTGTTTTGACCCACGTGCAAAGAGAAAACTTGCCTGGAGTGGCTTGGCTCCTGCCTGAGATTTGAGCACTAAAAACGGCGCCTCTGGCTCTTTCGTCTAGACAACTGGGTTTTTATACACGGAATGGACAGGCATTGCAGTCGCTCAGGCTCTAACTAAGTTTTCACTATGTTTGTGATGTGTTTTAATAAATGTGCTACTACTCTGAACCCAGTAGCCCTTCCAGCAGCACCCTACTGAGTCGTAACGTCTTGTCGATCGTAGGCAGATGACTATGAGTTTAGCAGTGTTGCTGGCAACCGCCACGTTCAACTCTTATTCTCTGTTAAGTCAATGATCAGATGGTATTAGGCTAACACTTAGCTATATTACTTATTTAAAGCATTCAGGTTTGTTGCTAATGCTAAAAAGATTCTTAAAAAATGACTCAAAAATCAAGAGAACTTATCTGTGAAGCAACAGTGTGATAATTACAAAAAAATCTCCATACATAGTTAAAAAAAATACTATATATATTTAAACGATATCAAACTATATTTGTAGATTTAAGTGTAACATTTTTTTTGGATCATTCCTAAATGTTATTTGACGTGTTAGAATTCATGTAGATGATATAATAATGTATTCCTAGTTTTCTAATATTGTAATGCATTTATGTATTTTAGATGTTTCTTTATTTTTTCTATTATTTTCTTTTATTTATTTATAGCAGCTGTTTACCAGATAGATGGGTTTTATTGGTCATTTTCAATATTTAATAAGTCAAAGTTTATTTGTAATTATTGTTTATATATTTGAAGTTAATTTATATGTATAAGTGTAATGCATTATGTGATTACCGTCTTGTGAAGGCAAAATGCAATATTGCCTCGAGTTTGGCTATGAAGGTAACTTTTGGAACACCTTTAGTGTCTAGAGTGCTTCTATGATTCCTTCAAATGCTGCTTAAGTTATCAGCTCACTTGGTTTTTGATAGAGCCGTAGTATTTGCTTATGCACTGTCACAAGTACTGTGAATTGAAATGGCTTGTTCTTAGCATAATTTGTCCTCGTTTCCCTAAAACGTTGTGATGCTTTTTGAGTGTGGATGCTGTTCGGGCCTTTGAGGGCATGCTTGAGGTCTCACCATTATGCAGCAGTTGCACAGTGGAAATGGAGAGGCAGAGAAGACAATTCGCTCAAGGCACTGCCTCCTGCCGCCCCTGACCTCGTGCAGAAATGGCTTTTCCACACGCACCTAAAAGCCATTGGACTGCATTTTAAAGAATAATAGAATCGCTGCCTCCTCCCCGAGAAGCCATTTCAGCCCAGTAATATGGTGGCACGGGGGCATGTCTTTGAAGGTGACTTCACAGCAACTTTTTTTCTCTTTCTCGCCGCCCTCTCTCTATTCTCTCTGTTTGATTTGGTCTTGTGGCACTCTGTCCAATCCTGACAAATCAAATTGTCCTTAAACAGTGCTAGCTTGCTGAGATGTTGTGTTGTATCACAACATCAGAGAGAGCTCTTGGGTGGGAACTGGGAAATGCTCTTTGCGAGCTGGTAACTACCCCCCCCCCCCCCCCCCCAAAATAGTTTTGAAGGAGTATTTTCACTAGTACAGAGGAGTACGGGCATGAATGGAAGGGAGTTTCCACACTATAAAGCCAATGTAAGAGAGAGGATGTTCTGACATGAGCACAGAGCAGGACTGTGTAATCTTGTGCTGCGTGTGTTCAATCATTAATCATCCATATGAGAGCAGAGCTGCTCTGAGAGAAGCCAAAGCATCTGACTCCTGTGTAAACACAAGTGGATTCGCTTATTTACTGAAGCTCTCATGATAAAGTGGGACTGAGGCTGCTCTTCTCTCTGGAAGCCTTTGCACTTCTGATATGAATCTCCTTTAATTTATTTAATTTTTTTAATTTGAATACTTTGTAAAGCTTGTAAAGCAACTTTGTTCAATATCTTCAGCGAGTCAGAGTTTATTTTATTCATCCATAAAATTATTTTGTTATTGAAAAATCTTAGTAGAAGTGTTGAGTATAGTGCCGGAAACATAATCTTTGCCGTTTCAGCAAATTAACCTCTCATAGATGTTTGCTTGAAAGAAAATGGTATCTCTCTCTCTCTCTCTCTCTCTCTCTCTCTCTCTCTCTCTCTCTCTCTCTCTCTCTCTCTCTCTCTCTCTCTCTCTCTCTCTCTCTCTCCCTCTCTTTGTTGGTTTCAAACTGCTTATTCATCTCTACGGGGGCATCTGAGTCGAGATAGAGAGCTTAGTTCTCCAGACATGCAGTATTATCAGGGAAAGCTGAAATAACTCTAATTAATCAGCGTAGCAATAATAAACACAAAAGGGAAGTGGCCGATGCTGGAACTCTTGGCCCACAATGCACCACTGCACGTGAAAGAAAATCAAAGCAAGTTTTTATAGATTTTTGAAGTTTGATGGCTCCTTAAGGGACCCTGTAAAACATGTCTTCTCCTATTTTCTTTCAAGCAAAAGCTTGTTAGTGGTCGAATGTTTTGCTAGTATTTTTTAGTAACATCCATCCATCCATCCATCCATCCATCCATCCATCCATCCATCCATCCATCCATCCATCCATCGTTTTGACAAAACCTGTAGTAATTATTAGTAATTAAAACTATGGGTAAACTGTAATGGTTTTAATTCAAAATTGTGAATATTTCTTGTAGGCTATTTTTCAGTTTTACACACTGAAAACCAACCTATAGTATTTTATTGGTACCCATAGGGCAGATAATGTTAATTAATCTACATGCGTAAATTAAGAACACGTCTTCAGTACAGATGAAAAATAAAGAGTAAGCTGTGAAGTCCAAAGCACAGAGATTACTTATAGAGATTGCTGCATAGACCTCTGGGAAATGGGGTGAAGAGTCAATGTCTATCGCTCTGTCTGGATTGATGAGCCTTTGATTGCATTGCTCATGAGCAGCTTTCATTAGCACCAGTCAGAGTGGATTGTGAGAAATCTAAATGTGTGTGTGTGTTTGCTCAATGAGACCTCTGTTTGTGTGATAGGTTCTTCAAGGCAGCTCTCATTATGCACCTATGGAGGACCGTAACTTCTTTCAGACTCAAGCAGTGGAATCATGCCTCTAAATGGCTGATCTGATTACCTTGTTCAAGCTTTTACAGGAAGATGAGCTGAAAACCTGAAATAGGGCCTTTGTCACTCACTATGAATGTAACCTTTACTCTCATTTGCATGATATTTTTCGTAGTTGAAGAGCTTAAAGCCAGGTGCTCAGCTTTAGTCATTGATGAAAACGTAGTGCTTGTGTCGAGAAGGTTCAGCCATTAGGAGAGTCTCTGTGTTTTTCTTTACTCCATTCTTTTGCATAATGAATCCTGCATGATCCTGTATTGAACTGTGTTGGCTTTTACTCGCAGGCCAAAAAGACTGATGCTTCATTCACACACTCATGATTCTTTTTTGAGAACAGAATGGCCACTTCCTAATAGCAGCCATTAGGTATGAAATATCTTGCTTTTAATATGCAATTTATGAGTTGAAAATGGCACATTTTCTTGTTGAAGCACAAATAATATTATAGAATGCAAAAACCAGACTCTTCTGACGTATAGGAAACATTTCTTCTGCTCTATTAAGTGGCCTGACCCAAAGTGGGAAATGTGGCTTTGTGAAAGGGGTTAGTTTATAAGCTTTAGTATGATTATACTGTATGTTGAAATCAAATTATAATGTAATACATAAGCTCTCAGTAGACCATTCAGGTGTCAGTGTGGGGCATTTATTAAAACTCCTGCTGAGATTAATTATATTGTCACGACAAGTTTTGTGAGATTTGTGCTCTATAGTACACGCTTCCCTCTCGCACAATTAAAGCAGCATGATTACATATGCATATGCACACACACACACACACACACACACACACACACACACACACACACACACACACACACACACACACACACACACACACACACACACACACACACACACACACACACACACACACACATGTGTGACTGTGGCTTTGCTATTTCAAGGACAGACCAACCCTGTGACCTATACTGTAGACTAAATTAATTGATTTGTGTGTGACTGACTTTGCACTTGATAATTTTCTTATCTGAGTGTGGCACGTTATTTTGCCTGTGGCCCGATCCATTTCATGTCACACTATTGTATTTCTCTTCATAGATCAGCTTGGTTCAAAGTAGGACATGTTGCAAAGAGAAGACCCGCAGAAGTCGCCTTCGCATAACACAATGTTTATTATAAATGTTTATGCTAAAATTCAAGCATTCACACTCTCCCAGTTGGGATTCATACCAGCAGCAGATGTCTTTTAAAACAGGGGTCCTCAAACTTTTTGAGGCCAGGGAAAATAAATAAATAAATAAATAAATAAGTAGCCTATTAAATAAACAAATGATTCATTACAAACAACATATATTTTAAAGCTAAAAAAAATATATATTTAAAGCGAAACTGAAAAGGGTGTTGGGCTCATATCTCATTAGGGGAAAAAATCCAAATGTTTCCATATTTGGATGCTAAACTATTATTTATTATATAAACAAGGCTTTGTACTTTCACTTGTGCCCCAATATCCATGTAAAAAAGGATCCTTCAAATGCGATAAATGGTTTTGTATTAACACCAGTGTGACTATAAGGCGGCGGTGGTCACGCTAATCGGCAAAGCCTACATATTACACAACAATTTAAATCGAGCCAAATACCTTTTTCTATGTTTGGTTGCCTGAATTTTTAGTTTGATGATGATGAATAGGCTGTGATGTCCTTTCAACAATGCTGGAACTGATAAGTTATCTATAAGCTCAGTCTCATTTCAAAGGCGGCGTCCTCCAGAGGGCGCATTTATCGGCCGGCTATGTCATTAAGTCTGCTTCATTTCAGTAAACTGACCACTATATTCCATAGTCAAAAAGATATTTTCACTTCACTAGGAATAACGGTCAATTTTATAATGGTTACTTTTCTGAAATAAGACATCCTTTATGACGTATGCAGCCGACAAATACAACCTCCAAAGGACGAAGCCCTCAAAATGAGACACAGCTACTGTTTGTTAATTTTTCGGTTGCGGTTCTGCCGTCTTGGTCTCCGTAAACTGGAGCACGTCTCAAAAATGTACCGAAACTCAGCGCATATTTGTAGCACAGACAGGAGAAATACATCTATAAAAACCATTAAATGTCTACTTTTATGCATTAGGCTACAAGTCACTTTGGAATAAGTTGCAGCACATTTTAGATGATAAAAAACGTAATTAAATTATAGTCCGAGAAATTTGGTGGCCTAGCAAATTATTTCGGTGACCCCCTGGCTCTTGATCACGGGACCCCACTTTGAGAAATGCTGTTTTAACATATATGTTCGTTAAATTCAAATGAAAACATTACCATCTAAGTAGTGTGCTTCAAGAAGACAAACTTTCTAAATATGGGGGAATATTTGGACAGGATACGTTTTGAGGAAATTTCTCTCTAACGGATGCATTTTTATTGCCAATTCACATGGGAGGGATAAGCAATGTCTGTAGACAAAACAGTGATGGGCTTGTCTAATGCATCTATGCATTTCTGTCACATGCTACTGTCCTGATTTCACTAGCTTTGGTAATTAGTTATGTAAGAATTATTAAACAATTATAACAGATGGAACGATTGATTCCTATTTTGGACAACAAACTATTTGTCCTTAGTCTATTTTCCTCTCTTGTTTTGAGAGAAGATTTTCTATTCCAATCACACCATTTGGCCATTTAAACTTGCTTTTGGGCATGTTAACTTTGCACCAACGGTCAATGTTACAGACTTTGTTATTTGATTTGAGAAAATGTATACACATATGTTAATAAAAAAAACATTGAAAGATTTTTGGAATTTGTTAATATTTCAGAATATTTAATCTACATATCTCCAATAATAATTAAAAAAAAATTGTGAAGTGCAACTTCTCACTGGCCCACAGTAAAATGTGTCCCAGAGGCATTAGCTGTGGCAGGATATTACCTTACTCCACATAATTGATGTTCAGTTCAGATAACGATGTGACTGAGACATTTTAAAAACAAACACTGGGTTTCCTCAAAGCTGCTTAAAGAAAGCTTTGATTTGAGATGGTGTAGCACAAATCCTGAACCATGCACCACTGCAACGTCTGGCACGGTGTCAGAGACGCTCACGAGAGGTATTTGCGTTCCTACCATCTCAAACACGTAATAAATGACAACGCTCGCACACTATATTGGAAAAACCTGCCTGCCAGATCAAGGCGTTTAGAATGGGATAAGATTAGTGACTGTTTGTTGAACAATTATACAATTTCATCCGTCTGTTTTCTTTATTTCAGATAAGACGCTTGTGTGTTTGGTATTGTAGAGGTGATACTTTATATGAGGGTCGGTTTGAGGGTTTGTAGCCGTGTGTCTGGCCAGCTGCCAGGGCCTTTGCGGGAGAAGTCATCAAGCTCGAGGGTGCAGTTCTGAGATGTGCTAGTCTCCGAGCTCACAGCAGGCAACATGTTTGTGTCTGGGACTCATCTCCCCTGTCAAAACACACACCCGAGGCACCGGGACATGAAAGCTTATTGCTGTTAATAGTCTTTTTTCTATATATAAAGGAGGGCATACATAGATCAGGATCCCCGCAGTGTTGGCTGTGCTCAAGAAAGTGGTCTTCCTTCACTCTCTTTTGGTTCCTGTCAATTTCTCTCTCTGTCTGACTATGATATGCATTATAACTGCAGGCTACTTTTTTTTTTTTTGCAGTCTGCCAGCTGTTGCCATTTTGAAGTGCAATTAAGAACAACTCTCCCTCTCTTCCACTTTCCTTTTTCTTTCCACCTTCTTCTTACATGAAAGCATAAGTGGCACATACCTGTTTGTTTTTTGCTGCCTGAGCACTCTTTAATGAGCCTGACTTAAATGAAGCTTTCAAAGCATTCTAAACCTTTTATACAGATGAAGTTGTTGGTTACAGTTGAGGTAATTTTTTTGTTACGTTTTGAGAGATCCCCCCCCGCCCCCCAATGCATGACATTTGCTAATTTAATTCTCAAGACAAGAGATATCAGAATAGACCCCATTAACTTTATTTAATGTTCCTGATCTTATATTTTCATTAGTGCACACTTTTATTGTATACTCTTGGACTATGATTATAAAAATATACAATATGCACATCCAGTTAAAACATGAATATTTATGTGACTATAAGAACAATTTTCAGTTGACTGTGAATTTTTGAGGATATGTTTGATTTAGTTTGCATTTAGTTTAGCATTTTTAGTTTGATGATTATTAATAGGCTGTGATGTCCAGTTAACAATGCTGTAAATAATATTTTTCCATGATTAAAAGGTTTCTGTGTTATTCATACCACTTTTTAGTTTTTTTAGACTGCAAATGAAAGATGCCTCACAGAAAAACTAAATTCAATGTATATTTATCATTTTATAATTGTTAGTTTTATTATCTGTCAATGAATACTTTATTTACAGTAATTACTTCAGTCAGAGCTTCTCAGTGTTGCTGTTGTTTCAATATATTTTCATAGATTGCATTACCAATCTAGCTTTTTTTTATAAAGTTGTGTAAGCAGGTATATTTCCCCTCCAGATTTTGTTTTTGTTTTTTTTATAGTTCAGTTTTTATTCCCCCATATGAAACGGAAGTAAAAATACACTATTTAAAGGTGCTGTAGGACATCTGGGAAAATGCTAACTTTAGCCTGATAGCAGTAAAAGCGT
This sequence comes from Siphateles boraxobius, assembly GCF_051911475.1. Lineage (NCBI taxonomy): Eukaryota > Metazoa > Chordata > Actinopteri > Cypriniformes > Leuciscidae > Siphateles > Siphateles boraxobius. Next base: position 8,923,864 of record NW_027508811.1, on the reverse strand, counting down.
ACGTCCCACCCTCCCTGCAAATCGCCGTCCAAAGCCTTCTGAAAGCATGAACGCGCACAGCAAAGAAATCCGGAGACAACGTTTCTGCAATACCAATATCATGTGTCATTCATCGTTGAGAAACTTTATAGTACAGTTAGTAACACTACATTACCAAACGTTAACAAATTCTTAAAATCAGAATTACTGTAGATGCAGCAAGTTTTGGTTTTGTTTATATAGCAAAACTTTTCAGTGTGTAATAATATTTCTTTGCATGATAGGGTTTCCAAAATGAGAGTCTGATTGGCTCTGATAAAGATGTATACATCGTAGATCCTTTGCCAGTGTCACTTGTTGTCGGTTCAGAAGGAAAGTTAGGTTGCTGCTGCCTGCCTGCCATTCTTGCTCTGTCTGCACAGTGTACGTGAACGCGCTGATGACTCATGTCTGTGTGAACAGCCTGCGCAGTGGTATGCAAACACACATTGACCGACAGGGAACACTTGCTATAGGACTGTTCGGACCGAACGCAACAATTGAATGAACATTTTATGGTCCTATGCCTTCCACAGATGACATCTATTTATAAAAATACATTTAGACCGCTTAACAGAGTGATTGCTATCAGGATATGAGACGACGTTCAACCAGCATGAAAAAAAAAAAAAAAAAAAAAACTTCTGCAGAGAATCACCTACGACATCTTTAATTGTTCACAATAAGATCTTTAACATGCATTTAGAACATAGATGAGGGTGAATTTTCATTGCATTCTGTTCTCATCGTTGTCATAGGCATAGCAATCCTGAAAATATTCAATTAGTACAAGAAAATTTTATATCAACATCAGTCAGCTGTCCGTATAATATGCATAAGTTCAGAAATTGCACATCAACATCATCAAGTACACACCTCATGCAGACTACACTTAATTATGCATTTATTATGTTATCAATCACCACTGAGTGACTTTGTAATTTCAAATTCCCACCTTGTTAGTATATTGTGGGGTGTTTTTTTTCTGGACAGAGTCCTGCCTTGCCAGTGTCAAAGGTCACAGCCATGCTGGCTCCTTGGCTTCTTTCCCCAGTCTTCTTGGCTGGATTGCTTGATAAATGATCTCGTGGCTTACTGTAGCATAAAGCCAGTGAAACAATGATTTATCTGTGAGCTGTTCTGGTTAACAGTATATGAACTAGCAGCCAGAGCTCAATGGGCAGGTGTTTTATCAGTGGAAAATGCAGTGTGCAATTTGCTGCGTTAAACACAGCTAATCGGGACGAAATGCAGTGTCTGTGCTTTCCTATTGCTGTTTCTGCAGGGAAATTTCTTCTGTGTCATGCATGTGTGTCAATTGCTTTTAGATTTGTTGCATAAGCACTCAATAAAAAAACAGTAAAATTGAAGCATTGTTATATTCCTAGTATACCCTCCAAGAATAGTACTGTTCTACAGGCCTACAATACCACATACAGCCAAAACACATCCCCTGGAACTTGTATACAATTCTAATTTGGATCATCTGTAGGGGGTTGGATTCCTGTGGAGTTTTGCTTCATTCTCTTTACATAAAGACTTCCTCTTTTTCACTCTCAGAGCTCCATTACTGTTTTATACTCAATTTCATTTGTCTTCAAACCAGGGGTTGAATTGGGACTGAATGATCTGGAATGGCATTACGGAACCTTCAGTTAAAAAAAAAAAACAGAAAAAAAAAAAACAGGCAGTTTGTTTGTCAATATATTTCCTGTAGACTCCAGTCCAGTTTGTCCCATACTGTTTTAATTTTGAAAGTAAACTTACTAAAAAAACACTTTCAAAGTTCATCACATTAAACATGCCACCGCCTAGTCTAGGGCAGACCCTAGTAGAGGTGCCATATTCACTATTAATGAAAAACGTGAAATCAAAAATAAAATACAATTAAATGTGTACCCTTTTCTGATGTACCTGTTTAGCTTTAAGTTGAAGTTGCACTGTATACGTTGAAACGTTTTTATTTATTTATTTAATACTTTGTTTTATTTCTAAACTTTTTATTTTGTATTTTACAATTGTTTTACTATTTTATTTCTTATTTATTATTTTTCCTTAGCATTTTTTTAAAAACATTTTTTGAAAACTTATTTTGTTTTGTATTTGTTTGTTTTTTCTTTATATCACACCAGATTTTGCAGTTTTCCAAAATCTCTTAACCTCCAAACATACTGTCTTCTTTTTTGAATACCCTAGATGAGAGCTGCCATATTGGCTCCAATGTGTCAATAATCTTTGATTTAACTCCCTATGATTAGATCCTTCTGGCCTCCTCCATGCAGTCTTATTTGTTATGAGTGTGACCGAATGCGCGATGGATCTTGTGAAAACTGCTGACCACCTTCCTCACAAACAGCCCCCCTCTTTTAGCCAACTGTGATGGATTTGACACCCCAACCTTCTGCACCGCGTCCGTCATTTCACCCGGCATGAGCCGGTAGAAAAAACAACAACACAGAAAGACACAGGGCAAAGCGTAAAGAAAAAGCCAGTGAGCATATTGTTCTCTCTTTCCCTGTGGTCAGCCCTCTGAGGTCGCTCACAGTTCAGTACTGGTGTAGGGTGGCTGATGTTGGATTCTGTCCCTTTTTAACTTCTTCCTTTTTTTCTAAACTCGCTACTGTTGCATCTCTTTAGAGACGGCTCTCCCTCATGGTTAGCGCTGCGATTCACATCACACCTTGAGATTGAGCCTGGCTACGGGCTCATTAGGGGACTGTAAATACTGTTTTTTCAAGTTTCAGTTGATAGCTCATGCATGCAAGTTATCAGCGCTACAGAATCAAAGACTGGCAGATGTAGAATATGTCTGTTTATTGCGTATACAAACAGCCTGTTATCTGTCACCCATGTGCTGAATAGGGTTTTATTAAGGAAAAAATACAAAAGCGTGCTTTAGAAAGGTCTGCCAAGTATTATTTTTCTCCTCACTCCCACAATGCTGTTCTTTGTAGTCATAAATAAAGGAAGCATCAAAACACTGAGGATATTTTTAAGAAGGACAAAAGCGATAAAAAACCCCATCCAAACCCACGTCAGGTTGTTATTTTATGGCGCCTTGGCGGATGAAAAGATCTGATGTGCCGATGCCCATTTGGACCGTTCTAGCTGGTACTTGTTTTTCAAGTTTGAAGCTGAGCTCGTAATCCCGAAGAGACCTCTGATCCTACGCTGACGTTTGATGGAGACATGAAATAGAATTCTTTGCTAATCTCAATGTTCTGATCCGTGAAGTTAATCAGAAGAATAGAAAGATTATGGAAGTTGGACTGAACTTTTAGAATCCGGTACAGTACATTAAATCAGTTCGAGTTCTTGGCATAAAGTCATAGGATGTTTTTGGTCTGTTAAGGTGAATTGATCAAGTCATGATCAAGCAGTGGCATTCTTTTGCTCTGGACTGCATCTGTCTGTAACTGGTTGAACTCAGTGGTAATCTGCCAGAAGGAGACTTGAAAACAAAAAGCAAGCTGGTTATTTGCAATGCTACTGTAAGTGGAATGTAAAGTACAAAGATAAAGGTATTACAAATCAACGACAAAATCCTTTCCTTAAGCCTTGAGTCATATTTCAAAATAAATCGTTTAGATTAAACATACCTATTTAAAGATTTAGGTATTTTCTTTCAGCAGGGACTGAAAGCAAACATTAATGATATTGCAAAAGATTTCTATTTCAAAGGAGTGCTGTTGTTTTGAGCTTTTGATTCATTAAATAATCCTGAAAAAAAGTTTCACAGTTTACACAAAAACACAAAGCAGCACAACTGTTTTCAACATTGATGATTATAAGAAATGTTTCTTGATCACCAAATCAGCATATTGCATTAAAGATTAACTAAATAGAGAGAGGAGAGTAGTATGACTGTTAGAGGATACCGATTAGTAGTCCACGTTCCAGATCTGGACCCATAATTGGTTCCAACCAAACTGAAGACCTTTTTTAATATATTAGTATTATTATAATAAACAAACACATACAGTGGACATTAAGTAAGAGGCTACCCTGTCTGCACAGCTGTTCATTTGACTGAAGTGAAATAATTGAATTGTTCCTCAAATCCGGAAACTCCTGCCCTGCAGAGTTTAGCTCCAACCATAATCAAAGACACCTGAGAAAGCTGTTCATAGTCTAGTTACTAGAAAGTTACAGGTAGGTGAGTTTGATCAGGGTTTGAACTAAACTATATTTGAGGTTGATATTTAGGCCTGTGCACATCTGTAGCAAAACTAACATTATAAATTGTTTTGATGTTTTAAAATGGCCCATGTAGAGAACTCATGAAAGATAATAAAATTTTTATTATCAAATGATTTTCTTGGAAGAATAAATCTGTATGTACTTTATTTTCCAATGACAAATAATGGAATATTTACACTCACCAGAAGTTTTGGAGTGACTTTCACTTTTTAAGATTAATTATTTGAAATTATGCAGTTTTTTGGATTCATTTTAAGACTATTTAGTATTTATAATAAGCAGTTCACATTTTCTGTTCTTACAAGTTTTTTTAGTCACTGTAACAGTGTTATGATTGTGATTTAGCTGAGAAGGCAGTGCAGAGGCTTGACTACTTGCACTTTATTGTGTGTACAGATACACACAGACATAGGATAGCAGCTAATCAAATGCATTAACAGTCAGCCTATCAGGTTTGGGTTTAGTTGGAGAGCTGGCATTGTGTTTGTTGTCATGCGAGGCATGCAGTCCATTGTTTACTTGCCAGAAGCTGTTTTATATGTTGATAGCACATGTCCTCAGAAATTAATGAGTTTGCCTCCAGCTCAAACGAGTCTACTGTCCTAATGATTGCTGACTGTCTTTAGGAATACTCTCAGACCTTCAATTAACAGTTTGTAGATCCTTCGATCTTTTTGCATTCATTAAACTCAATTAATTTGAGTATATGTTGTCTGTGGTGATCTATTTTCAACTCACATAACATTTTAAAACGGCACTGGTTTGCAGCTATGATGCTAATGTTTGTTTCTATGCTGTTCATAGACCGCAACTTGCAAATAGCACAGGAATTTTTTATCTTAATTGATTCATGTAGGCTACAGTAGTTTGCTATTAGCATGTTGCTAAGCTAACAAAACTTGTAATAAACATACATAGCACACAAATATTAAATAAAAACAAAATGTATTAATTAAATTGAATTATTTTTAAAATATTTTTGATAGCTATAGAAAAATATGCTATGTTGGATAAAGATATTGGTCATGTTGGATAGGTCTTGCTTCATGCTTTATTTAAAATTATAGCTGACATTGTGATGTTTCAGGACTTTTAAAGCTCTGAAACCACAGTAAGAAATTACACCAAGCACTAAGACTTCATAAACAGAACAGTATACACAACAGTATACTGTATACAGTATACTATATTTAGGGGAGGAGCCACCCAAATATTTGCAGCAGCGGTCCCTCGACCCAACCAAATTCGCAGTTCAATTTTGCCTATTCTTCATAATTGACCAGCACAAATGGAAATTATAACAATTGTTAAATCTGATAAAAAGACAAATTCATCCAAATAAAATAAATAGTTATATTTAAAAAATACAAATTTATTGAAAAATAAAAATAAATTTGACCCCAAACAAGCCAACTGAACATCAGTGCTCAATGTACATAACATTGTGTCATAACAACTTGCCCGGAGCATGTATGTCAAGACCCAAACCGGTCACCTTTACAGGGGTCATCGGATGCCCATTTTCCACAAGTTGGTATGATTCTTTTGGGTCTTCATGTAAAGTTTGTAACATACTTTGGTTAAAATTTCTCAATGGTTGTGTAAAACAACACCCTTTTTACCTCTTCAAAAACAGCTCTGTTCACAGTGACCCGTTTCGGTGCATGTCTCTTTAAATGATAATGAGCAACAACTTTTTGGCTTTTTGAGGATTAAAAAAAAAGTGAATGGATTTTTTTCATTGCATGGTGATTGTGTCCACAAACTGCAAAGACACATTTATTTGCAAATACCATATAAAAGTATATTTTGCATCCGATGACCCCTTTAAAAGCAGTTGGAGAGTTTTTGAATGCATCAAAAATAATTTAGCACGAATTTGGCTATACTCCTCAACATCAGCTCTCACTGTCTTTGATCACAGGCAAGAGATATCGTCCAGGAATCGTAAAATCAAAATGCTAAAAAAAATAAAATAAATGAAGATGTCCGCAAACCGCATTCATCAGATCGTGCTCTTTCAACTTCCACTCCGTGTGTGCGTGTGTTGTCTAGTAACGAACGTGCTTGCAGCGGGAACACATAACACATTGAAATACATTTGACTACTGGCAGTGGCAAGTGGTTCATGATCTTTTTTACTATTTAGATTGAGAGGAATATAGATAGACATATAGTCTAAGAGGCAGGTACTTTTGTTTATGGGCATGTTTGAAGCTAGTGTTTTGTTTTAGGTGTTAGCATGCAGTTGTGTTTTCTCATTCAGAACGCAGAAGTAAATCGGTACCTTTATTCTGTAAAGGAGCCGCTGGTGTCTGTATGTGTGAGGCATGTGTGCGGGGGTGAAAGGTTAAATGGATGTTAGGTGCAAAAAGAGCAATGTGAATTTGTAATGAGCTGACATCTGATCCTCCTCTGCTCCTCTCCTTCCTCTGACAACTGCCTCCCATCTGTCAGGAGCAACAGTGGCTAATCTTAACCCGTCTCAGATGCCCTGCCCCATCCGAAAACCGACTGTGTTAATTATTCATTTCGGACCTCCTCGTACAGTTCACCTCGACTGACTGTCGGGCTGCGCAGGGACCGATGCGAACAGTTATGTGAGTCCTGGCGCTGCGGATGTGTTGGCTAACAGCTACTGTAATAACAGGACTTCTTCTGCGGCTTTGTGCTGTGAGGAGTGACTAAGGAGGAAATGGGCTGTGTAAAATGGTCATGAATACACCTGGCCTGCAGACAAGACACTTTTACTAATGCACACTGCCACCTCCAGGCACACTGGCGCGTCCCCCTCGCTGTCACTACTTAGTCCTCTGTGTTGTTGTTTTTTTCTCAGATTTTTTCTCTCTTTCACCAGGTTTCCACAATCATTCATTGGCACAGCTTTTGCATTCATTTACATAAATGCCCTCTGACTGACTTAAAATGTACACATTAATTCAACCTTTCTCTCTCTCCCTCTTTCTTTATATCTTTCTCTATCAATTTTAAAGGTTAAACATTCTGGATTTTTATTATATTATTGTGTCATATTAATACAAATATCTATTCATCTGTATGTATTTATTTTATTTGTTTATTTCCATAAACATATAATCCCTGTTATCCATTCTGGGGATTTTTTTAATGTTTTATACATTCTGTTTAGATGTGATGTTTATGTAATGTTCATCCCTAAAAATTCATTGAGGATTGGTTCATTCATGTGTCAACCATTTTTAGACATTTGGGTAACAAGGTTTCAAAAATTGCAAACATCAAAGCATATAAATAGAGTATAAAGCATATAAAAGGGTGACAAGTGTTGATGATCGAATTCAGGAGGTTTCAAAATAATCTATTTTCTGAATATTAAAACTCCTTTCAGTAAACCATCTCTCTCTCTCTCTCTCTCTCTCTCTCTCTCTCTCTCTCTCTCTCTCTCTCTCTCTCTCTCTCTCTCTCTCTCTCTCTCTCTCTCTCTCTCTCTCTCTCTCTCTCTCTCTCTCTCTCTCTCTCTCTCTCTCTCTCTCTCTCTCTCTCTCTCTCTCTCTCTCTCTGCTGTGTGAAGATTAGGATACTGTGTAGAGGTCGTTGGCGAACGGCAGTTTACTTTTCAATTACCTTGCCGCTGTTTTCATGTCGCCGGAAACAAAAAGCCCAATTTAAAATGATAATGAAGCAGTTGTCGTCTGGCAGGGACAGGGAAATGTGGCGAGCGTTGTGCGGATCGTAAATCTTGCTCCGTTACCCGCCGCGAAGAGATGAATCTCCACTCCTCTGCCTGTCTTTTTTTCTTTTCCACATTCTCTCTCACTGCCCCGCATGACTCGTCTCACACAAGAGAAATGCCTGTGCGAAAGCTTTTTAATGTGGTAAACAAGTGCCCTGATTAATCGATGTGTCAGCAATGCTCGTTTAAGGCCGAAACATGGAAAGGCATGATGTATATAGAAAGCATTACTTTCTTTTTAGACACACATTTCAAGAATTTGAGTTTTTTATATAAGTGTTGGATATGTGCTGGCAAGGGCAGGTTTCATGCAAAGAGATTAAATTTGTGCAGCTTTAACAATGATATTGCGCACTGCTTGTGTGGACAATATGCTACATGTTTCTCCATTAATATTGAGAGCCAATTAGAATCCACATGACTTTAGCAATGCTCAAGCATTTAAGGTGGCAGACGACATAACCTCAGTGCACACTTATTAAATAAACAGAATGGTATTGTCTGTTTGTGTGGTTGCCAATATAGTTAGCGTTCTTGGTGTAAATTGGCCTTTAGGGTGGTCCGCCGCCATACTGAACGTCCATTCACAGAGAGAAAATGTATGTGATGTATGCATAAGCCTCATTTAAAGTTGGTACTGACTCAGAGGAACTGGGATCAAAGATCAAGCCTGCCAACTTCAGTAATGAGGTCCATGTAGAGGTCAGAGGCTGAAAAATTTCATTCACAGGAAACTTTAAAACAGTCATCCAAAATACTGTTTGGCTTTCTCTCTCAGGACTTCAAATGATTTAAGGAGCTTTTGAATAAGAATATAAAAACTGTTCAGAAGTACTGAGGTACTTTGTTACCCTGCGTGATCCCAAAATCTATAACCATTAGAGAATAGTGTGAAATTTGTATAAATATCATTATTGTTCTGCACTTATGTTGTTTTCACACTTTCACCCCATTTTCTTTGAGTCTTGACCCGAATCGTATTGCCCCTAGTCTGTTTTCACACAGTTATGTTTTTTGTTTGTATGCAATTTGTGTCCTAGTGAAAACAAACAAACAAAAACCTATACCAAAATGTATTTAAAAAAAACATTTATTTCATTATAAGTATACTACAAATCCATTACTATATTTACTGACATATTGCTTGAGACTTACTGGTAAAATAATATAATGAAACTTTATTTGGATTACTTCTTTATTGCACAATGCACATTTCTTAATATTAAGCCTAAAATGTGTTTTAATATCACTATTAGTAAGGATAGTTTGATCACTGTATATTAAAGGGATAGCTTAGCTTTTTTTTCAGACACATTACTATTGTTTTTTTGTAACACACAGTCATCTCAAGATCATTCATGGTGATGTTGATTGTGATAACTTCATAATAAATGGCTGTACGTGACAAGAAATTGATCTCGTTGTGAATGACTGCAGAATCATGTGAGGCAAATGGTCAAGCTTGACCTCTTCCTGCCCTCGGTATGCTACCTTGAAATTGGTGTGTCGTCTGAGATCAGAGAGAAAGATGTGCTCTGTAAAGAGCTTGTTTTGTAGTTGTAACTGTCCTTAATCCATTGGATCTTGACAGAAAAAGTGCCTTGTATTTCTGTGCTGTTGTGAAGTTGTTTTTTCTTCTCAACCTCTGATGGTTTAAGAAACCTCCCAACAAACAGCTAAAAGGGAAAATGAAAATACAGAGGAGAAAATGAAACTCGGTAGATGCTCTTGGGACATATTTTCACCTCATTTTTTCTTTCGCCACCTCCCTTCATTGCTGATGTGCAGCACGTTAGACTTCTTTAGAGTCATCGACAGGCGGATCTGGTGGGTATAGTGGGAGGACAGTTACCGTACACTTGTTGAATATTGATAACCTGCTCAATTGGGAATTCATTTTTCTCATGTTACGCCAGTCGTACATCTTCAGAACGGGATGATGAAAACCCTTTCTAAGTTTTTCTTTTTCCACACTGCCCGATGCTGAACATGTCATTTTCAGGTAAAGAAAGAGGAAAAGTCATAAGGGTTGCTTTTGTTGATTTCTCTTTTACTTTTCTTTCAGAATTTAAAATTTATATACGCAAGAACAAAAGGCATGGAAATAATGAAACGCTAGATGAAATGGGTATGTAACTTTGAACTAAATTGCAATTGTGCAGAAGCTCCAAAGATCCAAAACTTCCCATCTACTTTATCTGTCAAAGAACTTGTGGCTTTGTTCCCAATAGGGATTAAAACTGCTTTGAAGGAGTAGTTCACCCCAAAATGTAAATTCTGTCATTATTTACTCATCTCATGTCATTCCAAACCCCTATGCTGTTATATTTTGTTGCAGAACATAAAATAATATTTTATTTATTGAAGAATCTTTATATTGTTAGCTGTTTCTATTTATGTTCAGTCTACTAGGATGGCTCACATATGTGAGTGTATGTGATGATGTGTTGTTTACAAACTAGCTTTTCTCACAGCCGATCGAATGACATAAATGACAATTTATGGAGGTGAGAGAGACAGACAGAAAAGGATAATGGAGGATTTATAACTGAAGTAGTTGAGAACATTTTTAAATTTAAATTTGGTATCACATAGTGTATTATTAAAGACTGAAGTCACCTGAGGCCAGCCTTTTGAGCTTTTTTTTTAATTTTCACTGATTGACACATCTGTCTCAGTGAGTGAGTATTCTCCAGTGGTTATTTTGATTAGCCTGAGAAAAATAATAGTTTATAAAGAGTAGTATTTTCTCAACCTCGTTCCAACCCACCATAGTTTATTTATTTATTTACGTTTTCATGGAACACGCATTTAGAGCAAGCTTATTTCGTACATTAAATCTAAAGATCTGAAAAAGCCCATGGATGGAGCCTCTTCTCAAAGAAATGAGGACAGAAGTGATTGAAAGTGGACAAAACAGACGGATTAAACACCAAAAAACAGGAATGTTCCCTCATCTACTTGTGATCCGATCAACCAAAACTCATCTTAATACCAGGTGTAAACACAGCTAAATTAATACATTTTCTTCATTTATTTGGACTGCCACTTTGGACTATCTTTTGTATAGAAATGTATTTCATGTTAAAATGCTGTTTCATGCTAAAAGTTTCATGTTTGCCTGATAAAATAAATACCACTTTAAAACAATACTATTGTCCGTGATCAAAAAGATAAAAAAATAAAAAAACTGACACACTCTTATCATGCGTAAATCAGCATGCACAATATTAATACCCTCTTCCCTGCTTTGGTTTACAAAATATCCAATTATCTGATCCCCTCAGTGTAATTGCTTTAACCTGTCAGCAGCATTGTCTGTAGCTCATATGCCCGGAGTGAACAGATAGGTCCTCACTTCTTTGAAACTACGGCTGCTATGGTATTAATTGAGCTTCTGTCATTGCTGTCTATGGGAAGTTTTTGTCATCAGAGGGCCCTTAGTGTTACCATTGACAGAATGAGAGAGAAAGAGTGTGTGTGTGTGTGTGTGTGTGTGTGTGTGTGTGTGTGTGTGTGTGTGTGTGTGTGTGTGTGTGTGCGCGTGCACGCTCGCACGTTAGCAGATACGACACAAGCGGCGCTAGCGCCACACGCCAGTCATCTAAGCCAGTCAATTAGAGGTCCCTGCAATTTTCATGATCCTCATTGTTCTCTGAAATTAGGTGGTGACTGAATAAAAAGCTGTTGTCGGCTTTGCAGCAGTGTTGGCTGCTTTAATAGCCAAAACAAAGAAAGTGTCTCCCTGTCTGTTCAGTCTGGATGCACTATGAATATTTCCACAGATCATGTAAACATGTGGGTGTTTGTAGTGCTCTGAGGATCCACTTCATCTGCATCCAGGTGCATGTAGACGAAGGAGAACTTCTTTGTTCAAAAAAGGGTTATATGTTAATAGGGCGCTAACATCTGATGGAAGCATTAGAAGGATCTTTTGACCCATTGCAGCTAATGAAATCATCTGCCAGAGCTGCTTTAGATGAAGCACCATCCAAAAACCGGCTGTCCAAATTTGTTGTAAGGGCCCACAGATGTACAAGATGTCTTTTCATTGGTTGGTCATGTTGTCTTGGACCTAATGGGATTTCAGGTATGGCTCTATGCTTTCATGTCGTTCCATGTGGCCTCTTGGGCTCAGATGATATTGAATCATCTCCTCATCCATCTTGATTAAATGAGATAATAAGGATTCCACATCTGACCAATCGTGTGTATCCGGACCAGAACCGTCATAGGGTCAATTACTACACAGATCCTTCATTTCATTCTTTTTTCCCTCCTCAATAAATCAATTTCAGGCTCGTAAACAAAGGTGGCATGAAATCTGGCAGTTGATACCATGGTTTGAAGTCCAAATGGCCCTTTTTTCACTAAGTACCTCAAAGAGCTGGTTTAGGAGCTAGGTGATGCTAATTTTTCATGGCAGTTCAATTACATTCCCCTTGCCCTCTTTTTTTCCCTTCTTTCTTCTCTCTCTCCGTTTCTGCTTTTGGAATCCGTCTTCTGTGAGAATTCATGATGGTGAAGTGCCAAGAATAAGACCGAGCAGCAGTGCCTGAGGGATCCCTTTCATTTGTTCACAATTCACACACAGCATAGAACATGGCTCCACTCAAAGACATGCAATACGGAGATGAGAACGCTAAAGAAGCTAGAAGTTACTTTTGAACAGGTTGCGAGTACAGCAGGGAAGAAGATACACAGAAGAAATGAAAGACAGGTGCATGCGTCTGACGCGTGGAGGAAACATGCCAAGCAATGCATTTGTTTTGTGTATCAGCATTTTCATTGATGAGCTTTTGACTTTAATAACAAATAAATAAAAAAACAGTGTAGTATTTCCAAGAGTGGCACATTTTCTTGATTAAAATGGATGAGGCTTTGTTAGTATGACATTTTATTGCACTTTTTTCCATTCCAAGTTTTTTTTTTTTTATTATTTTCCCTCATTTTCTCATTTTATCAAGTTTAAGCCCGGCATATCAGTGATAGGATGACTTCATCAGCATCAAGATCTTGCTATATGTACTGTACTATATAGAGTTACATTTATTATTAATTCTTCATTATTATTAAATAGATTAATAATTTATAATACAGTAATCTATGGTACACTAGCTATTTGTTTAAACAAAAATGTCCATTGTGTTCTCATGATTGTGAGCCCGTCAGTAATTATGTTGCGTTAATGTGTCATACAGCACTTTCCATTATGACATGCATACTTCCAAACGTTTTTAGCAAAGGAAGGAGCTGCAGACCAGTGCAAGGTAACCCATGGTTTTGTTAGCATCACATCCGCACTCGTCTGATTACAGCTCTGTGACTCCGACTCCAGACTAAGAGTGGCAAATTAATTGGCCTGTCAATCACAACAAACTCTAGCTCTTCGTTTCACAGAAAAAATAGGAGACAGAAAGCATCCAATATAAGACACTGATGCCTTTCTGTAGCAAGTGACACAAAGGCTGATAATTATTTGAGGAACTGTGGAAATTTGAATGTTTTTGGGTCTATTGCCAGAGCAGCCCATTCCCTTTGACTTCAGCTCTCCTCTTTCTCTTTAATTCCCTAATTTTCTAATCCTCCATTTACCCATGACAGGCTTTTTGACCATGATCATCAATCATTTCTTTTGTGACAATAACTTAATTGAGAGGTCAAGGTTCAAGGTGAGTGAAGGTCTCCTTCATTCTGTGAATCAAACTGATCACATTAATGAACCTACCCTGGGGGGTTTGCGTTACTTTTTGTGAGCGTTTGTGGACGTTTTTATTTAATGGAGTAATTGTTCCCAACTGTCCTAATTAATACAGCCATCAGCTCGTAGATCAATAGAGAGTGTAGTGATTGATCTTACTATGGCAATGAAGTGTGTCGTTGTTCTAAAGCGAACGTGTTTTCTGTTGTAATTGCTACAGCTTATATGACATATACTTTGACACGTGCGTGTTTATAGTACAGTCTTATTTAAAAAAACAAACAAAAAAACATTTGTGTTCCTTCCTTTTTTTCCCCCTTCTTCCAGGTTGAGATGTATTGTCAACATGGCCTTTTATTGCTCCGGCTGTCGTCTTTGTGCGTGTTTGTGCTCTCAATGTCTCACACTGCATTTTTCCCTTCTAAATGTTAATTATATTGCCATGCATATCTTTTGTGTCTGCTTTACCATGCATGCAACGCCGGCACGCTCCTGCCTATTGACGCTTCATTCAAAATGTCAGCATTGTAGTCAAGTGTGCAGAGAGCTGTTTTCCAAGGTTCCTCAGGCATGATGTGGTCAGGTTTCTGGCCTGCATTCAATTTGGAGAGCGCTGTCATGTAGGGACAATGGAAGGGAAATGAATAGTGCTGTTCCGTTGACAGGTCCGAAGGAGAACGTTTACAGTGCAAGTGTCATAACGGCGTAACAGTGCATATTGTTGCACTATTAGATTGTATTATTAGATTAAAAACTTATTCTATTATATGGGCAATATTTATCTTCACTGGCTACATGAATGCTACCTCATATAGCATACAGTTTATTTAGGAGAGGTATGAAATCAGACTTAAGAATATAAAAATGGCCAAACAAATTACACACACACATACACACTGCTGTTCAAAAGTTTGGGATCTGTAAGATTTTTAATGTTTTTAAAAAAAGTCTCTTCTGCTCACCAAGGCTGAATTTATTTAATTAAAAATACAAAAAACTGTAATATTGTGAAGTATTATTAAAAATTAAAATAACTGTTTTCTGCAATATATTTTAAAATGTTATTTATTCCTGTGATCAAAGCTGAATTTTCAGCATCATTACTCCAGTCTCCAGTGTCACATTATCCTTCAGAAATAACTGTAATATACTGGTTTGTTGCTCAAGAAACATTTCTTCTTATTATTATCAATGTTGAAAACAGCTGTGTACAATTTCTTTCAGGATTCTTTGTTGAATAGAAAGTTCAAAAGAGCAGTATTTATCTGAAATAGAAAGCTTTTTTAACTTAAGTAAAACAGCTTTATATTTAACAAAGCACATACAAAAGACCTGAACCGGAAGCGATGTGACCTGTTTTAAGTTTGTTGTGCATGTTTGTTGTTGTTGTACAAAGTTTCCTACTTGTAATTACAACTTTTGATGGTGTTCATGTGCATTGACCTCGTAAATGCGATCTTTCTGACAAGACTTGAATACACAATTAGACCAGATTCGAAACCTGCATTTGCTGAAAGAGCTCCATGGCATGTGTGTAGCATATGCACAAACCGCTAGGCCCAGAGCCCGAGCATTTTTACGGTATTATAAATAAGAATTTTGCATGGGTGTTTTCCTGGTCTCTGTCTCTCTCTGTCTGTCTGGAGCAGTGAGAGGGTGGAGCTGAAGGACTATCGAGCGTGGCAGTAATTATGGTGTCATGGTGCCGTGTCAGAGACTGGCATGTTGATGTTAATGAGCTCTCCTCTGCCTTTCTCTCCACCTCCATGGCTTTGATGTCTCCACATGTCAAACGCAGAGGCTCCAGTCTTCGCTCACGTTCTTCTTCCTCTCCCTCCATCTCTTCCCAGCGTGTCAGAGTAGCAGTGTCTGTCTGAGCTAATGTTCCCCCTTTTTCTATCAGTCTATCACTTGCGCTCCAGCTTTCGCTGTCCCCATCACCGAAAGGTCCTTGTTTAAGACGCAGGAAGGTGGCGGGCGATGGGAAATTGCAGTGAAAGGTTCTCAGTGAGAGTAATGCATATTGAACCTTTTTCAGGTTCAGTCTTCATTCACCATGAATAAACATAGGCAGAAAAAAAATGAGACCACCAAGGAAAATCCCGTCTATTTTGCATGTTTTGAAGTAATGTTTCTAATAAATAAATAAAAAATGCAAACTATACTATCAGTATAACAATGTGCAAATTTTCTTAATTAGTAAGCTACAAAATAAATATATTTTGTCTGCCTTATATATTAAAAGTGAAATAAATATGCTAAAATATATAAAATATATCCTATTTTATTTATTTTAAATCTAAAAATAACTAGTTTTAGGATGTAAAAACTAAGAACGTTATGAATATATATACTTTTCTTTTACATCCTACAACTCTCTATATATTTTTAGCTTAAAGTCCCAAATTGTCAGTGTGGTCTTAGGCTTTTGGACTATACAGTAGGTCTATTTTATTAATCATATTTTCTGGCTCAGTACATCTCCAGATATGGTCATTATTTGTTCATTTCATGCTTTTTAGAAATGAAAAATGCAATCCCATTCTTGTGCTAACAATGGTGGAAATAACAAAAAAGATTCATCAGAAGCTTAGTGTCACTTAAGAAGCCATGCTCATAAATTTGACGAAACTACTATCGAATTCCAGTCATCGCTTTATTTCCTCTAAGCCTAACCTAGTCAGATGACCAAATTACATCACAGGGATCTAGAGCAGACTGTTGTGAGATCAACTCATTTGTTTTAATAAGAGTGTGATATTGGGTCTGATGACAGTCTAGTATGGGCGATGAGAAACAGAGGGATCGGTGAAGAACGAGGAGAGATGCCCGTTTGTTGTCATTAGTGCTTGTCGAGGGTCACTTGATTTGTGTGTTCCAAAACATGCATCGATCACCATGGCCATGCAAAGCAACAGACGGTGAAAGATACATTTATCGGGTGATGCTGTTATCTTTTCCCCATTACTCAAAACTAGTTGTTAACGGCAATTTGAATTCCTGTTTATAAACTGTCATTAGTAGGGCTGTAACGATACACCAAACCCACGATTCGATTCGTATCACGATTTTTGACCCACGATTCGATTCGTATCGCGATTCTATCACGGGGGCGGGGCTTGAGGGGGCGGGGCTTGTGGTGAAAAAAAGAGATTTTCAGAGAAGAAAAAAAATACCGGTATTTTTATTAAATAACATTAGGAAAAACCTGTATAATCTAAACTCCAAAGAACAATAATAACTATGCAAATTATTATACTATACGGCAGTGTAGGCTGCTGCTTTTGGGCTGTGTTCTGTACTCCAACTAAATTGATTTCGGGATGGTGCCGTAATATGCATCTGCATGTTGGACGTGTTGCCGGTCAATTGAGGATTAATTTAATGCACTTTCTGAGAATTTATATTTCAAGTTTTGGCTGCAAATTTCACGTCCATAATGCTGAAATTGCCAAATTTTAAATAATTTATCCTCAACTAGTTTTGTGGTGTAGGTCTACGTAGGCTATTTTATAATGTTAACTTCAAATAATACTAATAGTAATTTAAAGATGTGGTAGTTCTCATGGGCCTGAGGGGAGGGGAGGGGGGGGAGGAGGGGGGAGGGGGGGGGATCCCCCCTTTAGATGATTCTCATGGGGGGGATTTTTTTTGTTTGAGGGGAGAAAGGGGGGGCATTTTTTCCAAACAAAATTATTACATTTATCTTGCCTAAATGTTTGCGCTCATTGCATTTTTACAATGGGGTAATAGCCTATTGTTGTTAAGAATTTACACATCACAAGGAAGCTTGATTTAAATTGTTTAATTAAATTGAAAAAAGTAGCACAAATAAATACAATAGAATAAAGATACAAATAAAGACAATTAAAGAGAAAAGTTTTTGAATAGGTCTAACACTAGTATTTATATACAGATACTGAATAAAGTAATCAAATGGAAAATAACACTGGGTAGTATTTTAGTCCTGAATAAATTAAATACATAGGCTGTTTTTGAGGCGGATTTTCTATGAATGTGTGCATAGAAAATAATCTCAGAGAGCGCGCGAGCACTGATTAGTTTAAAATCGCTTGAATGTTTAAACTGGTAAGACTTAAAGACTTCAGTCACGATGCACTGCTTGCCCGATTGTGCAAGTGAATATTCCGTCATGTCCCGACCTTACAGTCTATGGCCCCGACTCCAAAACGCGAGTGTGTATTATCGCCGCAGCGCTTGATGCCTGCCTTGCACAAAACATTATGAGAAGAGATAGAAGATGCGCGGCACCGCTGAACACTCACGCTGTTTGTGAAATTGCGTCTGGAAGATAGTTGTTAAAAGAATGATTTTCTTTTATTATCTGTGTGGATTACGATTGCGGGAATTTCCCACATTATAAATGGGAGACCTGCGGGAATGATTAGAATTATGCGCAATACCCGCGCCGAAATTCGAGCCCTGGTTCTGGACAGGAAGGATAACTCTGGGAGTTGGAAGGGGTGTGATCACGATTCTGCCTTCTCACATCGCGATACAGGATCGTGGACCTGAGTATCGCGATTTCGATTTTATATCGCGTATCGTTACAGCCCTAGTCATTAGCTATTGCTGTATAGTAGTCCCTTAATGCATTGTAATTGAGCATTTTGTCATTTTGGATGGACAATCTGCGGTATCACGAAGCCATGAATTGACAAGTCATTTCATCATTGATTTGAATCTCATTTACAACAATGTGATGAATTCAGCTTTGCTGGTTTGGCATAGTCACGCTGCTGTTATTCGTGTATATTGGCGTTTGATTTACACCAAAGCAGGTTTAATGTAGTTTTAATGAAAGTACATTGGTGTAGCAGTCGTATATTTAAGCAGTGAGGTACTAGATACAGTGATGTGCCTGTAACCTTATATATTCACAATATAGCACTGCCTTATTGGTCTAATAAAACAGTTACTGTGCAATACAAATGTTCAGATGAATTTTTTTTTTTCAAAACAGTATTTCAACTCATTAAGTGAAGTCATTACATTGGAGGATACCATGCAAACAGAATGTACATTCAATGCGTCCTACTCAGTGAAATGCACATTCGACCATGCATGAGCAGGTGTTTTTGTTTTTACTTTATTTATTTTTTCCGCATGGCTGGAACACTGTATTGACCAGTCAACATCCAGGACTAGAACCGTTTTAGGTTACGTTTTAGGTTACTTTATTTCGATGGTCCACTTTAGACATTCTACTATAAGTAACTTTGCAACTACTGTACGTCAACTTCTGTAACTCTCATTAGAGTGTTGGTAGGCTGTAGTGGACTATTAGGTTAGGGTTAGTGTGTGTTACAATTCAGTTTAATAAAATAAGCTGACATGTTCTTGCAAAGTTACTTACAATCAGTAGAATGTCTGTAGGGGGAGCATCGCAATAATGTGTTAGCAGATATTAAGCTGACAGTCTACTAATACTCTAATGAGAGTTAGTTGACATGTTAGTTATAGTTATATGTCTTAGGTAAATTATGGAAATAGTGTTACCATCAATAGTGTTGATCATCTGGTATCTGCAGGAGCAGTATTTGGTAATTTAGGGAAACCTGATTTTTATTTACCTGCTTTATTTTTTATTTTATTTTATCCAATGCACACAGAATGTTAGCATTTCTATATTATAGATAACAGCTGCTGGGAAATGTTGTTGTATGAGGTGCGAGTTGTAATATTGATTGTATGTGGCAGTTGTGTTGAGTGCCCCAAGAGCTGCTTTGTGTCAAATCAGAGTCTCCCATCAGCCCCTTGTGTGCCGTTGTGTCTGCAAGTCTTTCCTTTCCATCACAGGAAATCTTTCAGGAGAATTCCCTTGCTCAGAGTTCCTGCTGTGATTTCTGAAAGCCGATCGTCCTTTTCCCTCATTGTGTTACTTGTTTTACTGAGTTTGGCTTCCTTTGTCGCTGTTTATTTTAGATGTGACCTGTGAAGGTACTGAAATCACAAATCAACTTCTCTCGCCGTGAATGGCTGGTTTTTGCAGCTTTGGAAATGTTTATGCCTGAGGGGTTGATTTTTTTAATTATTATTATAACAGATTTTAACAAATACTTTTTGTTATTTGAAGGTCCCAATGAAACATTGAAAACTTATATATATATATATATATATATATATATATATATATATATATATATATGTATATATATGTATATATATATATGTTTTTTTTCATGCATAATCAGGTGTTCAAAGCATTTTCTACTGGTTGAGAGAGGATTTACTGCAGTAAATTGACTTAGGATGGTCTATTTTACTGTCATTAGTGAATACTGTAGAATAGAATAGTATCTGAGAGCGCGGCACATTATATTCCGCGCGCGAGCAGAGAGATTCGCGCTCCCGCATTATATTAATGTACTTCTGCGCTACAATAATGCGCTTTCGACATTTGACAGGAAAATAACGCCATAGTTCTGCAGCATCCATGTTCCCTGTAACGTAACACCAGAGCACTGCTGTTTACCCCATAGACTGTAAAAGGTTTACCCTCGCTTCAAAGTCGCTGCTTAGAAGTGCAACATTGTAAAGGGTCCGTCTGAAACAGTGTAGCGCGGCACAGCGTAACGTTCGTTCCGAACGTTGTGTAATTAAATATATCGGTATGGCGGTATATTAAAAATTTGTATCATAACAAAAATATACACCGGTTTTCGGTATGAACCATTATACCGCCCAGCACTAGTAAATGTATGTCCCAGTTACACTTAATGTTGTCACATCGCTTGGAGCACCTTTAATAGTTATAGCTAATTTTCTGATCATCAGTCAACATGCTCAGTGGTCACAGACACGATGATGCACCTTTAATTTCACCTAGCTGGTTGCTCACTAAAAACCCCCACAGTCATCATGTTTTCAAGCTATTTTAAGTTTGATTGTTATGTGACATAAAGCAGTGATATCTAAGTTGTTTACTTACTTTTTAATTAGTCTTCCCATTAACGCCATAACTTTTTTCATTCAGACCGATTCCCAAACACGTAGAATAACAAGAGGAGGGATTAATCACACAAACCAAGCCTATCTTACCATAACCAATCATGTCCAATCATAGCACGATAGAGGCATTGCCTCCTCTCTCTAAATATGGATTATTATTAGTCAAACAAAACAGTTGACCGTTTAATTCCTTAAATGTTTAAAATTCAATTTCCGTTTCAAAATTACATTGCTTAATTTAAGTTTTGGTGGAAATAACTTGAAAAATGGCAGATTTCTCCTGTGATGCATGTATTTCCATGTATAGCCCTATTTGGATGGGATTAGTTTTACATAAAGAGGTGGGGTAAAGTCATTATTTCCAGAGCTTCTCTGTGATTTTAGTCCCGTTCGAATACCATCTCAGAAAGCATTATGGACAATGTCTGTAAAAATTATGGCGACTTTGACCTTCTGTAAAAAGGTCCGGAAAAATTACCTCAGGTAATGCTAATCCCGTCTGAATACAAATGTCTGTGATTGCTGATGTTGTATTATCCTAATGCTTATTCTTGTGTGTTATTGACCTACCTGAACTACTGTTTGCTCACCAATCTTCAACATGCTTTCATTTCATTTCAATATGGATGGTATCAGGCGAAATATTTTTTATTATAAAATTAATAAATAGAGCCAAATCACAACAAAAAAAAAAAAGATTAAAACTGGAACACTGCGAAAACTACCCATTTTAAAATCAGTGTCAGGTAAGATGCCCTGCTGTAAGATTTCTTTCTTGGTGTAAGACGCTTTTATAGATTTTGCTGCTCACTTATGTGGGTATCATAAACAGCCACTTCTATAAACTTGTGAAGTTTACTTGAATAGTTTTTTTTTTATATATAATAAATTAAAATTATATCAATAAATAATAATTTAAGACATATTCGTCATGCGTGATGCACACAAACACAGCACATGACCTTCTGTAACGCATACATCTAGAAAACACACAATCCCACCTCTGTAATAAACACAGAGATGTTAGTCCCCATCCGAACCGGTACATGAAATCACAGAAGTCGAGTGATAAAAATTGTAACTCAAATGTCGTTTAGAAAACTAGTACCATCCGAATAGGGCTTATGTTGTCCGTTAGGGGTGTGCAGCAGAGCCAATGTCTCTATCTGTAACAATCTCACAATTATTAGGATCTGTATTCGGATAAAACCGGGCTTGGTTTTAACAGGAAGTTTGTAGCCTTGTATAATTCCTAAAAAAAAAAAATCTTTATTATAATTATGACATTTCTTTAAGTATCTACTATCTAAATTTGTTGGCGCCCATAACCTTGTATACAATGGCATGTAGTGCAAATTATAGTCTAAAGAATACATACATAATTGCCGTCTCAAGGAGAGAGTTAGTTAGAGAAACATATAGGCCTATCGTCTACACTATCATATCATACAAGGTTGAAAACATGATATACATATCAAGTAGTAGAAATGTGTGTGATTTATATTTTAGTTTAGATTTTTGAGTGTTGGACAGAGACGGCGACACAGCTATTTTTGATCTCGCACTGCTCATTTAATCCATAAAGTTTACTCTCTTTCACTCCACAGCCATTATAGCGTAGTGATTTTAGATGTTTATTTAGGCTATAATATAGTGCTGTGCTGTCCCCTGCCTCACCTGTTATCCAGCAAACATGAGGAGTGACTGTGTCCTATTATTCGGTAGAATTGGTTATTCATTTTTAAGCCATTATCTGTGCCATTCTGAATAAGGTATTTGGCTTGGGACACACCCCTTTTGTTAGTAGACAAATAACTGTAAGACACTGGTCCAAAAGTATTCAGAACACACTCAACACTGGTGTGCTTACATGACTGTTGAGTATCTCTCTCTCTCCCTCCTCAGGTTGTGTTCTAAACGTCTCCATTGAGCGTGATTAATGGCTGTTCCAGTTGTAGTAGGGCTATGTTCCAGACCATCCTGATTATGACTCCCTCTTTCGGGCTGCGGTTCTGGCATTGCCGGCGAGTCTGCCGGGACCTCTGTGAATTTACAGCAGTTCTGTTCTGGCAGAGTGGCACTGGGACTCGGTTAGGGTTGTCCTGGGCTCTGTTATGGCACCTCTGCTGCCGCGGAACTCGTGTGCGAGCTGCTAGCAATATTACAGACAGGCCAGTGGCTGCCCACGGGAGTGCTAAAACTTATTATGCCATTCCTCTTTGCTTGACGTACGGCACGGCATGCTGGGAAGACAAAACTTCCCATCTCAACTCTCTTTGTTATGGCCCATCTCTCTCTCTTTCTTTTTATAAATTCATTTCTCTTTCTTCCTCCTTTTACCCCCCTTCACTCACCCCAGAATAAAATTTCAGTCCCTTGTCTTCTGTTTATTTGTCAGATTTGCGGATATGGATTGCACCGCAGGAAGTCGGAAGAATGAGGAATGAACTTTGACTAGCCAATCCTTATGAAATCAAGAGATATTGCATTTCTCTTCTTGCAAGGAGCGATCGCAGTGCTTAGTACGGCACGGCACAGCCCAACCTAGCATCTGCATGCTGCGTGCGATTGCAAATTTAAAAGCAATTGAACGGCAGTGATTTGTAAAATGACATGAATCAGCCGTTGTCTTAAATCTCATTATTGACTTGCTTGGAACTGACTTTCTTTCCAGCAACAGCAGATGCTGCTTGGGGTATTTTTGTCCGTGTGTTTTCATCTTTGCTTTAACCACAAAGTATAATTTCAAGCTCTCTCAGTTCTCTACCTTTGTCCTTGCTCTGTGTTATCCAGTCTCAAGAACATCATGTGAGTGAGTGTCTTTGATAGGAAGAGCGCACATGATAGTGGAGTGGTTACCAGTCTTGATTCTGTTTATACTGCCACGTTTGATGAAGTCTTTTGATCCGCTGTTTCAAAGTCATCCAGTGTCCTTGTGAGAGCCTCTATGCTTCCTACTGATAATGATGGATCTCTCTCTCTCTCTCTCTCTCTCTCTCTCTCTCTCTCTCTCTCTCTCTCTCTCTCTCTCTCTCTCTCTCCCTTTGTGGGCCTTTTGAGTCTAACTCAGTGTTTCTTTTCTTAACAACTATTTTGGTGGTTCTTTATAAGTAGACAAAGCCGCTTTATTCTGGCACAGATATCAGTTGCACATAATGACAGTTTCAGTGTTCAATGACTTTCTCCACTGATATAGTTAGGCAGAAATTGTTTCCATCAGTTTGTTTTACTGTTTTACAATCTCTTTCTTTCTTTCTTTCTTTCTTTCTTTCTTTCTTTCTTTCTTTCTTTCTTTCTTTCTTTCTTTCTTTCTTTCTTTCTTTCTTTCTTTCTTTCTTTCTTTCTTTCTTTCTTTCTTTCTTTCTTTCTTTCTGTTTGCTGAGGACCTCAGGAGTTCCTGATGACACTATATAAACCCTTCCCACTGACCTACTGTTCCCTCTTAAAGGACTGTGTTTCCTTTTAAATCCTAGTTGACAGTTAATGCATAGTAATCGAAATGCCCACGGGCCAACGGCCAGCCATGTCTCTGAAAATACGGAATAATATCTCAAGATTATACTGTAGGACATTTTTTTTTTTTTTTTCATTCAAGGAAGTTCACTCTGCCAACGGCTCTCTTTGAGACCACTACACTGGAGTGTTTTGAAATGAACATGGGCAGACTTCTGCAGAAGGCCAGAGAGAAAGCTAGTCCTCCTCCTCCTCCAGTTTTCTGTCATCTTCTGATGTTTCCTGCATCTTGGCTTGAGAGCTCAGCGGAGAGAGCAGTCTTGCATTATTTAGATAGGCAATCGCTCAGAAATTCCACTGTGTTTAGACGTTCCAGGGCGTACCAGGCTAAAAATATCAGTTAGGGCCCAGCTCCTGTACTCAATGTCCATGTAATGAAATCTCCAGGTGTAGTTATTCATCTCTCACTCGCTCTCTCCAGCACGGCCCTCTTTCTTGGTGGCATTGTTGCCGTGGAGATGGATGGATGCTGAGGCGTGGAATAAATCTGCATTCATTTGATGACGAAGCAACCACACAGGTGTCCAATTGCCAGCATTGGTGTACTTTGTGTGGAAGACCACATGAGACGCCAACCTGAGATGGTTAGCACTGATTGGACGGACAGGGAAGAGTTATGCGAGAGCAGAATGGAAACTCACCTCCCTCTTGTGCAAACGTTGAGGGTGGTTTGTGTTGTTTTATTGTTATTTGTGTGCTTCACAGTTTGGAGTTTGGAGTTTGCTGTTGTGGAAATTGATATCGCCCTAGTCAATATCCATTCCTGATGCTCACTGTTTATGTGAAGCGTTTATAAGGACACACTCAAATATTGTTGCAATGATAATTATGGCTCTATTTGTTGCTATTTTTCATTATTTGCATTACTGTCTCGTTAAAAAAATGAGTATGTACTTTCTCTTGTGTAAACAATCCAAAACAAAGTGTTGCAGTTAAACAAATGTTCCTAACACGGTTTATTGCAGTGAAACCTGCCAACGCATGTTGTATATTTTTTTCCCAGCAACTGTCTGTGTTGTCATTGCAGAAACAGATGGCATTTCTTAGTACTTTTAAGAGTGTCTATTAAATCCAGTAACAGTGTGATTAAGGGGTGATGTTTCCTGTATAATAGTATTCAGAAATAGATTGTTGTATTTTCTCAAGGAAATGTAAGTGGCACTTCCTTGTGCAAAATTTGCTGTTATGATACCAGGGTGTTTTGAGTGTTTTCCTGGGCATTGCTATGCAGTTGCTTGGGTGTTCGGAGAGGTTGCCAGGTTGATCAGGTCTGCAAGTTGATGGTTTTGAGGTCATTTATGTTCATAGCTGCGGATGATTGTTTTGATGATTTAATTGAATAAATATTCAATTTCATTACGTTATACTATTTTGTGACGCATAGACTTGGCTCATGGTCTATTTTCTGAAGCAGCTTTCAAACTATTTTCAATAGTTTGCAAAGATTGTTGCATAATTTTTTGACTTTTAAACTTTATTCTTGTAAAAGTATGAATGGCTTAAAATTGTTTGAAGTCTGTTGTCTCATTATTGTCTTTAACAGACTGGATCAAATTGAATAGACAATATGTACTGGCCAATACATTGTCTCCCCTCACTGTAGCAGATGTCTGTTTAATATGTCATGTTGTGTGTTTACATCATTAACAGCATCCGAATGTTCGGTGTCACATGTGATAAAGAGCAGCTGTCTCACACAGTAAGGTCTAAACCCTGCGTTCATCCAAATACTGTCCATTTCATTTGCTAATGAAAGACAAGCATAGAGGAAATTGCTTCTGGTTAATTTCAGGCCGCCTTTGACATGCACATACACACTGATTTATTTGCATGCAGAGTAAGAGCAGTGAAGATCCTGAGAGCACATTAAACCTGAGACAATTAAAGAGACTCTGTCAACTCCTTCCGTTGCACTCTAACATTCTCTCGCTCACATTGATACGGCAGCCAATCACTTGTTTATTAGCAAATAAAGCGTCTACGAGTGAAGAAGTGAGACTTGAATGCTGTTCAGAGAGACAGGAAGTACATGTGAACTCATCAATGTTAACAAGATGTCCACTGAGATAGCAGGGGAAAGTTAGAGAGAGATTCCGTTTGAAATGACCGAGCAAGGCATTTATCTTGACTTTGGGCAGCAAAGGCGTATGGTAGTCCCTGGTGTAGAGCAATGTTGTGTAGCATGCTGATGTGCACAGGCCTTCTTTCTCAACTGTGAGAGAGAGTCTGAGAGATCATACAGAATAGACAGAGATATGGAGTGACGCCCGTGGGAGGCTGCTGGTCATCCGTTTCAGTTTTACATTCTGTTCTGATTCTTTCCAGATTACCAAAGGAAGTCCCATGCACACAAATGCCCTATCATTTTATTGTTTTAATGAACTCTTCTATTTTCTTTTGTAGTACACACATTTAAACACATTTGCACACATTCTTTATATGGGAGAGACTACTACAATACTACTACTGTTAAATGGTAGCCAAATAGTTACTTTTTTTTTTTTTTTTAAACACGATTTATTTGTTTCTGACTCCATTTCAGTATGAAATGCACACTTTTCACAATCCAATCAATTCCAGATGGATAAAATTAAACCTATTTTCCCCATCTTTGAATATCCTATTTCTCTTGTAAGAACATCTGCAAATACATGCATATCTAGGGGATGGGAAGGTCATTTTTTTAGACCCTGGCACACATGTGGTCAAGACACTTTCTTCACTCATATGGATGACATCAGCGAGCCAGACTCTCTAATGCCAGTTTCCATTCTCATTGGTCTGGACCTCCACCCCTTCTTGCCCCTTGGCTGCCAAGCAGATGGTCACTTATTAGTGGTAATTAAAATTCCATCATTGATCATAGTTTGTAATCATATTTAATACGAGTCCTGTTAATAATTTAAGGGACAAAGATATATGGCTGTCATTTAAAAGCAGCAGGGGGAACTCGGCCACCAGCAGAAGTTCATCCTTTATGCTTTTACCTGTATTGGTGAGAAATGAACCATTTTACATGCTGCTCTCCGGCTAATAGTCTCTCATGTTAAAAAATAGTATCAACTAGATCTGGATGAGATGAATTTTGAAAACAGCCTACTTCCTCGTTCATAATTCATACGCACTATTCACTTGTCGATTACTCAAAGACAGACACATATTCAGACAGATGGTGAATAACACAAATTTATACGCAGCTATTATAGATCCCACTCTTTCTTAGGCTGTTGTGAGACAAAACGAAGGCCTTTAGTGTGGCTCAGACGAGGTGATTCACAGCCATTTAAGGAACTATATAGCTCCTTTGCATGGGAAGTTGTAAGCCAACTCATTTGCTAGCTTTGCCATTAGGAAGCATGGGGAAAAAAGCCCAAGGCTGTATATTTGATCCTCAGAGAGGTCGACATTGATTGTGTGCAGCAGAAAAGAGAAGCGAATGATTTTGCCATTTCTGTCTGATAACTGAGGGCGTCAGTTCACCACCCACATCAATGCTTTAGCCATTGCTTGACAAATTCTCTCCTGTAAAGAATATGGAAAAACAACTGATATACTTATTAAGATTCAATTTTTAAGATGTCATTGCTGTAGCATGTTGAGTTTCACTGCAAATGGATATATGCAATGCATACTGTATGCATATGTCAAGTGGAACCACGGGTGTACTCACACTAGCCAGTTTGAACCGTGCCCGAGTGCGCTTGACCACCAAAGCGCGGTTCGTTCGACTAGTGTGAGTGCTCCGAACCGTGCCCGGGTGCGGCCCGATTGGCCGGCCCTGGCCCGCTTGGAAGAGGTGGGCCAGAGCACGGTTCAGTTGGACTCGGGCGCGGTTCGCATGCAGTGGGAGCGCTAACCGTGCTGGAGCACGGAACAGGACGCGTGATGTACGGGATCTGTAGTCCGTAATCAAAGCTGCAAAGTCCTTGCTGCACTTCAGCTGGTACCTTGCAAACCTCCTCATACGAGCAGCGCGCCACTAAGGCGCCACTAAGGTGACACATCTGTTTAACAACAGGCTGAGAGAGGGCTGTGGACCAAACGACACAAAATTATCCACAAAGAAAACAGAGCGATGGACTCCATTGTGTTCAGAGAGCGCCGCTCGTCTTGTTTATCCCGAAACCGTCGCACCATAATGACGTAAGCGTGCTCCGGCACGAATGCTGAAACCCTATGTGAGTGCAGGCCAGAGGGGGAGTGGGGAGGGGGGGACAATCGTACTCGGGCCCGGTTCATGGCAACCGTGCCTAGTGTGAGTACACCCCAATAGCATATATATAGATAGAAGAGGCGTGTATGAATTATATTTGTAATGCACTTCCAAATACATTACCAGATACAGTTATGTATTTGGCATGTTAAAAGGCGTTTTGATTCACAAAGCTGTTATTTGCAACAATAGTTAGTCATCTTTAGTGTAGAGTTTTGAGGAGTAGCTGGAAATAAGTTTCATGGTATCTTAAGACTAATCTCAGACTCACACTTGCACTTCAGACTTTAATAG
Organism: Siphateles boraxobius; assembly: GCF_051911475.1. Classification (NCBI taxonomy): domain Eukaryota; kingdom Metazoa; phylum Chordata; class Actinopteri; order Cypriniformes; family Leuciscidae; genus Siphateles; species Siphateles boraxobius. The sequence goes on along the minus strand of NW_027508811.1, from coordinate 8,895,241 downwards.
AATCCGTCTTTTCTTTTCTATCTCCTGTGTGACCTTCAGTTTCTTCACACAAGAGGTGGACTGCATCAAACTAAGGTTGCGTTTACACTTGGCATTAACATGTGATCACTGTGATCCTATCAAGCAGACCGGATCATCAACATCATCATATACCCTTCACCGTACCTAGAGATTGGCACGGTGTTATTTCAGTTAGCCTAATAGCTGGTTTGATTTGCATTGAGAGATGATCTTATGGAAAGTACCCCATGCCAATCTCTTGGTATGGTGAAGGGTATGTGATGATGTGGGGCTATTTTAATTCCAAAGGCCAAGGGAACTTTATCAGGATGCATAGTATCCTGGATCAATGAAACAACTGGCCTTTAAAAATAAACATCTGCCTGCCTCTATGAGAATTTATCATAGGGGTGTCCTGACTTATGCAACCTGTATTTTAAGGAAGAACATTTATTTATTTACGATACATTATTCATTCACAAAGAAAATTGGTGTCCTTAAAGGGTTGGATTTTTCCTAATGTTTTTAATTAAGGCATTAAGATCAATTGACCCTTTGCCAAGACCCGCCCCCCTTAGTTACTGTCGCTATGTCCGACAAGCTAGGCCGCTCTCACACACACACCATGTTCTCACGCAGTGAAAAATACATCGCGGATCAGAGAGGAGACTGATAACACGCTGACAGACAGATAAAAATTTGGTCATTTTTAAAAAGAAATTTAAAGAATAAATACCGTTTTGTGGCTCTTTAATGTGTCGTGACAGATCGCTGTAGAGCCTCAATTAAAGCTGCTCGTGAACGATCATCTCTTCCTTCTAGTTCATTTATAGCATCAAATAAACATGAATGAACATAAGAAGGAATGTTGTTTTAACCGCGGAAAGGCGTCAGTATATTCAGTATTTCAAGTTCAAATCCTCCCATGTTAATCTACTAACTCTCCTGACTGCTTTGTCGGACAAAATGGAGGATGGTGAAGTATGATTGGTCAGATCACCTGTCAATCAAGCTCCCTGCGAAGGGTCAATTTCCAAAAGAAGATTTTTTTATTCCTATTTTTAGTCAACTTTAGCATGGGTGTGCTCACTTATGCTAAGCACTGTAGACAGATAAAAGAACATCTGTGGCTTAGACTATGTAGCATGTTGTATTTGGAAATATGGGAAGTCAGCCCAAAATAATAGAGTTTAAAGTTGACCTACATGAAGCCATAATGAAATAAATTGATTATATGAACAAATGCAATTACAACAACCAGATGTGCTCGCATGCAATTAGACAATTATGCAAGGTGAGCTTCTGTTTGATTGTCAGGCACATATTGTTCCACTCCATCCCTCCTGACAGTTTTCCGTGCCCTTGTTCACTTACAATAATGTGTCAGCAGCTCTAAAGCAATAGAGTAAACAGTATTATCAGGATAATCATCTAACATTTAGTGCTGAGAATTCAGCTTTGCCATCAGAGGAATAAATTACATTTTAAATAAATGTGAAACAAAAATAAAAGGGCTATTTTAAATTTCATCATTATTTAACAATATAAGTTTTTACTGTATTTTTGATCAAATAGCAAATTGCTGAATATTGAAAAAAAATCGCACTCATTTTTTTTTTTACATTTTTTCAAATTTTATATTAACATTGAACTTGTACCACCTCAAAAAAGCTGGTAGGGGTGTTTCCATGTGATATTCAAAAGGAATGCTTACAGCATTTTTAGACTTAGCAAAACATTAATTATGGAATCTTCAGGGATTGTTCTAAATGCAGAGAAAGCTTGTCCTCTTTTTTATTTTTGGATGTCATTCTTTAGTATCTATGTTGCATAACATATTGTGACAAACTACATAATCCAGCACCATTTGTTGTTAACCTGAGTGACATTGACAGTCAGGTGTTAGTGTTTGCAGCTTATGTAAATATTATAAATCTATGAATACCTTTAAATGTCTTCAAATAATTAAATTGTGTGCATCCTCTGTATCTCCTCTGTACAGTAGAGTTACATTAACACTTACTTTGTATATGCAAACAGCAGCGCTCTGTATTCATCCTTTTAGAAGTCAGAGGCTGTCATGGAGCATGCAAGAAAACACAAATATCCTTTTAACTGCATAGAGACACGAGTATGAGGCATAGGAGTCTCTCTCTTTCTCTCCCTCTGTCTCTCTGATATCTGCAGCCACCACATGCTTGTATTTTTCTGTTTTTCTCTTCTAGAAAAACATTATTCCTTTGAAAAGTGGCAATCCCTTTTTATGGCCGTATTCCTCCTTCAGCGGCGCGACAGCGCTTTTGTGCGTCGATAAGAGTTTGTGACTGAATTGTTCTTTGATCTGCCCCTAGTGGAGCAAGAACTCCAGAAGGTTTAGCAGCGAGATGCTAATGTCGGGCTTGAGCGTGCTGATATCACCCCCCAGGCCTGTTTTACAGTACAAAGACAGACTCAGCCTTAATGCTGCCTGCTAGAGAATTCTGTTGACAAGGTTTCGGTTCTTTCTTTTTTCATTTTTTTTTCATTTTACTTCCCCAAGTGGAGGTTTAAATGCAGCAAGCACATCATATGTAAAATTTATGCAAAGTAATACTACTAAATTGAAGGGGGTTTGGATGCCTTCAGAAGCAGGCACTGGGAACCTGAATTATTCTGTAGTCAAAACAGACTCTGGAATTAGAAAAAGACAAAACTCTGTTGGAAAATTACTGTACACTTATATTAATTAATGCAACTTCGCTTAATAATAAAACAGTCAGGAAAGAGCTCTGGTTGTAGAACTAGCTGATGCTTGGGTTAAGTGGAAAAGGAGCGATCTATAATTGCTATGTCAGGCATGGAGTAATAGCACAACAACCAATCGTTTCAAATAATAACTGTGTACAATGCATTTAGATTTAGGTTTACAATTACATATACTGTATGTAAGTTTCTGTAACCATTAGTTTTGGATTTAGCTACAGAATTCACCCTTCGCCTGGAGTTTGATTGACAGGTGATCTGACCAATCATAAACGCCCAATGAGTCATTTTGTCCGATAAACAAACCAAACAAGAGAGTTAGTAGATTAACGTCGGTGGACTTGGACTTGAAAAATGGTGTATTGACGTCTTTTCGCAGTTGAAACAGCATACCTTCTGATGTTCGTTCATGTTTATTATTTAATGCTATAACTATTTGGAAGAGATGATCAGGTCATGTGCCGCTTTAATTGAGGTGCTACAGTGATCACTGTCACCACACATAAAAAAGCCACAAAAACTGTATTTATTGTTTGATAAAAAAAAAGAAAGCTGAGACTTTGTTTCATATCAAAAGTAACCTGCACTGTCTAAGGGCCGTTACATAGTCAACGCGAGCGAGCAACGCGAGTGATGCAAGCGACGCGCTCCCTTTCATAGTCTAAACAGTGGACGCAAGCGTCACGGGCGATGCGTGAAATGCAATGAAAGAGTCGGGTCATATCATATTCAGATCTAAATGGAAACTGAAGAGGAGTGCATATTGCTGATTTTACATCGGCGGCAACAAAGGCAGCGCAGAGATAAAGTTAGGCGGTGGTATGTTCGCCCTTTAAACCGAAGAAGAGATCAGGATGGGGAGTTTGTGTCTCTGGTGCTTCCCATGCGAAGCCTGGACGAGGAGAGACATTTCCAGTACTTTGGGATGTCGGCGCCAAAATTTGATCAATATAATTTGGTCATATAAAAGCGGATGTATACGTATAAGCTCGCATAATTTTTCCTCTTCGCCCCCCACTGTATTCAAACCTTCTTCTGTAAACATAGTATACTTGAATTAATGTACAATACTTGCAATGTCGCCCCCACCGACACGTATCAAAGTATCACATATAAACGCATATCAAAAACTAGGACGACACATTTGGCTATGCATCGACGCATAATGGCGGCCGAAGCATAGAGATGAGTAGCCTTGCGGACACGTATGCGTACCGATGCGTTGACTATGTAACGGCCCTAATCTGTCAGCGCGTTGTCAGTGTCCTCTTTGCTTCACAATGTATTTTTCATTGCGTGAGAACATGATATGTGGCGTGAGATCGCCATGGCTTGTATGACGTAGCAACAGTAGGGGGGTTTGCAAAGGGTCATGTAGGATCAAATATGAGCAAATTTGGTTAAACGGGGTACATTTTCCCCGTTTTAGGAATCTGAGTTTGAAATATTGTGCCAAGACTAATGATATTTTTTTTAAGCTGCAGAAACCTACATCACAATGTTATTGATTCAGTCTGAAACTGTGCTTGCATTTTGAGGCCATTTCTTTTGACCTTTCCAGGCACAGGAAAGCAAAGGGCAAGACATATTTACTAAGGTATGGATCGGTTCTTGGGAAAATCTTTCCGGAATTCAGGAAAGACCTCCTTTTTTAGCCCATAGCGGTGGGAATTGTGTTCTTTGTCTTTTTGGTCTCTTCAGTGACGAGAGTTTCTCTGGAATGTTGGCATTGCAGTAAAGTTCATGGTGTATTTGTGTCTGCTGTTGTTACTTATTTTGTGATTTGGGTCTTATTCTAGTACTTAAGTAAGTTATTGTAAATATAAACCGTACCAGACTAGGGCTGGGTTAAAAATATTGATTTCTCGATTGTAATCCATTCTCATTTTGATGAACCAATTTTGATTCTTAAATCCCAAGAACTGATCTTTTAGTCTATGTTTTTTTCAGTTAATGAATAAACAAAATCTTGTAGCGCGCCTCCCTGAAGTTATGTTAAAAAATACAGTACAGCTTACCAAAATCCACATCATATCTCATGTAATCACTTAATCACTGTTTTAACTGTGAAAAAAAAACATCAATAAAATATCTTGTTAACAGTATACTGTCACACAATGTTACATTTACCTCAGAAAAGCCATTCAGTGACTACAAACACATTAGTCAGCTAACTTTAGAGAGATTGAATTAGAGATGAACTTTAGCATTTTGCTAAATAAATACACTATATTACATATTCTTTTTTTTTTTTTTTTTACTTAACCAGTTCTTAAATATTTTATATATGTATGAAAAAATCCATCATGAAAACAAAATCAGAATTTAATCAAATCGCAAGCTTGTGAATTCAAATTAAATTGTGAAATTTGTGTAAATTCCCAGACCTTCCCATACCAGACTTATCTGCTTTAGTATTTTATTTTGTGATTTTGCGTGAGCTGAACATTTTTACTGTGGCTTCAATAAGTATTTGGCACCTTAACTCACACTTAAATTGTATGACTTATACCCGAATATACTAGAGATGCACCGATTACAAATTTCTAGGCCAATTCCGATTTCCGATTTTTCATTGAGTTCGACCTGCCGATACCGATTTTAGCCGATTCCAATTTCATTTTTTCTAACCACTTTACAGCACACACAAATATTTATTTTCTATTTTTTCTTTAATAGAACATTTTACATTTTGCATAGAACAAAGAACTACAGGTATATACTCCTGTTATGGAAATTCACACACATCTAAAGTGCAGTGTTATGGAAGAGCTGTTTCCTTCTTTTCACATCCAATATCCAACTAAAAAAATGTGATCTATTTAGCAAGCTAAACACCTGAATGAAAACAGGTAATCGCAATAAAATAATATATAAATAACAAATAAAAATAAATATAGTCTTGAAGAATAAAGATATTTCTCAAACACACACACAGGCCTATTGCAATCACTTGTACATCAATGGCAAGTTTTTCTTCGCTAACAGAAGCATTTCTGCTTTGTCACCAGATAGTCTGTTTCTTCTCTTTCTGCCACATGTCCAGCCAGACTAAACAAGCACTCACTGTCAATGCTTGTACATGGTGCAGAGAGGTAAACTCGAGGATTGGGAAATAATAAAAACTAGTTTAAATGGGTAAATTTTCTATAAATATTTTTGAGTCTTCATTTTCTTTTCTGACATAGCCTACTCCAGTTCTTGTTAAAACACACCAGACATGCAAATTCTGTGTATGTTGGGTACTTTTTGTGTGAAATCATATTTATTTTGTCCATCAAAAGTGTGCTTTCACTTTAATTGAGCGTGAGCAGCGCAGCAAAAATAGACTCGGTGGTGAAAGTCCCTCTTCACCGTTGATCACGCGCTGTTGACGGTCACGCAACGCTCCTGTGAATGCACTCATTGATTAACATGCACGCCGAGAAAAAATGAAAGCACTGCTCGCGCTTGCGGTGTGAAACGGCCGTAATTCACGAGGTTCTCTACATGTGCGTTCCTTTTGTGTGATACTGATGTTGCGGGATGTCAATCATGCGGTGCCTGAATGCATTTGACCGGCATAAAATTGAAATATGTCAGACTGACCGGCCGGTCGCCGGTCATGGCCGTTCACGTGAAAATTGGCCAATTCCGATCACCAGCCGATCAATCGGTGCATCTCTAGAATATACTGTTTTAACTGAAAGCAACTTACACTGACATATTTTAAAATATGTCAGTGCCATTATTTTTTTTCAAGATGCATACCATTGATTTTTTTTTTTTCTTCAAGGCACGTTTATAAAAGCTACTTAAATGCCAATTGAACTAAGGCCTAATTCTGGTTTAGTATATGCCCTGTCTGTGAAACCAGGCCATTATGGCTTTGCAATAGAGGATAAAATATAAAACCAAGTGGCATTAATTTTTTATAAAAAGTTTGGTTTAAGGCGAGACACTACAGGTGAATAAGGTATTTTTTTTTTAACTAGCAGATATCACCATGAAACTTTGGCAGTTGATTACCTACATTAAGATGAGAAAAAAAATGTATTTCAAGTTTTCTATAATTTAATTTTTAAATATGCAAATGAGACATTATCTAATAAAATATGCGCTAATTTGCATATATTTTAAAAAACTAAATCTGAGTATTGGATAAAGCCAGGTTCAAAATAATGTTTTCATTGTGTTCACATATTAGATGGGAAAAAATATATAGCCTTAAAAAAAATATTTTCGACATGTTTTTTGGAATAAAATGTTATATAAATCAGGCTAGGAATAATATTATTTACAAATCCCTCTGTACATGTCTTCATAATATAACTAGGTACAAGACTGGAAAGTTTGGTGTATATAGGTGCTACCGAAGTGGAGATTTCGGACTTGGAGTATGAGAGAAAAGTCATTTTGAGAAAACAGGCTTTAAATATTTAGCATCAGCCAATGAGATTGCGCATTTAGAGTAAAATCCCCCCTTTTACTTTCGCGATTAGTTGCTGATCAAAAGGAAATGACCATATTTGGATACGGCAGTATTGTTCAGGAGAGAGAGAGCTTTCTAACGGTGTGTGTGATGACAGGGTGCAGATCTCGATCGCGGAGCAGAGGGATGATTCATAACGACAACTTATGATGAATTTATGAGAAATTTACAGACGCAAACAGACAAAGTGTAGTAAAATAAAGACTTAAATTTTTGTTTAGACTATTTAGATGGTATTAGTTAAAATTGTTCATAGTGAATGTGATAAACTGAATTTGTGCCGAGGAGAAATTACTTTAAACATCATCTAAAAGCCACACTATGCGCATTTCCATTACAGATTTGTGCAAAACTTTTGCGCTTTTTTTTCTTCTCTTCTAAATGACTACAAAAAACTATTGCAAAATGACGGGATTTCCATTTACTGATGTTATGCGTATGCGACTAAACTCAAGAAGAAAGTCATTCCAAAAATCATGGCAACGGACCGTATATCTCAGCCACCGCACTGGCCATTATCATTAATTGAAGGAGACGTATGTGAGTTTCAAGCATTAATGACAAGGAAAGACCCTTATACTTGAGAGCGGCACATGTGAGGAGTTTCTGGGTGTTTCTCTCTCATATCTGCTTCGAGGTCTTGATTGTGGCATTTCTTTGAGGTTTAGAATACAGTATTCCTGTAATTCTTTTGTCTTTTAAGAATTTAATAAAGAACTTTGTCTCGTATTCTTTCCAAAAAGAAATATTTCTTTTTCGAATTGCCTGAAAAACCACCTCATGCGAGCGTAAAAACCTTTTTGCAGTAAATGGGAGTTTTTGCGAAATTTACGTTTCCATTGGGCGTATTTTCAATTCGCAATTTCAACTTGCGCAATTTGAAGGGTAATGGGAACACGGCTACTGACATATGTTAATTAAGCGTCATTGTAATAATAATTCATACTGTAAATGTTTTCTTAGAAAAGCTCTTATATATTTAGCAGATGGATTGTTAGCAGATATGAACTGCTCCTGGGGTAAGTTGCATAAACGTAGCCACTATGTTAAGACTGTCTCAAGAACTAATTTGAACAACTAACAGTTAGATAAGAGGTAATCAGACTGACTTTTCCCATTCGAATTAGACTCATCTACCATTTTATGTAACTGACTTAAAGTTAATACCAGTCTTAAAGGGGAAAAAAAATGAGTTGACTAACTTTTAAGACTAACCTAAGCAGTTTATGCAACCGGTCACAGTTTTCTTTACCTTAATTGCCCATTGACCTTCTGTTGACTTGATATGTTGCTCAAAATAGTCTGAGGTAGACAGGCAGAGATATTCCCTTCAGAGAGAAAAATAAGGAACAAAACATAGTACCACGATAAATTAATTTGGTTGTTCTACTGCCCATGATTGTGTCACGGTGGGTTGCAGGAAGGCAGACAAAGTTGACGATAATTTCAAATACAAAGTTTTAATTACAATTTAGAAGACAGGCAAACAGGTTGATCTACACACTTAACATAACAGTGATCGGACAGAGAATGGATGTGAGGGACCAACTTATATAGCAAACACAAATGAGGATGATTAATCAAACACAGCTGAACCAAATAAACTCCTAATGATGGTGACCACGGTAACAAAGGAGTGGCGGGAAAACTGAACAAAGGAAAACATGTGACTAATGAAAACAAGCTGTGACAGATTTTCAGTGTGAAAGCTTTACTTGCTAAAATCTGACCATCTGGTGTTGAAACGAGTACAAAATCGGACCTTGGACCGAAAATACAAGCTCCTATCCAGCCAATTACGATATTACTGGTGAAGCAAAGAATGTAGAAATATCTCTTGTATTGGGCTGATATCATGATATGAAGTTCAGGGTATACATAAATATCCAATAATCCGAGGCTAGTTCATGCAAATTATATAGTGAATAAAGGGTGGGCGATATAGCCTCAAAATGACATCATGATATTTCAAGAATATTTGCGATAATGATATTTATGACGGTATAGAAAAAAAATCTAGACAATTTTCTTATTACATTTATCTCCCCTAAATATTTGCTCACTCATTGCGTTTTTACAATTGGGTAATCTTGTTGTTAAGACTTTACACAACACAAGGAAGTTTGATTTCAATCTTTGAATTAAATTGAAAAAAATAGCAAAAATATTTACAAAATAATAAAGATACAAATAAAGAGAAAAGTTTTTGGGTAGGTCTAACACTAGTATTCAGAAACACTACAGAAACTAAATAAGGTAATCAAATGTAAAATAACACTGATATTAGTCCTAAATCCTGACTAAATGAAATACATAGGCCATTAATTCTGATTTCTTACAATTAAAGCTATCTCTTGTTGTTTTGACGACAACATTAATGACAGACACATATGGCTGCTGTCAATTTTAGAGCTAGTGCACGGATCCATTAATGTTTTCATTGTACTGTCTGTGACACTGTCACATGCGTTTTATGCATATGTAAGACATAACCGATATAACTGTGCCGGATTTTTAAAAAAATGTGCGTGTCGTCATACAATGAACATACAATCTACATACAATCTACATGCTAAAGTGAATCAATGTTTGCGGTAGACCTGTGGGAACAATTAAAATACTATTGAAGTGGCTTCCTTTTTAAGTACTAAATCGTCATCGGAGGCTGACATGCTGCTTTTACGCTCAGAAAGGTGTTGTTGTTGTGCGCGCTACAGGACGTTAATGTCCCATATGTCATTGCGTCGCTATATCATTAATATCGCGATATGACACTTTTTTTATCAATTTATACCAGTGTTATCATGGACGGTATGATATGGCACACCCCTATAGTGAATTTTACAGTTGTTTCATGTGTTACAATACCCTCAAGCTGTCTTTCTCATTAACTGGACTATAACAACAGCAGGGTGATCCAGAGTTCTTGATCCAGAGAGATGAGTCCCACGTGACTTATTGACAACTCTGAGTCAATAAATCAATTGTACGGCACCAGTCTTCTCTTGGGTATCAGCTGGCGTTCTTTTCTTGTTTCTTCTTGCTCCGGTCTGTCAATCCCAGGAATCAGTCTTGCGAGTAGAACAAGTTGATGTTCCAGTGTGAATTTCCATTAAGTTGTTTTCCTATTAGAAGGTTGGAATCAGACTTTACTCACTGACTCACATGAATCTGGTTTCCATATGAGCAATCTCAAAGATTCACAAGGGGAATCTTTCATTTTATAAAAGACCTAAACAAACTAAACTGTTTTTTTAAAACATATCAGATACGTACATACAGTACATCAATAACTTAGTGGAGCAAAACGGCTAACTCTTGATATGACTTCACGGCATGAGCATAGCAAGTATAGATTTTGAATCAGCTTGTTGGACACAAATGTAGTTCACTGTGGTCTCACCACTTCTTCTGTCTCAAAACAACTTCCAATTACTGAAGCATCTTCCATACTTTCAGTAAGTTTTCAGTCTTGTTGGGAAAGGCTCATTCATGGGCCTGGCAGATATAAACGCCTGTTGCCCTTTAATTCTTAAGTGTTGCTCCATTGGGTGTAGGACCAAAGTGCTTTGATCATTTATTTCCTCCCTGCTTTCTTTTCCTCAAAATTACTTTCTGTAACCATGCCAAGGCAAACCAATCAATAGTTCAGCTACTAAAGTTCAAGGTGGCTCAGTTTCAGTACCTCTCGACTTATCACCCCTGGAGATCATTTCCTTTGTCCATTTTCAAAGGGCAAATGTTTTGAGCCAGCAAAGTCTCAGAGCCACATAAAAAGGAGGACATCAGTGAAACACTTTTCCAGCATTTTTCGAGATCATTGATCGACCCTGCCACCTTGTGAAATTTTTTTTTTTTTATGAAACTGATTCTTACTATCCTTCCTATTATATATGATGCAGTTCAAATACTTTAAATACCACTAGTGGGAATGTTGCTATTTTTGCATTTTCTAATTGAATACAAAATTAGCATGAATGTGAGGGGTTGTTTACATCTCAATGATGCACTAAAAACGGAAAAGATTTTCTTTTGATTTTCAAAGTGAAGCCACTGCATCGCTATATTGGTATTCCCTAGTATTCCCTCACATTATATTGAATTAATATGAAATCATTTGATTTTAATGAGAAAACATTACCTAATGAGTCAGCGTTTTTATATCTGAAGTCTCCTGTACATTCTTCCAACACAGGTGCCCTAAACATTTAAATTGTTATTAGATTAATTGTCGGGAATTTACCCCCTTATTAAAAGTTACGTTCATCTTCATTACAATAGCGAATGTCAGATCAGCTGACGGATGAGGCACCTCAGCATTTATATTACAAATGTCACAATGATTCTTCTGAAATCTGAATATAGATTTATGCTTTGAAAGGCATGCACATACAACTTATTACGTCATGTACATTTATTCACTGTGGTTAGATACACCCATCTTAACGATTTCTATATATAGTTTATCTTTCCCGAAAAGACCATAAAACAAAACAGATAACGTTCGAAGTATCAATTAATGTACATACATACGGTATCTTAAAAAAACTATTCATGTGCAACTGAAACGCTGCAAAATGGGTGATTTTTGGCTAGGGGTGTAAATCGGAGCCTACATGACGATTCGATACGATACCGATTTCTTAAGCCAACGATTCGATTATTTTCAATACTTCAGATTTCCCCGTGGTGCAATACGATTCGATTCGATACGATTCAATAATCGATATTTTTACATGATTTCTATTAAGTTTCAAATAAATCAACAAAAATGTTTATAATTTGCCTTTTATTGATAATACAGGAACAGTATTCTATTCACATAATGTGAATGTTGTGCTCAATGCACTGCAAATAGAACAGCAAATATAACAGTTACTGCATACAGTTCAAAACTTGATTCTATCGAATCCTGGTGGGTTTCCGTGCATCTGACGTCATCGCAAACGTGCACGACGCATGATAGAAAACAGAACGCGGGTCAATATATTGTGTTTTTTTATTTTAGTTGGTGCTATTATGCACAGCTGAGTGAACAACACCGGTTTACTGTGTGTCGCATTTGGCTTTTTGCTGATTGCAAACGCAGGAGACAGTGGATTTCCATTAATTTGTTGCCCTGAGTCCACGCGCTATGTGTGTGCGAATACACTGCAGACTCACTCTCGCTCTTATCAAAGGTAAATTATCAACACTATCATCCCTTACATGTGTTTTATTTAACTAAATACATCATAATCAGCTAAAAAGCATGCGCAGGTCACTTACTTCCTGAACAAGTGCGCACCCGAGTCCGTGATGCTTTCACATTCACGCGTTTCGCGTCACGGTTCGAGTGCAACCGAACTCAGCGCACCTCCTCCAGGCAGTCTCGGGTTTGGTACCCCAGTGCGCACCAGGGTCCGCATGACAGACAGCGTTTATATAATTAGCGATTTTTCATGCGAACCGTGCCCGTTCCGTTCCGAGTTGGTGTGAAAGCACCCTAGACTTTTCAAGTAAGCTGTTGAAGTAGCCTTTTGTACACGTTAGCACCTGTTTGTTTACGTTAGTAACTGCTAGCTTGGAATTCGCCGACTAAGTGACTGACGGTGCATTCACACTGGCAGTTTAGTTACGTTAGCCCAGTGCATAACAACAATCGTTTGTACGCATATGAGCGGATGCTGAAAATAGACAGGCGGGTAAACAAACACATTAATCGATACTCTTGCGGACGCGTCGATGCATCGAATCGTCGGCTGTATAATCGATGCATCGATACCAATCGATTAATATTTACACATCAATTTTTGGCTATAAGTCAGTGATGTCCTCTGTCGGTAGGGGATTGTAAGATGGCCGCTCGAACACTTCCGGTGGCTTCACTGCCTTCTGGCAGTTTAGAATGCAATATGCAATCCAGTCATGTATATAGATATACAGTGGTACAGACGGCAACGTTGTCAAAATGATCCTAGTTCACACAGATCCACAAAAACGGCTAAAATTGCTGTATTATGCTCCCAAGCCAGTAGTTGGCAATGCCATTTTGTAAAGAAACCTACAGACTGAACATGTAATACGCATGCACATGACATCACCGTTTTCACAAATTCCCTTTTTTGTAGTTTACACGGATATTATCACTGTATAATTTTCAAAAACTTGCACTTTAAACCCATTTTCAAAAGTTTGTTTTCAGGCCCCCAAAACACAGTTGTCATGTAAACGAACAAAGTTTTCGTAAAAAGTTTTCCGTTTTTAGTTGAAAATGGTGTCGTGTAAACAGCCCCTAAGACTTTCTCAGTATTTGGTATGTCCCCCTTTTTTGCTTTAATGACAGGAGCAATCGGGCCACAATTTCACAGGTTTGTCCAAATCTTGCTGATCAATGAGAATGTTTCAAAAGGCATCTCATTGAAGATTTTTTCAGTATGATTTAAATTCATATTTACATTTATATATTTATTTAAAACCTTGATTCATTTAAATATTTGTACTGGAATAAAATAAATGTATACATATATTTCATTGTTGTTTTAAATCCTATACATCTATACATTCTAAACGTTTTTTATAATAATTTATTAAGTTTAAATGAAAGAATAAAAGCAGATTTTCAATGTAGTCTCAGAGTTCTGGACCACACTGTATATTTTCTGTTTGATTAGCTTCCTCATTTTCAGTGTTCATTTGGGGATATTGCCGGGTGGTTAATGAAATGCCTGCAGGCTTGGAGTTCATTGAGATCACATGCTGCTGAAGGTGCCCAGTGTGAGAGACAGATGGAGAGATCTGGATGAGACATCTCCATCAAAGATGAGAGCAGAGAAGCAGAATGTAGTTCCTTTACTCTCACGAAAGTCACATGTATTACAGCTAATGGAATATGATAAAAAAAGTCTAACTTGTTTATTTATTTATTTAGGAATGTATGAAGTGTCCTCTTCTAATTATGAGACTGCAATACGTACAATCATTGTATAACTATAACACAGACAAATGCTCCCAACAAAATTAAAATCTCCAATACTGTTTCCAGCAGAATAATGGAAGGTGTGAAAGGGGGAAACGCATGTTGATTGCACCTCATTTTTGATTTTCAATTGCATATTTGACTTTCAAATAAATATGAAGTAGTGACTCCTGTGGGGGCTGGTAGTTGTTGGTAGCTCTCAAATGAGAACAAAAATTATACTCAGTTTGAGAAAAGGAAAAATAAAAGATACATTTCTGTCAATTCTGAATATTCAACAGTGCCTTGTGACTAGATTTGTGGATAAATTAAGGTGTTTTAGTGAGCCAGAGATTTTCTAGAGCTTTCCAAGTGGATTTGCCTCAATTTAAACTGTTGTTTTCACCCTCCACAATGAAGAGGATCCAAATCTAGTGGAGCTGATGTCAGACCATGTTCTCAGCTGCTTTCTCCCATGGGTCACTCAATCACGAGTCTTCGACCTATCAGTCACTCTGCAGGGGAAACTCCAGGCAGTTTAATGTGCTCAGCCACATGGAAGAGATTGGTCTAAAGCTATTACACTGACATAATTGATCCCTCAATGTGGGCTTTATTAACCCGTAGATGAGTGAAGATCTATAAACATTTTCTACCTCTTTGCCTCTACTACTGTATGAGGTCATAATAGTATTGCCTAATTCCTCTTCTCAATGTCCTATCTGTTCCTGCATGAGAGAGGTCGATGTATGGGGCACGTTCTTTGAAATAAACAGATGGGTTTAATAACATGAGCACAGATCATTATCTTCCTCTTGCTGACTGTTAAAACTACTGGAAGCAATGAAGGATGTCCACAGCAAATGTTCCTCTATGGACAAATCTACATTACTGATCGTCCCAGTGGACCCAGTAGGTGGGTTCAGCGGTTGTAATTTTACAATAACAATGGTCTCCTAAGAGGTCATCATTGAGAGACAAGATGGAAGCCTTATGGTGGAAGCAGTGCATGGCTGCAGGAGAAGTGAGAGGTTATTGATTACTCATCCCTGCCGTTCAGTTGTTCCTCTTTGACCTCATGGAGCAGGACAATAGGGGTGGTATGGACAGGGGAAGTCATCCTTTCTCTGGCCATGTCAGGAGTCAGAAGGGGGTATCCTGTTGCTTGGCCTTTGCTTTTGATCCGATGAGGATGTACTGGTCAGCATGACTCTATTCATGGGCAAATTGTCTAGTCATTTTACCAGTCTAACATATGTCACCATGTTAGAAAGGATTGCTTTCCTCTCATTGTTGCATTTTTTTCGCTTTGCTCGCTACAATCCTCACTGCAGCTGTGGTACTTTCACGCACATGTTGGCAGATTCCTTTCCCCTAGTAACACTATAAGGGGAGGAGACGAACCACTTGGTTGTATTGTAATACTTAGTTTGGCACCTGTGGGATTGGAAGTCCCGCCTTTCAGTTAAAAGACCCAGTGGCCTTTTTGATCTTTAATGCCCCCCCCCCCCCCCCTTTTATTGTATTCTTTACCATCAATTATCCACTCCATGTTAAATTAAGCAGCTTTATTAGGTTGCTGATATGACTGTCTTAATCTTCTGTCGAGTAAAAACATATTTTTAAAAAAGTATTATTAATTTCTTTAGAGACAGGACAAAATTGGAGGAGATCAACACCAATCTGGAGTGCATCTGTTTGAAAGCTGTAGATGAGAGCATGTCCGTGTATGGATGGAGTTGTCTGAAGAAGATATCCCTCTCACCAAATGTCTGAGGAAAAAGTGCCAGAGGATGTTATGGTCAGTTTAAATGAGTTCTCAGAAGTTAATACTGCAGTCTTTCTCAGATGTGTTTCTGTATACATCTGGGATTGTTGTAATGATTTCAGGGAGTATTTCGGACTCCGCTGTCTTAACTTTCCTGCTCAACATTCGGTCTTATATTTCACCCCACAGTCACTACACTCACAGGAAACACCTAAACTTATTAAACGTGATCCAAATAGGGTATTATTAGTCAGAATCCTTAAGGGGTGAGGCCAGGTGTGTTACAGATCTTGTTCTTAAAGGGGAGTATCGCATTTAAAAAAAAACACTGCTTTCTGTCCTTTAATGGAATGTTTCGAGTTCAGTACAATTTAACCTCCATCGTTAACCTCCATATATATTATATATATATATATATATATATATATATATATATATATATATATATATATATATATCTCCGTCAATTGTATTGAGGGGGGGGGGGGGGGGTTAGGGGTGGTATGTCTGAAAACCAGTCAGTATCTGGTGTGACCACCATTTGCCTCACGCAATGCAACACATCTCCTTCGCCTGTGGCCTGTGGAATGTTGGTCCACTCCTCTACAACGGCTGTGCGAAGTTGCTGGATATTGGCAGGACCTGGAACACGCTGTTGTATACGCCGATCCAGAGCATCCCAAACATGCTCAATGTGTGACATGTCTGGTGAGTATGCTGGCCATGCAAGAACTGGTATGTTTTCAGCTTCCAGGAATTGTGTACAGATCCTTGCAACATGGGGCCGTGCATTATCATGCTGTAACATGATGGTCGTGGATGAATTGCACAACAATGGGCCTCAGGATCTCGTCACGGTATCTCTGTGCATTCACAATGCCATCAATAAAATGCACCTGTGTTTGTTGTCCATAACATACGTCTGCTCATACCATAACCCCCCATGGGCCACAAGATCCACAATGTTGACATCAGTAAACCGCTCACCCACCAGCACCATACACGCTGTCTGCCATCTGCACTGTACAGTGAAAACCGGGATTCATCCGTGAAGAGAACACCTCTCCAAAGTGCCAGATGCCATCATATGTGAGCATTTGCCTACTCAAGTCGGTTACAAACTGCAGTCAGGTCAAGACCCTGATGAGGACGACGAGCATGCAGATGAGCTTCCCTGAGACGGTTTCTGACAGTTTGTGCATAAATTCATAAAAACTGTCCGGGATACTGGTCTCAGATGATCTTGGAGGTGAAGATGTTGGATGTGGAGGTCCTGGGCTGGTGTGGTTACACATGGTCTGCGGTTGTGAGGCCGTTTGGATGTATTGCCAAATTCTCTGAAATGCCTTTGGAGACGGCTTATGGTAGAGAAATTAACATTCAATTCAAGGGCAACTCTGGTTGACATTCCTCCAGTCAGCATGCCAATTGCACGCTCCCTCAAAACCTGCGACATCGGTGGCATTGTGCTGTGTGATAAAACTGCACATTTTAGAGTGGCCTTTTATTGTGGCCAGCCTAAGGCACACCTGTGCAATAATCATGCTGTCTAATAGCCATATTAACCATATTTTATTTTCTTTAGACTTGAATAATGGCGTCAGTAGCCTCCCTAGGCATTTTACTTCATGTTTACGTCTGTTGTGCTGTGCTTGTCAGATTCGCTGCCTCCACCCTCCTGCTTTTCAACATGAATAAGTAAAGGCCTATTAGCAAAGTGCATGCATTGCTCTGCTCTGTTTCTCTAACCCCTGATCGATAAATGCTCTGCTGGGCTCGCTCACCATACTGGTAATGTCAAATTCATCAGCTGACATCAGTAACAGGAGGCTTCTAATATTTACGGTGGAAATCTGTGTAGCCATGCACCTTTAACACTCAATGTGAGATTATGGTGGGTCATTCCTATTTTGCAGTACCTTTAGAACTTTTACTTTTAAAAATGAATATACATTGCTTGTGTTTTTTTAAAGAACTGTTTCTGTAAAAGGTAATCCATACTTTCAAAAATAAAATTTGTTCAAGCTCAGCCAAAAAACTTTAATAATGCTTAAAAGCTTTGTTTATTATTCATTATATAATAAATGTATATAATGATAATAAAATACATATATTTATTGTTAATTATGCATTTCTTAAAAATATGTTAATTTCATAGCACCTTGGAACATGACAAAATTGTTCACTTAACTAGATATTGTGATAAAAGACAACTAATATGATTGGGAGTTTAATATTTTCTCCAATTGAGACATACTATACAGTATGATGAGGACATGAAAATGTACTGAATAATAGGAATGTCACTGGTATTTGCCCATTGATGGTACTTAGATGAGAAACTGCTCATTGAAAACATTTGAATTCAAAAGAGTAAATCTTCATTATGCTTATTCAAGTGGAAAAACGATCCGCTCTACATGACAGTCATGCTTAAAAGGTAGCATATTATGATTGATCATACAATGCTTTACCCTGTAACACCTTGACCAGAAAACCTTGTAAAATGATCATTACCTGAATCTTGTGTAGTATAAGAAAGGTTAATCTCAGGGTCATTAGTAATTACCGGTGATAAATGTCCCCACCTCTGAGTTCATTGCATGGTCAGTTCTCTGGGTTATTGTCTGGATTTCTTGCGATATTAGAATACATTTAACTAATGTAATCTGCCGTACTGATGGAGATTCTCCATTCAGAGATGGATTAAGATCAATTTCTTGGTCGTAAGCACGGTGCGGTCCAGGGGAAGTGGAGCGTAAAACCACCCAAATGTTAATGACTCATTTGTAGGGAAATGGATTTTTCCATTGTGCTTCTACTTTAGAAAACATGACCTTTCATTTGAAATGTGTAGCTTTTGGCTTGTCGGCAGCCTGTTCCTACGGTATAAACTTGTATGCCATTTTCAACTTGACTTGGGCTTATGAGGAGTTAGGAGTGATACAAATGTGGCTTATTTTCCATTGTGTGCTGATTAAGGATAAATACATACTCCATTGCCCACGGATCATCCACTTCATTGGACCGTGGGGTCTTCTCATGTTAAGAGCTGGTTTCTTTCTCTCGCTCTCACAAGACGAGCATATGTTTCAGGCATGCCGTGAAAAGGGCCCACCTAGCTCAGGAGAGTCTGTAATTGCGATGTCAATAGGATTGCGCTGCAATGAGACCCCGGGATGGAAAGGGATGTGTACCGAGCACTGGGTTTATGAGGACTCATGCTGGGCAGTTAGAAGAAGAAAGAAACAGCGTTTGGCACATCTGCACCGAGCAGCCTCAGTCGCCTAATTCCCCGATTCAACACGAGTACGAGGAGGGCGCCGCCGAGAGCGTTTTAAGCAGGACTTACCCAGCTGCCTCTTAATCTGATATCTGTTTTGCAAAAGCTTGTTTCTAAGCAACAGTGATCCTTACGTTCCCGCTGTGCTCATATTCTTTGTTTTGGTAATTGCTTCCCACAGAGAACAACCTAGTATTTGTCTGTCTTTTTGTGCTATTTTTATTAGGTGTAAGGGAAAGGAGAGGCGTGTGTGCTTTTTGCAGTGCAGGAGGACTTTTAATTTATACACTACCCTTCAAAAGTTTGGGATCGGTAATATTTTTTAATGTTTTTAAAAGAAGTCTCTTATGTTCACTAAGGCTGCATTTTTTTATTATCAGAATACAGTAAAACAGCAATATTATGAAATATTTCAGGTATTACAATTTAAAATAACTTTTCTATTTTAATATATTCTAAAATGTAATTTATTCCTGTGATGAAAAGCTGAATTTTCAGCTTCATTACTCCAGTCTTTAGAAATCATTCTAATATGCTGATTTGCTGCTCAAGAAAAAATTCTTATTATTATCAATGTTGAAAATTGTGTCAATGTCATTCTACTTTTTTCAGGATTCTTTGATGAATAGAAAGTTCAGAAGAACAGCATTTATCTAAAATAGAAAGCTTTTGTAACATTATATACTACCATTCAAAAGTTTGGTATAAAAGTTTAAATTGATCAAAAGTGACAGTAAAAACCTTTACAGTATAATGTTGCTTTATATTTCAGATAAATGCTGTTCTTTTGAACTTTGTATTCATCAAAGAACTGTTTCTGAACTGTTTTCAACATTGATACAATAATAATAAATGTTTCTTGAGCAGCAAATCAGTATAGTATAATGATTTCTGAAGGATTATGTGACACTGAAGACTTGAGTAATGATGCTGAAAATTCAGCTTTACATCACATGAATACATTACATTTTAAAATATTTTCAAATAGAAAACAGTTATTTTAAATTGTAATCATATTTTACAATATTACTTTTTTTGCTGTATTTTGGATAAAATAAAGGCAACTTTGGTGAGCATAAGAGACTTCCTTAAAAAAAAAAAAACACATTTAAAATCTTACAGATCCCAAACTTTTGAACGGTAGTATATACCAAACATGAGAAACTGCTCATTGAAAACATTTGAATTCAAAAGAGTAAATCTTCATTATGCTTATTCAAGTGGAAAAACGATCCGCTCTACATGACAGTCATGCTTAAAAGGTAGCATATTATGATTGATCATACAATGTTTTACCCCGTAACACCTTGTTAATATGTTGTGACCATATTTTTGTAAGATTCTAGCGGTTTCATGGTATATCATGGTATTATTTTTTTCTTTTTAATATTTGATAATTATAAATGTTAACTGTCAGGAAAACTGTCATATTTTATATATATATATATATATATATATATATATATATATATATATATATATATATATATAATACACACACAAATTTACTTCAAAAATGGAGGTAATCAATTCAGTTTTTAAAACGAATAATTTTGTTAACATTTAAAATGTAATCAAATGTAAATGTATTAATTTCCTTTTATTTTTGGCAAGTTTACGGTTTAAATCAAAACCTGTCTTAAATTAAAACTTAAGTCCTTAAAATAAATTGTATTATTATTATTATTACTTAAAGAAGTACATTCTCCTGTGCAATTGTATTGTATTGTATTATATTTGTATATTTGTTTTTATTTCTCTCTCTCTCTCTCTCTCTCTCTCTCTCTCTCTCTCTCTCTCTCTCTCTCTCTCTCTCTCTCTCTCTCTCTCTCTCTCTCTCTATCTATCTATCTATCTATCTATATATATATATATATATATATATATATATATATATATATGTGTGTGTGTGTGTGTGTGTGTGTGTGTATATATATTTATTTCATAATTTCAAGTTAGACCAAACTTTTATTTTGGCAGTTTGTAATGAAGACCTTTGTGTTTCTGTGTGTATATGATATGGTGATAGTTTTAGCAAATTAAACTGAAATGCTTGTGGAGTGACTCTGCAGCTCTGCAGATGAAGTTCATGTGTTCATGTCTTCATATAGTGAGACGGCAGATCCTGTAAACACCAAAAGACTGTGACGCTCGTTCACACAGAGCATGAAAGCGCAGAACATTCAGACTTCAGATTTCAATAGCAGTCTTTTTGAGCTTTAATACTGACAGACACTTGTCCATATTGTGATTTGATACAGTGGACAGCCCTACCCTTGATGTATTCATTAAAATATTCTGTGATGTGCCGCTTTATACAGTAAGTTCCATTTGTCATAATGGATTATGTGAATCTGTCTGCATTTTCATCATGGAAATCACAAGGCTTTACATCAGGGGTTCTCAATTCTGTTGGAAAGCCCTCGAGTTTTGCTCCAACCCTAATCAAACACACCTGAATAAGCTAATCAAGGTTTTCAGGATTACTAGTTTTTTTTTATTGTCTAGCAGATTTTTATTATTGACCTAAAGGCCCAGCAAGTACATAGTTTGCCTCCTAGCCTAATGGTGACTGGAGTAGACTAACGGACATCACTGATAGAACTTCAGTAAAGTTCAAATGAGGCTCAGTCACCTACCCAGAAATCAACAGCTGCTTTAGTATTTTCAGTTAAATGGCTATTTTTATAACAGATCCAGTCGATTACTCTTTTAAAGTGCAGATGTGCTCATCTGAGCCCTATATAGGGATAGTAGCTTAAGGGTCACAAAATGGCTGTAACTGATACTGTATACTACATATGCCTTAAAGGAAGCTGAGGAAATACATTTGTTCAGTGTCCTTGAACACAATAAGTTGAGCTCACAATAAGTGGAAGCTTTCTTGCTTTCTCCTTTCAGCGATTCTGTCAGAAGTGGAAGATTAAGATAAAACTGCAAATATCTGCAAAAGAAAGCTGTTTGGTTTGCTCTCTGCAAAAGATTTTACTGGTAATAAAACAGTTTTTCACAATAAAATGAAGATGCATGGTAAACACATTCAAGTTTTTCCGAGACGGCGCTGCGATCGATTCACTGAAAAGACACCATCTGTTTGTGTTTTAGATTCACATGCATAGAATTTGTAGACACGATTTTTGTAGCCTTGTCCATTGTGTCTTAAAAATCCAGAGAATTCAAACCAGGAGCTGTTATCTTATGTTTTGACAGTGGCTAACAGTGTTTTGGATATCTTATGATTCATTTTTGCATTCAGTGTCTTTTTTCTGCTCGCTAATATTGTGACAGAAGGTTTGAGTACCTTTATCGAATGACTCAATTTTGAAAGCAATATATCTTCTTTCAGGCTTCATTGAAGCATGATGTTAAGATTGTTGTGTGCATTAAACAAAGATTTGCTGTCAGTAAAGCATTATTTCACAGTTTAACATAAACCTTATCATAATGGGTGTTTCATCTTGTTGCTCAGATGGAGCAACACATTTAAGTATTGCTGCTTTTTATTCTACCTTATCTTTTACTTTGATTAAAAAGGGTAAAGCAAGTGAAGGAAAAGTATCCAATATTTAATTTTGCTGTCAGAATGTGAAATATGTCCACACTAAAGAACAAGTCGTTCAAATAACAAGACTGAAACCTATTTAGGTTGCCAACATGTTAATTAGATTCTAGGTTAGACTTAGTCTAATTATTCACTCAGCCAGTTAACGCCTAGTTTTACTTAGTTTACCAGGCTTTATAATTTCCACATCTAGTATGTTAATCAAGTTGGATTATATTATGTCATATTTGTTAATGTTGAAAAGCAACAGATTGCACACACTAATTTAGAGTTATTCTTTAGATGATGTCCTCAATCGTATACCAACTGTGCTTCAAATCAGTGGCGAGCATTCTGTATTCTCTTAGACAGCATGACAGCATCTTACTGTCAGGATTAAGTAAGCATTTGGCTCATAGCCATCACCGCTGACAATACCACCACTTTTTAAGGCTTAAATCTTTGAGCGGATGACAGGCGGAATGTTCCGCGGCCAACCAGCCCTTCTTCTACTCCTCCAAACCTGATCTGCGGCAAAATTGATTCTGTACAGAGATGATATACATTGGAGAAGCAACATGTCAACAGATTTGCTGAGTCACATATTCCTCTAATTTTCAAGTTTCTATTTTGTCCCTGTCACAGACAGGATGGTATTCAGGTTCATACTGCCAGAGCTGATAATAGAGAAGCTGCAGGGAAGATGTTCTAGCTGTCCTTACAAAAGTAACGTTCTTTCAAGATGACATATATTACCCTGCAGGAGAGTGTTTGTGTTAATTTAAAAGATTCATCTTTACAATATAAAACCGCATTTTGGAGTGTTAGATGCAAGACTCAAAAACATGAGCTTACCCATTCCTTTCCCACTGATGTCCATTTGCAGTGACAGAGCAGTTGATTTTGAGTGAGAGTTGGCGACACTGTCACTAAATGTTAAGAGGTTAAACATGCATCAATTCATTAAAATAATAATTTAAAATAATTATAGAAAATGTACTAAAATAAAATACAATTATATACATTTTAGAATTATAATGAATACAGTAATTTATTACTTTAAAAATATGTAACATTTCAAAGTCACATTTATTTTTAAAGAAAGGTTTCCTTAATCACACCTTTTGAGCAAAACAACACACAAAAGGAAATGAATCAGGTTTGACAAGATAAATCAAATATATTTTATGAAAATGAAATACTCCAAGGCACTCACTGCTTCTGTTGGTTTGTAATAAATATATATTGTTTAAAATGAAAAGTATTGTCAAATTTGTTTTTTTGGACCAGCTGGCCAAGAAAAGTTAAGTTTATGACTAAGACATTTTTTTTTTTTTTTTTTTTTTGCAGGTTTACCATTATATGCTTGCAGATGGCACTTAGTTTGTTATTGTGTTTTCGAATGCAATTACTTTCATACATTTGTTTAAGCATCTTAAAGTGTCCAAATACTTATTTGGGACCACTGTAAATACCCACACTAAAAAGCCTACCAGCACATTGTCTTTCTCTGTCCAGTCAGGCTTTGTTGGATTCATTCAAACTCTACCGTGTTTCTCAGACATCTTGTCATTAACAAGGTCTGCCTCCAGGTCCAGCATTTATTCGTTACTATCCAGAGATGCATGTCTGGATGTCAGCTTAGTTGATTTGTGTCTTATGTCTACAGCTTCACTGCTAATGGCCTTCTATTCAGAGAAAATCCTGGCTCGATACACAAGAAGCACTTCTCTGAGTGGAACTAAAATGGCTGCCATTGTCCCAGTGTTGTAACAGTGATAAGAGGCTAATTAGCGTTTGGACTCGACTCCAACAGAGGTCATGAATTATATACCACGGCAAGTGACACCGCAAAGCTACCTGAGCACTGTTAAATTAGCCCCATAAGCTTCCCTCAGTAACAAAGGCTCTTTAAGTGTCAGCAAAGCGTTCTTTTTAATGTTTAACCCTGAGAGGAGATGGCAGTGGTTCTCCAGTCGTCAATAAAATGGTTTAGGCACAGTGCTGAGAGCTCTATTCTTGTGAGCATGGTAAATGAGTGACCTTTTGAATGAGCATTCTGGGAATCTGACTGAAGAATGGTGCTGCCAGGTTCCAGCTGAAGCTTTGGCCCTCGTATAACCTTGGGCAATGGTAAACATTGGTCTCTGTTTGTGTCTGGATCTCTATTTTGTGCCTCTAATCCAAGCACAGTGGATTAGAATGTATTCTCATGTGTTATATGATGTTATATTTCTCAGGATTTTTCCAAGCTACTCCCTATTGGGTTCTAATGAATGTATCTTCATAAACAGGCGTGCTAGCATTTTTGTGCGGCTGCAACTCTTATTATTCATAATGATTTTCGAGCCGGCCCGCAAGATCATGATCTATCAAATACAAAATGGGACCTTTGTGATTCATGATGGTGCAGTTTCCGCCAAAATAATGCAATAAATCTGTGGTAATGTGGTATTTTTGGCCGTGGCTATGGTTACAATGGTAAATTTACACAAGGAAAGGGCCATTTAGGGCATTGTTGTACAATACTTTCTAATGCAATAGCTAAAAAGTGCATAGAAGTGCACAGGTACCCAGTTATTTATGCAAACAAAATCTATTTTGCTGTATCTTTCAATGAATTCATGATGGATGGATGGATGGATGGACAGACAGATGGACAGATACCTTGGTGAAAATGAAATATATTTAAATTGTGCTTTCTTGGACATACTTAATATATTTAAATGATACTATACTAAATGCATATTACATTTATTATTTTGAAACAACTTTGTATATTGATTGTATATCAAGATATGCTCAAGATAAATTTTAAGCTATTTGCAATATATTTTAATATAATAAATTGTGATAAAATGGAACCAAGAACTTCAAGTACATTTAGTGCAATTTAAGTGTACATTCATTTAAAATATACTTTAATAATTAATTTGAATGTGCTTCAAGAACATTTCAATAGCATTTCAGTTCATTAGAAATGCATTAGCATTACACTACTTTTATTTCAAAGCTGTTTATTTTTCAGTATTCAAAATGGTATAATGGGATAAATTCTTAGTGCATTAAAAAAGTACAGCAGCATCAATAATCTCTCGACAAATACTGTATATTATAATAAATGAAAGATCAGTAAAATTCTATGGCAGAGCTAATTTTACCCATTTGTAGAACATTTCAGTTATACATGAATTACTGTAAAACAAAGCGCAGAAGTGAATAATGCATAAAAAAAAAAACTTAAGCCTGCAAATGGCTGAACTAAACAGAAACAGAACAGTTTAAATGACTGATCTTCATCTTCAAGTGGAGGGTCACTTCTTTGAGTACAACTTGCATTTTCTACAACTGAGGGCTTACAATTCAGGCACTGTAGTATTTGAAGACTGCTTTATCTCAGGATCTGTAAAAGGGAAAAAAATAATGTATATAAAATCAACCAATGATTGCATTCATGTTTGAATGTATGTATTTTTTGGAATGTAATGTAGTTTACTTTTCAAAGCTTTGACTATATCCTCATCAAATTGACATATGAGTGACCATTTTTATCCTTTTTTCTGTTGTCACTATAGAGGGTATGTGCCTGACGTCACTGTTGGCCGGAGTGACTGCAGTTATGACCACTAAGTGGCAAAAAGACTGAGTGGCACCGTTTGTTTTCAGTGTGAATGCTGCGAAAAACACACAAAAGACATCTAAAACGTCAAAGAGCTGTGCGATCGACTGTACAACCAGATTTGACAAGAAATCTGAGGTATATTTTTATAGACTGCCGAAAGCTACAGAACAGAAAAGCAAATTGATCGCTGTAATTCACAGACACAACTGGACTCCAGGCAGCGAAACGTGGATTTGCAGTTATAATTTTTTCAATATGCTGAATTAAGGGGTAAAATCATTCCCTATGTATAGTTATATATTGACAACCCATTAATTAAATATTTACCATTGTATATTCTGCATAATTTGAAGATTTTAAATAAACATTGACAAAAAACTATACGATTGTTATGGCTGGAAGATCTGATAACATTGATATAATTGAGGACCCAGATTTAGACATACCCATGTATTTACAGTGCATCGGAAAGTATTCACAGCGCTTCACTTTTTCCACATTTTGTTATGTTACAGCCTTATCTCAAAATTGATTAACTTCATTATTTTCCTCAAAATTCTACAAAAATACCCCATAATGACAACGTGAAAGAAGTTTGTTTGAAATCTTTGCAAATTTATAAAAATAAAAAAAAAACGAAAAAAACACAAAGTACACATAAAATATACGTTGAGTATGAGTAAAATAAGTATGTTTTCTGTAAATAAACTAAAAGTCCAATTAAAGTATATGCTTGTGTTAAGCATACTGTATTTCTTAAAAGCTTAACTAATAATATATGTTTTACCACAGTACTTCCAGTATACTTTTTAGAAATATACTAAAATGCAGTTCAATATATTTTTAGATATAAGCATTTTGGGATTACAAATGTACTATAAACATATTACTTGAATTTCAAGTATATTTGTAATACATTTAATAGTATGTCTTTTCCGCCATGGTACATTAGATAGATAATTAAAGTGCAACATGTTATTGAGGTTCCTCTCCATTTTAAGCTTGTTTAATTAGGTTGGCACGTTACATTTTAATGAAGCCAAGATGCCCTGCTTAGTTAGTCTGGCAATGATGATTGATGAGTGTTTAAGAGAGGTCAGGCTTCTTGCCGTTCGGGTCCCATGCACCTTTTGATAGTTGCTTTGGTTCTTTGAGACATAGGAAGGTGAAAAGAAGTTTAAGGATGTAAACAGCTGTGAAATGGCCTGCCTCTCAAACAACAATATTCTTAACCGGTGCTTTTGAGGGGCAACTCTGGTGATGGTAAGTTATGTAAACCAGCAGATCACAATGCTGTTAATGCTCTAGGCTAATGTAAAACAGCCTCAGGACATGTCAAATTAGCATTATCTGAAATTTGAATAGTATGATTTTGAATAGTATGTAAGAGGGCTCATGTGTAGAAGCACGTTTAATTGTTAGCAATTTTTTATTAGAGCTGTGTTCAGAGAGCATGTGAGATGGTGAGATGACGTTAAACTCTTCCTCTCACTTTCAAATCATAATGTTAAAAGTGTGTGAGGATTTTGGAGCTGAGGTGTCAATGTCAATGGGACTTGAGTTCCCGGATTAAATCGGTTTATTTAAGGCTTTCTTTTCACGGCTTATGTTTAGAAATGTGTTGCAGTTATGTAATCTCAGGTCCATATGGCTTAAATCTAAATTAAACCGCAGAGGGCCTCTGATGCCAAAGAGAATAAAGAAACCAGTAGTGCTACATAGTCAGCGATACATGAAGTGTAGTTTTCACTTGGTAGTCAGCAACAGCATGATGTTTTTAGGCTGTGCTATTTAGGGCAGGTAGGTGGTGAAGACATTGTGTGTATTCGCTATTGGGAGTTCAGAAAAAGACAAAAGGCAATTAATTTACTCCACTATAGGTGGAGAAAACCTGCATACAGTATCATACTCAAACCTAACACAGTATGAAAAAAGTCCTGTCATTTTTAAAGAATAAAACTGACAGCTGTGTATGCGAGTAATTCTGTACAAAAAACAGTAAAATGTAAACATATTTACAGAGTAACATGTAAATCTGATCATTTAAAGCCAGGAACAGGAATATAGTACAGGAACTTGCTGTTAACTAATTAACAGGTTTTTACTGTCACATTTTTACAGTATTTTACAGTTAAAATTACAATAATTTTTATAATGCCAAACACAGCAGTGGTTTTGTAATTTTATGGATCAGCCCAACAAGGGCCTTATCACATTTTCTTTTAGTTTTCTCTTTTTTGCTTCTGCTTAGATAAATGTATCAATATTGAGTTTTTTTTCTCTCTTCAAAATGCGCATGTTGCTTGTGGTTGTGTAAGATTTTTTTAAAAAAATGTTTTGAAAGAAGTATCATGTCTTACCAATGTTACTTTATTTATTTCATTTAATTAAATTATATATTGAAAAAATACAATTTAAAATTACTTTTTTAGATTTTAATATTTTAAAATGTAATTTATTACTGGAAACTGTAATCATTTTTTTTATTATTATTTTTTTTTTATTATTCTCAATGTTGAAAACAGTACAGTTGTGCTATTCTGTTTTACTATTCTGTTGTTTTAATATTTTTTTTAAACCATGATATTTTTTTAAGAAGTTTTTGACGAATAGAAAATTGAACCAATAGTCTTTTCTGTCACTTTTGATCAATCTAATGAATCCATGCATAATAAAAGTATTAATTTCTGTTGTTTTACTGTAAATACAAGCACCATAACAGGGTGGTAACCTCACAGGCAATGCAACACCGTCTTTTATTGCTAAATAGACACTTCTCTCAAACATAGCCAAGAATGGGCTGGATGTCAGCCACAACTAGTAAAATCTCCAAACACTCACACCAGCCGTCGCCATCTTCCTCTTAAACATCGACACATGATGGTGCTTCTCTCACACTAACATCTTAATCAACTTCTTGTATTTCTTCCCCCTCTCTCTCTCTAACTCTGTCTTATCCATTTCCTTTGTTTTTCTCCCTGATTACTTTATTAATTCCTTATACTTTCTCTTTCTCTCTCAATCCTCAGTCACTCTCTCAATCCAAACTGCTTCATTTCCCCCTTCCCTCATGCTCACTTGGCCCATCCTTCAATGCTCCGCTGACAGCTCAGCATAGAACAAAACAGTCATCCCACCCCCAGAGACAGAAATTTTCCGACTTTGCTTTAACATTATTTGTTTTGTTTTCTGCATCGACATTCAGTTTTTGTACAAAACAGTCAAGGAACTCACGAAGGATAAGGAACACAGATCAAAGGGAAGTGACACGCGTATGACACATACTCTAGAGCTCAGCATCACAATCATATGCTCCCCACTCTCATTTGACATTTTGTTATGTGTAAAATTATGATTTGACAGGAAAGACTTTATTATAGTATATTTCACCTGCACCCTGATTAGATTTCACCTGACAATATGTCAAAGCATGAAACAATTTGCTCTTGGAAAAACTGAAAGATTGTAAAAGATCACTGAGTGGCGATTCTCAATGGGATAATTCATCAGTTTGGCATAAAGTCTTTCATTCGTCCAATATCTGATGATTCATTCAGGATTTTCTCCCGCTGGCACATATTTAGAGTCTGAATCTGAAAGCGTAATTTTTAATAGTCAGGTAGCTTCTTACATGGAGCAATGGGCCAATTAGTCAACCCTTTCCTAACAGATGGATGTGGTGCTTTTTATTTATATTATTTATTTAATATTTTTAAAGTAAAAGAATAAAGGAAATGAGCCAATCACCCACAAAGCACAAGCAGCTCTCAGCCTCGGTGGCTTTGAAGTAAATATCAAAAGCATCAGACAGTCAGTTTAGGACTGATATCAGTTAGATTTCACTCCCTCAGCTTTCGTTCTTTTTTTATGTCTCTGTTGTCTGGATTACAAAATAAGCTGAATTGTGCGGTCAGAAGAGCTCACCTGCGTCCAACATACTCTATATTTGTCTTTTTTTATAATCAGCTTTAAGTTGTTGTAAATTACTATGCACAGTTATAATAAACCATAATGCCTTTTGTTTTCATGCTTATCTTTTTAAATAATGTTATAAGACTCAGTCAACACCAAATGTATGAATTATCCAGCCCGATCTCACGGCAATTCGTACGAATTTTACGAGGTGGCTAATTCGTATGAATTTGTACGAATGACCTACCCCTGACCCCGCCCCTAAACCTACCCATCACGTGGGTTTAGACAAATCTTACAAATTCGTACGAGTGAGGTTGTACGAATTCGTACAAATTAGCCACCTTTTAATCCCTCGTACAAAATCGTACGAATTGGTTGTGAGATAGCGTTGGAATTGTCATATTAATAAGTAATAGTAGTTAATTATGTTCTCTTTAATAGTGAAAAAAAAGTTATGCTTTTACCCTCAGCAAGGTTATAATTTATTTGATCAAAAATGCAATAAAAACAGTATTTATTATTATTTTCAAAGTTAAAAACATTGCTGCTTAATATCTTAAAACTGATTAATTTTTTAGTAATAGCAAGCTGAAAAACTAATTTATTTGAAATACAAATGTTTTGTAACATTATAAATGTCTTTACTGTCATTTTTAATCAGTTCAATGCAACCATGCTAATTTTACGGAATTTCTTTAAAAGTAATGGTTAAAAAAGTAAGAAAAAAGGCAACAACTTTTGAACACAGATCTAGTATAACAGATTAGGATTAACATACATGATATATTGTAAATAGTCAGTTTATGGGTTTGTCAATGTCCGTTTCTTATACCTCTTAAGCGGAGACTGGACAATGGCTAATCTAATCTCTGACACACACACACACACACACACACACACACACACACACACACACACACACACACACACACACACACACACACACACACACACACACACACACACACACACACACACACACACACACACACACACACACACACACGAGAGAGAGAGAGAGAGAGAGAGAGAGAGAGAGAGAGAGAGAGACAGACAGATTGACAGAGACAGAGATGCATGTAAATTATCCAAGGTTGAGTTGTTAGTAGATTTATTAACTGACACAAGGGAAATCTAACACTTCAGTTGGGCATAGTTATGAGCTGATACGATAATCTTAAAATGGCCCAAAATCATCCCATTAATCAGTTGGTCTGTCACTAGAAAATGGTATGTAAAAGGTGCCAGCAATGTGCACTATTCGAAATGGATTTACAACATGTGTCTGTGCTTGCTTTTTTGACTATTATTGTCTAAAACCTGAAACAGTTGTTTACGTGATGCAATTTCATGATGGTGTGCTCATGCCTTATATTTGCTTATTAGAACTGTGTCATTCCCAGTTTACTATGTATTTAAGGTTCTCATTTATAGTATGCATATTGAGATTCAGCCTTTTGGATTCCATTTGGAGTCAATTCATGTGAAATTCGATTTTTCAGACAAGAGAATTTGTTTGGATGCTATTGATCTGAGTCTTGGCACATTTTACTCACTGCATGTGGCAAATACCCACAGTGCTACTTGTGAGGGAAAGGAATGGGATTAACTTGCTAATGTTGCTAATTAAAAAGAGGGATGAGTCGGCTGTGCAGTTGCAGTGTTGTGTCATGAGGGCTGTCGGTGTCTTCCTCTCTGTGCTGATTACCACGCAGCGTTCACTGGATCTCTAATGACTGTGGCTAGTAGAGACCCATGAGTTACTGCTGCTGAAAGCTGGTCATTAGGACCAAAACTCTGAGTAATTGAATGTAAATTGTAGAATGTATAACCAACTGTTGCCTTTTGCTAAATGATGGCCTTGCCGAGGATATAGCAGAGGAGGACACATAGACAGCATGGGGCTTTTTAGAACATTTCATTCATAATAAGTAAGAGTAGGACTTTTTAGGAGATAAAGCTCAGATTTCCTAATATTATCAGACCTTTGAGCAGATTTGATCTATTTTGACATAACAGTTCTGTAGATATCATTCACCCTCAAACAACAAGCCAAAACTTGGAGGGATATTTGGCTGGTGTGTTTGGCAATTTGCTGGTTTGTCCAAGCAGATGGTGTGAGATGGGATGTTTAATGGCTGGGCACTGGTCACAGTTCAGAAGCTGTTAGAGTAAGTGCTGTAATAATGAACTCACTGCACATGGACATCTGCACACACTCCACCTCAAAACCACAGCCAGAAACACATCTGATGAGAGAGCCATGGTATCTATCTATATCCATCTATCCATCCTTACATCCTTACTTATTCCTGCCTGTTTGTTGTTCTGTCTATCATTTTATTTATCTGTCATTTGATCTATTTATCTGTCTGTCTTTCATTTTATCTATTGTTCTATCTGTCTGTCATTCTTTCTATCATTCTCTCTGTGACCCTGCCTGCAGACAGAGATCACAGAACGTGTCTCTGATGTCACTTCCTGTCTCGTGGGAATAAGAGACTGGGAAAAGCATAGCTGTCATCTGTGTTGTGTGCGTATGTCCAGGAGTGAAGGGTTGCAGGGGTGTGTGTGTGTGTGTGTGTGTGTGTGTGTGTGTGTGTGTGTGTGTGTGTGTGTGTGTGTGTGTGTGAGATACTTAGTAAATTGTCAGACACTACAGATTGTGTTTTTGTCAGACACGTTTATTTAGCCAGAAAATGAGCATCCACGCCTGCTCTTGCATGTGTTTTCTACAGGAAAATGTTTAGTGTGTCTACAAAACTATTTATATAGCTGTATTTGGCAAGCATCATTTGACTCTTTTGTCTTATAATTTTATACTCGGTATTAATCTTCTCAATGTGTGTGCTGTTAGAAATATAGATGCTCGTGCATGCCTTTTATTAGGGACAAGCACTTTGGCAGCTCTAAAACAATGACAGATATCAACTGGACTTTAAGCCAGTCATCAAAATGAATGGTTTATAAACATTGCTTGCAATGACCAGGTGCCCTTGCTCAGTTCAGTAAAAAAATCAAATAATAAAATAAATGCTTTAACACAGAAAACTATCATTGCCCTTGAAAGAAATGATGTGGGTTAAGTTAATTGGCCCTTTTTTCATTTGGATGGATTTTCAAGAGTGAATAAAGAGGGAAAGGAAAAGCAACTCTTATGCCAGAACGAAAAAGCATCAGGAAACGGTTGGAAATTAAGAGCAAAACTGCATCATATTATTCCTCCATCTGCGTCCTGTTAAATGCTTATCTGGCTGGCTCTTTATGGACTGCGTAGCGACGGCCAGACATTGCACTCAGTCAGATGGGCTCCCAATTTTGGGATTGCATTTTCGCTGCCTGCAGCATCTGTTGTCAATTGTCAGGGATGTAGAAAAATGTGGCAGGAATGTTGATGGTCTACAAGCTCATCCATTGGGTTTTTGACTCATCTCTCTCTCTCTCTCTCTCTCTCTCTCTCTCTCTCTCTCTCTCTCTCTCTCTCTCTCTCTCTCTCTCTCTCTCTCTCTCTCTCTCTCTCTCTCTCTCTCTCTCTCTCTCTCTCTCTATCTCTCTCTCTCTCTCTCTCTCTCTCTCCCTCTCCTCTTCCAATCACCCCACAACAACATCCCTCGGCCCGTTCCCGGCACTGTCGCAGTGTGAGCCAGCTGCTATGGCAACTCTCAGGCTGTCAGTGGCTGAGTATCGTGTGATTAAGCTTCTGCTCCAGTGCTGTTGATGGTCTGTAACTGTTTGAACTAGTATCTGTGAGCCAAGCTAGTCAAAATGTCAAAACACTAATACAGCTCAATAAATCAGAGTAAACATTAAAGACATGCTATAGCACAGCTGTGGCAGGTAACACATCATCAGAGGAGTGCGCAATCGAAATGGGTTGCCAAAATATCACTTTGGTCAACTGGTTTGCTTGTTTTTTTTTGTCCTCCGTCGCAATGTAGATATTGCTTCAAAGGGGCCTTGGGCAGTCAGCCTACTGTTGAAATTGATCTACTCGAGTTATAATGATGAACATCCAAATGTTTAAGAAAAAAATCCCCCTCGCTAAAGCAAATATCTCAACTGTCAATTTGCGCATGTTAGGGTTTTTTTTTTTGCTGTCGCCGCTCCGCGGGTTGCAAAAAAATGGAGAGAAATGTCACGTCAACAGCACGATGAAAACAAACTTGTCATTTCTGACTTCAGTATTGCTAACCACATTTTCTTCTCATTTTGTTTCCCCTCATGTTCTGCCTGCCTGGGCCTGATGGATCTACCTCACTCTGTTGAACATCATCTCAAAGGTAAGTCACACCTATATTGCTTCAGCCCGTGTCCGATCTGATTTGATCTGATCTGATTGTCGTGTGTGTGATGGTTCCCCGCCGCCTGCTGTGGTTTGGGGCATGTGCTACTAAAACTCATCTGTGTTTTCATAAGAGGCCCCTTGCGGTAGTGAAAACACGTGTCATCTGCGACGGATTAGAACAACAAGGCGGCGTTTCCTGTGCCAGCACATTTTAGCTTGTGGTGATGCTTGGCTATTTGCTTAATTTATTATTTATTTTTTCTAGTCTGTTTGTTTACCACTTAGTTGCTGGCACAGCTCTACGTAACTCTTGCGATTTGTCAGTCATTCGCTAATCACGTCGGCCTGTTTTTTTTTTTTTCCCTTCAGTTTTTTAAAATCAATATAGAACTTTTGCCAAGTTCAAACTGAGCAAATAGAGCTTCTTGGCAGCCCAAATTTGTACTTATTCCCTCAGAGCAATTCCGCCTCACTGGCATTGGCTAATTAAATTAGCCTGTTACGCCCTGCTCTCATTGTTCACGACGGATGACTAAAAACAATCATTTGTTTCATGACCAGCGCTTTAATTTCATTGTTTGTGTTCATTTGACTTTGACTGCTCGATACGGCAATGTAGAGGGGAGCCCGGGGGGTCCACTGTTGACAGTGAATAATTAGATATCTTTGTATCTCAGGGCAGAGCATCTAATGAATATCTGCGAGGTTCTTTGGGCCCCTGCGTCTCTGAATAAGATACAATGGTGCTGCAGATTGTCACAGTATGGTATTGTTATAGACGTGATAAGTGAATACACGATACTGAGAAATTTGCCCCCTTTAGATTCATTAATGCAGCTTTGTGTGATTTGAATTTGCACTATCGAAGAGAGTGTTGACTTCTTCAGAGCATAATGTTGCAGAGTCACTGTGTACGGCTTTTTGTGTCTCTCTTTGTAGTTAATTAGCAACAAAAACTTGACTTAATTAGCAAAAAAAAAAAAACAGTTACTGTGGGTAGTTCTTATTATTTCAGATATCAAAAATCCATATCGCATTCATAATCTCCCAATGAATTTATTCAAAGCAGAATTAGCATATTGTGTATGTATAAATATCAAGGTTTTTGTGGATATATTATTATATATAGGTTTATCATCGGTAAGATTTTGAATGTTTTTGAAAGAAGTCTCATGCTCACCAAGGATGCATTATTTGATCATTAATATAGTAAAAACTGTAATATTGTGTATTATTATTATTATTATTATTACAATTTAAAATAACTGTTTTCTATATTAATATCTTTTAAAATGTAATTTATTCCTCTAATGGCAAAGCTGAATTTTCAGCATCATTACTCCAGTCTTGCTGATTTTGTGCTGAAGAAACATGTTTTATTATTATCAAAGTTAAAAATAGTTGTGCTGCATAATATTTTTGTGTAAACCGTGTTACTTTTTTTCTGGATTCTTTACATTTGATAAAAAAGTTTTTAGCACTAAAAATGTCCTTACTGTCCCTTTTGATCATTTGAATGCATCCTTGCTGAATCTAACTAACCCCTTTAACTATATATTGTACTGTATAATACTGTTTATATTTGGTTGTGTGTACTTTTTTGTAATTTAAATACCATTTGTGATTCAATTCACACATAGTCGTTGACAGTGAAAAGCTTTTTGGGTATATATTCTCTTCTCTTGAATACATCTTTTCAAAAGAGTGTTATCTAGAGTCATATATGAATACACAGAATAATGTGCAGTATGCAGCCCTTCTTTTAAAGTCTTTTTTTCAGGGTTAGAAACAGTGGCCGACGTAAGAACGCTGATGTGAGGAACAGGGTTGGCAGGCTTACTGTCTTGTTTGCTGAGGCTGACTTTAGATCTGTTTGGCTGGTTGTGATGCTAGAGCCAAAACCAACAGATGGGATAAGCAAAGAAAGTGGCGCTTTAGAGTTTTTCCTATGTGCGGCACTGGGCCAGAGCACACTGACTGTTTGGCAGCCAGTCCCGGGGAACAAAACACAACGTCTCCAATAGACTGTCATGGCCTGGTGGTTTACTGCGTTGAGAACTTTGTCTTTGGTGTCACTAGCATGACTGCCAAAAAGCCACATGTTAAGTACAGTGAACTATGCTCAAGATAATGCGCTTTTTTGTGTTTGATTTCAGCACATCCACAAATGTTCAGTATATAGCAGTATGTATCACCGTTGCATATCTTTTAGAACAACACTGAAATGCAAGTCCCACCTTCTGATGAAAGAGCCAAATGCCGTTTTGAAAGAGTTGCCACCCTGAAAATGACGTGATTTGAGCTAAAACATTTCTGTTGTGAAATATATTGTGGAAACAAAATTGCCGCTTTTGGTATTTTCCAGTGACGTGAATAGGAGCTGTGCTTGTGTGTGTGCTACCCACGGACCATTGGCTGAATGTCTGATGCATAAGGCACACAAAATGGGAAACACTTCGGGAGTTTCAAAGTCATCATCTGATTGGTTGAATTCTACAGGATTTCCTGGAGATGTGTGTGTCCCTTTATTTAACGGTCCACCTGGAAACAAAGCTGTCGTGACGCCAAACATCCTCATTGCGGTAGAAAGCTGTTCTGTGAAAGCGAACGCTTATCAGGATCAACTGACTGTCGGATTTTCAAAAGTATGTGAACATTGCGGCTCCATTGTTTCAGTAAACTTGCACAACATTTTTAAATGAATAATGTATTAGATGCACGCTGGTCTGTTATTGCAGGGATATTGACTTTACTTTTTCACGCCCCTAAACATGGTGTGGAACAAAACTGTGATTGTTTGCTTTACATGTCATTCAGACGCTCTCTTGGGCAGTAAAAGCAATAAAAACTGCGTTGGAGTCTAGAACTTCTGCCGTCAGTCTGAAGGTCTGGATATGTGATAACCCCTCTATTATCAAACATTTTAGGTTGCAGAACAACATTCATCATGGATGACAGAAACACTCATGAAAAGGGCATCAGTAAATGAATTTATGTGTAATTCTGCATCCATTCCAGTAGTTGTCAGTATAAAGTCCAACACCAACTTCATTAAAAAAAAAAAAAAAAATCAGTTTCTCCATTTAAATTAGACTAACATAATCAGAGATAATTAGTCAGCTAATATGTCATGATAAAGCGTGGCGCTAGCAATGCCAATTCCATGGGTTTATTCATAGTGAATGCACTTACTAAAAATAGCTTTGGATAGAAGTGCATGCCAAATGCTTGAATGTAAATGTATCCAGTTTAGCACTCTATGATACAGCAGTGCTTTTGTGATTCCCTTATCACACCTGCAATACATTAAAAAGCTCTCACCTAGCCTCTACTGAGCAAAATCCATTAGAGTTTTAATCAGGAAATATGATTGCCATATTCTTCATATCAACATACCGGTTCTCTCCACTTGGATCCGGCACAACTTTACAACAACTTGCTAAGGGGAATAGAACCAGGAAAAACAGAAGAATAGGAAAGGAAGCGTTTAATGATCTTAAATCACTCTAAGCCTCTGAGAGGTAGACGGGAGAAATATATCATCGGTTCTGCTGCTTGTGACCGTGGGGAATATTAGAGCCAGGGGAAGAAAAAGAGGTGTGATGGATCCAGTCAAACTGCTAAATCAGTCATGCCATGTTTATCTGCTGTGCAGATAGGTGTTCGACTGCTCTGGCCTTGTGCTTCTCTGCAGGGTGTAAATCTGCAGGAGAGAGAATGACTTTCGGAAGAGAGCCTAAAGCTGCTCTGCGCCGCCCCGACGGCCTTGTTTTCAACTCTGTCTTTCCTGTCTCTCCTCTCCTAACCTCCTAGTCCTCCCTTCCATCGCCATTTGTTGTCATATCATGCCAAAATAATCAAACACAAATATCCCTTTAGGCTCATGGGATGCAGGCTTGTCACTAATTAGGGATGTTTTGTGGGAAGTTTGGAATCCCAGGGATATTTTTTTTCTCCCCTGGTGGGGCTTGCTTTTTCATCTGGTTCCCAGTGTTATTCTTATGCAAGCCACATGCTATAGGTGATGGCTTTAATCTTTCCATTTCCCCCTTTTTTCTGATGAAACTAGCCGAGCTTTGTTTGTTTTATTTTCTTTCTTTCTTTCTGTTTTTATTAGAATTTTTATTATCTATCATCCCTCAGGACAACTTCACATAGATCTCAACCAAAGGTGTAATGCTTGTTCAAACTGGGGCCACATGCCATTCAGAATGGAACCAAGGATTTGCTTGTGTGCATGTTTTTTTCAGACCGTCAAGTTCTGTCACAGTGTTGCTTATTTACATTTATTTATTCATTTTATATTAATAATTATTTAATAATGCCAAATTACACAGTTGTGAAAAACAGTTTTTCTTTTCATGAGCCAGGACTGCAAGAGTCTTTCTTTCTTTCTTCTTTCTTTCTTTCTTTCTTTCTTTCTGTCTGTCTGTCTGTCTGTCTGTCTGTCTTTCACTTGTTGCAATTCTGTCAACTGTTAACTAATTATCGTTTCCTGTGCATGATGCCATTAAGAGAGAAATGTATGCATCACTTAGTCTCTTTAAATGCTCATTTCATAATAGCTTTTATTCATTATTTCAGTTTTTTTATGTGAAGTTATGTTTACTTTAAATAATTACCACATTTATGCTTAATTGCAATAAAAGGGTGGTTTATTCCACAAGTATTGTCTATTTTCCTTCTGACATTTGAAGTTACCATTCCTGATACTATGACTCACATTCACTCTGATTATAGTTTTGCTTTATGAATTTGTAATAGGTTTCATTTCTCTTTCATTCCACTTTAGATGTGGAGCTTGTTAAAGAAACTGGAAAATAGACTTATTCTTCATTTTATTAATCAGACAGAAGCAAATAGCTTGCAAGCACCTCAATGTGTGTGCGCTCCTGTTGAGAATC
This sequence comes from Siphateles boraxobius, assembly GCF_051911475.1. Lineage (NCBI taxonomy): Eukaryota > Metazoa > Chordata > Actinopteri > Cypriniformes > Leuciscidae > Siphateles > Siphateles boraxobius. Next base: position 8,855,773 of record NW_027508811.1, on the reverse strand, counting down.
TCTTTATAAATGTAAATTTGTCCTGTGAAAGCACCCGCTTACTGTGAGCCCCATGCCTTTATTCATTCTCCTCTGCACATAAGCTTTCCACTGATTGGGACTTATTTATTTATTTGGTTTAATTTATTTCATTTGAGTTTGCCTTTTTATCATTTTTGCAAAAGCCGTTCGCTGTATGCATTAGTTTCGGTTGTTTTTGAAACACAGCTCACAGCTCTCAGCCGCATGGATTACAGCGGTAGATCCAAAGCACCTTTTGTCATCCATTTTCATAACAAACAGAAATGAGAGACATGCTTGATTTTCATTATGGATTAGGTGCTTATCGCTTTAATATTTATGACAGCATGTAATCAGAATAGAAATTGAGGTCATTTTGATTGTCATAGTAATTACTATGACAATTTATATTAGTTTAATGATATAAAATTCATCTCTTGTTTACATTATTTTGAAAGCACCATGCGCATGCCTACAGTATATTTTGGTTCTGAGCTAAAACATCTACTTTAATATAATTATATAAAAAAATATTGTTAATCTCTTTATTTGTCACAAGGTGTTTTTATCCAGGTCTTCAAGATTAGAACATCCTGAGCACATAGACCCGAGTTTAAGAACAAACAGAACAATCCTCTTCAATCCACTTATCTGATCCAGGGCCATAACATGGTCTGGACTGGCTTTAGTGTCAGTTATCCAAAAGAAATTCTCTGAAGTGATTTTCAGAAGCTAGTTGGAGATACAGTCAAAGCTAAAGCTGAGAGCACAATTTCAGATGACCCAGAACAGTGTGTTCTTCCATTGTCTCCTCCATGAGGGCTTTTCCTTGGGCTGTGAAGCAAACTAATGTGATAACCAACAATGTAGCTTATTTTCCTTCTTTTTCCCCCCTCGTTTCTCTATACCAGGGGTATCAAAAACACGGCCTCCGGGTTGAATACAACCTGTGGAGGAGTCTAATCCAGTCCAATCCAATTTATTAGAAGGTTCAAATAAAAATATTAGCTGTTAACATATATTTATTAAAGTTTGACTGAGAATCAGGCCTTTTTCACCAAATAAAGGAAATGTAATCATTTACTCATTACTCAGATGACTTTTGTTCATCTTCAAAACACAAATGAAAACATTTTAATGAAATCTGAGAGATTTCTGTCCCTCCATTGAAAGTCTAAGCAACTACCACTTTGACGCTTAAAAAAGTTCATAGACAACGTAAAACTAGTCCAAATGAATTGAGCGGTTTAGTCCAAATTTTCTGAAGAGACCCGATCACTTTTTATGATGAACAGATTTAATTTAGACTTTTATTCACATATAAACATTCATCAACTTACAAATCAGTTATGGTAAACAGAAGCTCATTAAAATGTCTTCATTTGTGTTTCGAAGATGAACAAGAGTGATGAAAACTAACCCTTTAATGTTAATTTTTAGATGTGTATATATATATATATATATATATATATATATACATATATATATACTCTATATGTAGTGTGTGTGTGTACAGTACGCACATGTAATCTAACAGCCATAGCAAGTTCCATGTATCTAAAATCACGATACCTATTGGCAGTTCAGGACCTAAAATGCTCTTATATACTATATTATGAAATAAAAGTTAGATGTATTTTTTATGTATTGTCAAAAGAATAAATATTATAAAAGGAGATAAAGTCCGTCTTGAAGAATTACAGCAGTAAACACACATGCATATATTCATAAATATGTGGAGATCTGCAATTTGCCTGCCACACTTTGCCAGACTCCTCATTAGATGGCCCATGCCTGTAGTTAGTGGTGATTGGGAGTGGCTGTGTTTTTCTTGAGGTTCCTTTAGGCTCTTGACAGATTTAATGCAATAGTTTTCATGATAACCCTCAGCTATGCTCATGCTGTCGTCCCCGAACTCAGATAAAAGTAACCAAGACCTCCCCAATACTTGCTTACTTTATAAAGCGTTTGGATGCAAACAAACAACCTTGCCACTTTCCTCATGTTATGTCTTGCAGTTGCATCACTCAAAACGTGTTTAGACTGGAAATATCTCCAGCGGCACAAAAGCTTCAACCCTGATCCCAGTCCTGCAGTTAACACACAGAAACACAATAGGTGGATTTCATATTGCCTCAGCAGAGAGGGTGTTTACAGGCCTGACCTTGAATTAAACCATGTCTGAAAGATTAAAAGTAAAAAAAGTAAGTTTTTTATATATATAAATATATATACACCCATTACATTAATTCTTTCATTCATTAGTTTATTTATGAACTCTTCTTTTCTAAGCTTGTGAAAACATGCTATTTGTAATAAGGGCATATTGGTGTTACCCTTTTATTTGTAGTGAATATATTTAACGGCTCTCAGAGCCTCATAGGTCTGAGTTCAAAGAGGGGAAGAGTGCCAGGATGGAGCTTTGCCTTCAGTGTTGTTGATCTGGTTTAAGTGCCTGTAAGTGCTCCAGAGCTCAGACAGACTGCCCCGTATAGCTTTTTTTGGGTTTCCTTTTTTGCCTTTCTTGATCATTTGGTGTCAACAGCAGAGCTTGTTGTATGACAATACTTGGCCTGTAACAAAATGTGGTTCATGTAAGAGAAGCTCACTTTAAATGGAACAAAGCAATGGAAATTCTGCATGAAATTTAAGGTTGTTATCGGCTAAAGTTGTTAAATATTTAGAAAGATACCCAAATAATTTATATAATACTGTGTGTTTCTTGTTTTCACATGTGGTTATATGTATAATAATACAAAGTTAAGTTCTAAACTGATTTTGACTCAGTGGCAAACGACTTTTTTGCATCTTTTGTAAAATAAATAAAAAATACAATAATAACAATAAGAGGTACATTTTTAATATCATACTTGTGTCAATTGTTTATCTTCTTACCTGACTGTACAAATATTTAAACGTTAAAGACTTTTAAGAGCTTTGTATTTTAGACATCAAAATATACATTTAGATTATTTGGATTTATGTGGCCTAGGCACATATAAACTATATACATTTTTTGAAGGCATAGTGAGTATTTTGTTTTGTTTTTTAAAGTGCCCCAATTATGGTTTTTCAAATATTTCCTTTCATGCTGTGTTTAATATAGCTGTTTGCAAATGAAAAAATTCTGCAAAGTTGTAAAGTGCACAATAAATTAAGTTATTTTCTCCCAAAAGAAAGAATCGACTCTGAACCGCCTTTACAAGTCGTTTGTAATTTTAATCCCACTGCGTTGACGGTTCTATGTCACTAGAAAAACTATTTGCATAATCCCCGCCTATGTTGTATTTTGTCTGGCTGGGGAACAACTTGAACCACCCTCAAACACGTCATTTTACTTACGACTGCTTCTCAAATCTCGGAGTTCAACGCGGGATTCGCAAAACGCTTGCTCTGGAAAGATGGGTCAGTACACAGTTTATTTGGACCAGCTTGGTCCTCAGAATCACAACCTGTAAGTATGAATAATTATTGATGAAGATATTTTCTACCGGGTGTTCAAAATACGTCGTTTTGTGAGTTTCCAGGTTAATTTACATCATTACTGTCTTACTGAAATACTTCTGCTAAGCAGCTGTGGCCAGATTTTCTGTCATTCTTACTACTATGAGTAAAGATAAAGCAATTGAGCAAGATTTGTTTTACAAACTTTAATGTTACTTCAGTTATTTCCGTTAGTGCTCAACTAACACATGCACTGTTTTTGATACAGTTCCCCCATGTGCGGAATAAATTAGAAATATGCACATCGGTTTGTTGATGGACATACACTTGTTGCTGATGCTGATGGTGAGGAATTACAGTTGCAACATCTCATAATGTACCTCAAAATGAGTAGTTTATCACTGAGGAACGTCAAATAACTAGCTGAATAACTAGTTATTCCAATAGACCAATCAACAAACGGTAGACCAATCACAACAGACTGGGCCTTTTGGCCAATCAGTGCAGAGTAGACTCTCAGATTGGAGGGATTTAGAGAGACTGATTCATCCGTCGAGTCGTTTGAGAATCATTGAAAAATGTGGTGATGTGCAAAATTAAAGTGTTTTTTTTTTTTACATCTGATGCATGTATACCTGTAGTAGGAGACTTTCAAATAGCATAATAGGGACACTTTAAAAAAAAATAAAGTGTTTTATTCTATGCTGTAATTTTTAACATCAAACTAATTAAAATGCAATATATAATGTTTAGTAGGGGTGTGATGGAAAATTAGTATTTTATTCGACTGAAAGTCACAAAATGCAAAACAATGCAGGTGCATTTCTACTTATTAAACTAATTTAGAGCTGTCACTAACAGTTATTTTGGTAATCGAGTAATTGGTCAAAAGTAATTAATTCAAGAGTCCACTTAATCTTTAATATATAGCCACTTCTTTGCAATAGAAATGCTACAGCCACTGTAATTTCTTGAACAAGAACGTGGACATCAAACCATGCAAACTCAAAACGAGGGGTTAAACTTTTATTTTGAAATCGCACAAACAACAGTTTGCATATTTAGAAACATACTGATGTATTCTCCACCGTGCAATGCTATATTAAGATTTTTATGCAGCTATGGAATACAATCTAATTATGCGGTTCATTGGTTCTCGTCCATGGAATCTGCCACTTCCGATATTTCATTTAACCTGAATTTAATTCAGAAAGAAAGGAGTGAACGCCCTACACTTATTCTTAACTCTTTATTTTAACAGGCACAATGCACATTAATTAACACCATCATGTAAATGTGCCAGATTTTCATAATTTCCATCTGTATTCTCTGGCAGGTTGATGGTAAATAAAAGACCATAAGTACATAAAACATGAAAAATCATGCAGAGACACATTCCAGCAAACATAGCCATAACCAGAGCATATTAAGACAAATACAAAATGACTTTAAATATGAGACAGAAATAAGCCACTGCTCCGACTTATGAAGACATGTTTGATTATCCAATAACCACTGTTTTATCAATGCAGAAGAATAAGTAAAATATGTAATATTTCTTAATTCTTAGTGTTGTCAAAAATATCGATATTTCGATGTGAATCGATACTGAAATATCTGAAACTGTTCCAATAGGCTACTCCTTTTCTCCAGTCTCGATACACGGAAATCAGCTGGATGTTGTCCGTCATCTCATTCACTGGTGTGCTTGTATTACTCATTCCCGCAGAATTTGCTCTCACACCAAAATCACGCGCACCACTGATCTATATAAGTGGCGCACACATAAAGCCACCTCTCAAACAGCTCAAGAGAAAAAAAATATTTTTCTTGCCCTATTGTGCGTAAATGGAAAAAATACACACAACATTAGAATTCAGGTAAACACAGTCAGTTTTGGAATGGAAATAGTAGAGAGAAAACGCATATTGTGTAACACTATTGGATCCGTGCAGAAGCTCTTAAAGTGACAGCAGCCTAATAAACCTTCCGCTGTCTGTCATGTTAATCAAAAAACAAAAGACAAAAGGAAAATGACTCGCTGCTCTTGTAACTTTAATTGTAAGCATTAATCTGTATTTAATTTTTACAATGAAGACTATCCATTGTTATTGTTTTGCGTTTAATTACTTTATATAATTTCTGTAGTTTCTTATCTAAATACTAGCCTACTGTTAGACCCACCTGAAAAACTTAAAGCCATGTTTATTTAATTTGTCTCTTTTTTCTGATCTATTTATTTGTGCTATCGTTTGCAATTTGTCTATTTGTACTTAATTCAATTACTGACTGTTTATTTTTTTATTTTTGTAAATTTAGTTTAATTTTGAATAAAGCCTCCCTGTGCTGTGTGAAAGCTATTGCAGCATAATTAACCAAATTATCAAAATAATTATGAGATAATCATAAAAATATTTGTATGGCAGTATATATGGCAGTTTGCCCCTGGTATCAAAAATGGTGTCGAATACCAATATTTTTCAAGGCATCTTATCAAAGTCAGAAATTCCAGTATTATGAAAACAATAATTCCAGCTTTGTTCAGCTCTATAAGAAAACTCTGACAAAGCATGTATTCTATGTGTTATTGTACAACCCCCTATAGTGGCTCTAGTAGATGAGTTATGATTTTCTCTAATACACTCATTAAGTGGAGGTGGGGTCATACCATGCAAATAACTGTTATTTAATAATATTATTTCCCCGTTTAATTTTTTATATTTTTTTTTACTTAAATTTTTTACAATGATGATATAAAATAGGTATTTTATCCAATATTTCCAAAGCCTGAGTATAGAGTATTTCTATTGATTTCAATGTCGTCCCACCTGTCTGTGTCCAGCTAGTAAGGCAGTGATTCATATGTGAGAAGATCATGGCGTTAATGTATAACTTTGAAGCCTCAGTGGTCTAAAATTTACCACATTAAATTAAATTTGTTAACTTGTTTTTTAAATGTAAGTTGTGAATCTATTATTATGCCTAAATATTTATACTCATGGATACTGATCATTTTCTTCTGCACTAATCATCTTGTAATCACTAATCATCTCACTCTACTTTGAGTTCTACTTTGAGTATTCAGACATTAGTCTTCAACCCTTCTCATGGGGACCCACTGTACCTCAGAGTTTAGATCCAACCCAAATCAAACACACATGAGCCAGCTAATGGACCCATTTCACATTTCAGAAATGGAAGTCGTCATAGTTGGGTAAACTTCTACAGTGGTTAATGGGAAACAACAGCAAATATCAAAATCTGCTATTGCTTTTCCACTACTTTCCAAAAAGAGGGAAAAAATACAGAGATTTAGATGAGAGAGAAAGATGCCAAATTTGCTGTCACTCCTATTTTGTTAATAACACTCTTGCAGCAGCATTAATTTTATTTCATTTTTTGTGGTCATTTACTGAAAAAAGGTTAAATTAAATAAACTTTATTAAAAACTTTACTAGATTTTATATGTTGATAACTAGAAATGCATCATCACAGTCTGTGAGAAGGGTCCATCAAGCTATTCAGGATAGCTTGAAAATACACTGAAGCAGGTTCGAAAATAAATTTTACAGGACAATGGGTCCCTATAGGAGCAGGGTTGAACACCTCTGATTTAAGACATTTCTCCTTATATAGAACCTTTCTTGCATAAAGCATTCTTAAAAGTTGAGTCAGAAACCCTAAGGTTCTATATAGAACCCCATTAAGTACTGCTTGCTTTAGTGTAAAACCCACACTGGTGTGGTTGTGCAAGTCATGTGGATGTTATGTTAATTTATTAATTAGGGTCAAGAAAGCTTAGTATACAGTAAGTAGAGCAGTTTGATAGAGGCCACCAGGAATGTTTTCATATCTGCTTTAAATTCAACATAACTTTTGTACTTTTCTATTGTTTTCTTCACCATATAATGTTAGTTGCTCATTATACCATCTCAGTCTATTTGTATCCTCAACAGACAGCAGCAGTCTTACTACTATTCCTACCCCTGATCTATTAGCCTACATCTCCTGTGCTGATGGTTTTTGAAGCTGACAGCTCGTCTTTGATGGCAGGGTGGTGGGTAGTTGGCCCCAGGGCTCGGGCCTCTTCTCTCCTCCATGGGTATTGTTGTGTGCGTGGGCTCGGCCGGTCTGCTCCGCAGTCTCTCAGGGGCCTGTGTGGAGGAGAGACATTCAGCAATAACCAGATGTGACAGCCTCCTTCTGCTGTTGGTAAATCCAGCACGGAGCTCTGTGAACTCTGCTCAGCAGTCCTGCTCATTCTTCGTCTCTGTTGTGTCAGACGCATAGTGCGCCATTTCATACCCCCCCTCTTTGTCTCTCCTCACTACCACTTGTTCTGTAATTATAGTCATGCTTATGATACTCAGGGAATATTGATGATGGCTCTCCTAAGTGCCTCACGTCAGGGAGATGATCTGACGCAATGCACAAAGGCAAACAAATGGCATAAACTGCGATATGACACTCCGAACTGCATGTATTGACAGAGTAAACACTCCATTAGGCTGTCTGCTCTGCGCCACAACAGTGCATTCACACACAATGATAGAATGTTTCTTTTATTAACAGTAGCAAGTTAAATGACTGCCAAGATCACAGAGAAATGCAGTGCTAAAGTCCACAATTAAATCATTTTTGTTATGAATTAATTAGTTTGTATTCAACTATTAATTTAATGCGTTCTGTTCATAAGATCATCCATATTTTTTTCATATGAAAATAAATAAATAACATGTTTAACTTATTAGTCCGTTGGGATAAAATCATTAAATTAAAAGATACATAAATAAATAAATCTGTTTAACTAGAGGTATCATACTTTTGCAGTCTATACCATATGTGTAATTAATATTGTTTATATATATATATATATATAAAAAAAAAGTCTCACTTCTAGCCATTGGGCTTTGATTGACAAGAGGATTTGCTGATCCCATTGCATTGCCCATATAAACAAAGACTGCTGCTAAACATTTCAACATTTCATTACAAACAGAGGAGGGCCTCCCGGCCCCTGAGGAAACAGCTGCCTGCTATGTCAATCATACTACGAAAGACATTTCGGTGCCAATCCGAAAACCCTGTGGGCCCGTTGCTCTGTTTTTCACTATTTCACCCCCCCCCCCCCCCCACCCTATTTCTCATCTCAGCTCATTCTTTCTGCAGTTTATTACTTTTGGAAAGGTTGAGAGCGTGTTTAGCTAATCATGTCAGTAAGTGAGAGAGAGAGAGAAGATAAAATTACCAGAGGCTTGCCTCAGTTTACAAATTATCAAAATAATTTTCTGTTTTCATTCATCTTCATTTGAGTATTGCAACACTAAAGCAGGCTTTCAGGTGCAAGTATGTAAACCTCTCACACAAAATAACTGCATTTATGCCTTTTAGTTTTAATATATTGTGCAATTCCACCAGTCAGATTTTTTATTTTTAGTATTATTTATTTGTTTATTTAAAGAATGACTTTGCAGAGAACTCATCTAAAAATGTCTAGTCTCGTCTTGTCCTTTCAGTAATGGTTTCTCACCTGCTTGTTTACATAGTATGTAAAATAAAAGGCCTTAAATTTGTTAACAGTCATCCTTCAAAATTGTATTTTTACCTCATGTGAAGTCTTATGTCAATGTCTCCCCATTCTCCCAGGTCTAGGTTTACCTTTACATACTCTGTTTGGCATTCTGTGCTTGTACAGGAATGCATGAAGAGAATTATATGAGACACGGGGCGGATAGCTTTTAGAGAACCGTCTCTGTAAACACACGGGCGACTGCTGGTCTCAGCCTGGCTCGGGTAAAACCTGCTTTCTAAAGCGATATTCCATTTCCTCTTTTTCTGTGTTTGGAGAAGGCATTATACCCATTCCCGTCCTAAACACACAAAGTTAAAATAAGTGCTTCCCCATGTTTCTTATAGATTACATTAGGGGAGGGAGTCCAAATTCGGTTTCTGCTTCTGTACACAATGCTGCTTTCTAACAGGCGTCTGACCATGTGTAGCCATTTAAACTATTCTGTGCAAATTTCAATAATAAAAAAAAAAATGTTTAAGTAAACTCTAAAGGAAAACTAAGCGCACACTTACTATTTTTCAAAAGCACTGTGTATTACAATCATTCAAACGTTTGGGGTCGCCAGCTCACCAAGACAGCATTGATTAAAAACACGGTACATTTGTGAAATATTATTACGATTTAAAATAACAGTTTTCTATTTTTATATAGTGTGTATATTTTTTTAATATGAAATGTAATTTATTCCTGTGATGGTAAAGCTGAATTTTCAGCATCATTACTCCAGTCTTCAGTGTCACATGAGCCTTCAGGAATCATTGTAATATGCTCATTTGGTGCTCAATAAACATGTATTATTTTTATCAAGTTTGGAAACAGTTGTTCAAAACATGAAAATAATTAATCATCATTTATTTCACTTAGATTATTTTTTTATATCTCACTGAGCTCATCATTCTGTGATTGTCTTCTTTGTGAAGCAAATGATGCTGCCCTAGAATTTGTCTTAAAGAAGGGATGATAGATTGCTGCATAAATAACTCTCCTACCTTTTAGAACAGTCTTCACATCGAGAGCACATCTGTGATGCCTCCATAGGCAGCTTGTTTGATAATGTAACAGAGCAATTCTCTTTTAAGAGAATAGGTTAAGTGTCATGTATGAAAGAAGGTCACCTTCAAACAAGTTCAACAGTCATATCCTGCTATTCAAATCGCCATCAACGCAAGTTGCGATAGCATCCCATTCAAAGCAGATGAGGCAGGCCTGGGCCTATTTTCGAAGGGTACATGTCAGCTAGGGAACGAGTCAGAGAGTGGCTTAATCCAGGGGACATTTCCATAAGTAAATAGCTCAAAAGTGACAGAATGTGCTATAAATGAACTCGGAGGAAGTGTGCCCTATCAACCAACAGGACAAAGATGATGGGAGAGAAATGGGACATGTTGGGGCATGCTGGGTAGTTCGGTGTCGGGTGACAATGATGAATGTCTGCACCTAAATATAACAGATTTTTGTGTTGTTCACTCATTTACATATTGTTTGTTTATTTCCTTGTTTGTCCATCTGTCTCTCTTCATTCATTTTAAGAATCAGGCATGTATTGTTCAGTTGCGCTTTTTGCTGAATCTTTACAGTGTATTGTCCGTCCGTCCATCTATCCATCTAACTATCTATCTTTACCCCTGCCTGTCTGTCGTTCGGTCTATAATTGTATTTATCTGTCTGTCATTTGATCTATCTATCCATCTACGTGTTTCTATCCCTGTATCGCTGTCGTTAATCCATCACTATTTAAATCCATCTATCATTCCAACAAAGTCATCACATTTGCTGTGTTTCCATGTTGTTCTTTCTCCAGGGTCTACAAAACACTTGACCCATCTTTCTGGCTGGCCTCTTGTGCTGTTTTACTGTAAATACAAGCACCATAACAGGGTGGTAACCTCACAGGCAATGCAACACCGTCTTTTATTGCTAAATAGACACTTCTCTCAAACATAGCCAAGAATGGGCTGGATGTCAGCCACAACTAGTAAAATCTCCAAACACTCACACCAGCCGTCGCCATCTTCCTCTTAAACATCGACACATGATGGTGCTTCTCTCACACTAACATTTTAATCAACTTCACTTTTTCCTTCCTTCTCTCTCTCTCTCTCTCTCTCTCTCTCTCTCTCTCTCTCTCTCTCTCTCTCTCTCTCTCTCTCTCTCTCTCTCTCTCTCTCTCTCTCTCTCTCTCTCTCTCTCTCTCTCGCTTCAGTTTCATTTGTTGTCTTGTTTGTCTTATTTCACCAATGAGCCTGCTTCCTTGTATTAATGGTACTAAAGTTATGGTTGTAGCCTTGATGAAGCCTATAAAATTGGCAGCTTAGTTTATATGTGTTTTACTGGCAGTAAAATGATGTTTACCATTTTTGTGAAAAGGAAACCTCCAATGTCATAGTTGTGTAATGTTAATGAGAACTGTGTCTCCTCATTCCCAAACCAGAATTAAATGTCTTTGATTAATTATTGCCATTATACTGCACTTAATATTGCTTTGCCAAATAGGATGGATTGCTTATGCTAATATGTTGTGTTGTCTTGGATTTTTATCAGTTATTTTTGGTTAGCTTGAAAGTGAGCAGGGCTATTGGGTACTGGCTACATAATCAAAGTTACCTTTTATGGCCCATTGTTAGTGCTTAATTTAGGTACCTTATTTGCTTGTTAAACTCGTGGTGTGTTAAATACTGTGTAAAGGGTAAAAAACTGCGGCTGTTCATAATCTCTGAGACATTTTAAGGTTTAATGAAATGTTCAGGAGTGTAGGTGGAGTATGGAAACGTTAATCTGTTCAACCTGGTATTAATTATACCCTCGCTAATGAGTGTTCCATAAAGAAAATGGGTGTATCTAAATTCCTTTCGTTATGCAACCATAGTGCCAGGCAATAATGTGTATGGCTACAGAAATGTCTGAGGGAAAAAATACAGTAGCAGGGTGGTTTCTTTAGCAAACTCTACTTTAATTCAACATATAATTAGTAATTCATGAGAGCACAACCTGGGAATTACCTCAAGAACTAAAAATATAGTGTCCTTGTAGAATTGTGTTCTGAGTCATAATAAAAGTATATGGAACTACTGTCAAAACATTTAGAAGTTTTACAAGCTTTTTCCCATTTTTGAACCGTCACCAAAGATTGCTTAAGTCAACAGATTTAACTAATAGACCTGCCAATTTCTGTGTAACAATAAAATAATGATGCTGTTTCATTTTTTAATTTTGACCGTCACCGTTTTGAAGACACCTTTTGTAATCTGACTCCAAATATCAGGTGAAAACTGTCATTCTAACCCCCTCTACAAAATATTGAATTCATTCAATTCACATTTATTTGTATTGCGCTTTGTAAAATACACACCGTTTCAAAGCAGCTTTACAGAAAATGCATGTCCACATTACAATTTAGAGTGATCTGTTATCAGAGGTAACTGTCTAACTTATCTATTTCAGAAATGTACAAATACAAAATCACAGTTAGCAAAAAATGTATTAATTTAACAATGTAATAATTTAAGGCAGAAACAATGAGCTCATTGAAGTAATGAATACTTGTTTGTTAACAAATGATTACTCAGTAAATACACGGTACATCCATCACATTTAATATTTTGGCTTTCCTCTTCGTTTATGTTTGTCTTTCTTTAAAAATTCAAAAAGATTACAAATAAAAAATTTGAGCCTGGAAAGTTTCTGAAATTTGTTTGATTTCACACGTAATGACCCAAATGTGTTTGTCTGAGAACCTTTTATATACCTTTTATACACATACTTAACTGCAGATACTGAATTGACCTACACTGTTTGGTACAGTACAAATATTTTGAGTGTCCCTTATTCAGTCCCTTATTTTCCTATAAAGAACATCGATTACATCAATTCAATTCAACATCAATATCAAATGTAGCAATAGTTCTAGATAGATCTGCACACCCCTTGCAACAGTAGCAGATTCAGATTGAACCTTTAATTCATCTCTTTCTTTCGTTTTTTCTCTCTCTTTTTTTTTGTTTGTTCGGGTTTAATTTATGGACTTTCATGAGTGTTTAGCCCCTTTCATCTTTTCTGTTGATTTTGTTTAGTTGTCTGGCAGGCTATGGAGTCGAGTGCTCCTGCTTATGACAGATTGGAGGAAAGAAGGAGAATGGGGAAAGGGGTGAGTTTCCATGGAGAGGACTGTCCCATATATAGAGATGAATCCTCTCCACCAGACCCGCTGCGTTAACACAGCCACAACCGAACCCATAAATTACCCCTCCAGGCGTTTTATGGGCCCTGGTGAAACCTTCTTGGCTCCCTCCTCTGTTCATATCTACAGCCGAAGAGATAAATCATCTCTCTTGCTCTCTCCATCTCCCCAAAGATGCTTACTCTCGCCACTCTTTCCACCGTTCCTTACTCGCCGATGCGGTTCAAGTCCAGAGAAGGGTAAACATTGGGAAAACACAGAGCTTAGCTGGTCAGCTGCATCCGTTGGAGGAGGTAGACAGGGTTGTTATGATGCTCCTGGGAGAAATGAGCTGGATTAAACAGGTGTGGGCAAGGCTTGAAGGATGATAAAGGCCCATTGCTGAGTCCCACAGCCCCTGAAGAACAGTAGCCATTAGGGGCTATGAGGTCAGCAAGGTTGGTTGACAAAGCAGCCTCCGAACGTGCTGTTTGAAAAGGACTCATGCAGTCTTCTAGATGTATACCTTGTGCAATTGGAGAGAGAGAAAGAGAGAGAGAGAGAGAGAGAGAGAGAGAGAGAGAGAGAGAGAGAGAGAGAGAGAGAGAGAGAGAGAGAGAGAGAGAGAGCTTCAGGAATATTGCCCAGTTCTACAACACTGGATCTTTAAAGGTGTTTGTTAAAATGCTGCTCCACATGTTAACACTTTTGGTAGGGCTATTTAGATGGGGTTAGGGTTAGTTCACCCTACAAAGAAAAATGGTCACTTATGTTTTGGTAAACCTAAATGGTTTTCTTTCTCCCATGGAAAATAGCAGAATATTCATCTTTGCCATATTATATTATGTTATATTATATTGTTGTGTTGTGTTATTTTGTTATGTTATATTTTGTAGGCCTTTGAAGCCATTGGTCACTTGTGGAAAAGAGAGCATCTGAAAATCTGCTTAAATTCCCCTTTTGTGTTTCAAGGAGGAAAGAAAGTAATTATTTGTTAGAATTACACATTCAATTTTGACTTTTCAGATTTTGGGTGACTTAACAAACATTTCGGTCCTGTGGACTACATCCAGAAATATCCACGGGACAATCCAGCTGTTTCCCCTCTCATGTTCCCAATCATCTTTTTCCAGAATCATCAGTCCAAATTTTGGGGAGACATTTTGGAGTTAAGTAGATTTAAGAGGGGAAACTAATCAGCCAGACATCATTTTTCAATGTTATTTCATGCTCTAAATACTAGCCCCTCACCTTCATCATTTTCATTATATCTCTGCACAAAGAATTCATTTCACATTTCATGGTATAACCATTGTGATAAATTTTGTTTTAGCCTATTTTGTGCTTCAATTGGAAAGTATAATCTGTGGTCTACTCCGATAATTGTTATACATGTTCCGTCGTGCTCCATGCTTCAAGACTTGCAGGGCTCAGGGGGCTTTTTTTCGGCCTATTGTTATATCTCTTAATAAGGATTTTTTTTTGCTTGCTTCATATATTTTGTGAATTGTGTGGAAGTGAATATCAAGGTTAGAGATTAATGAGAGATAGAAACTATTTCTCACATCTGTAAGTGCTGCTGCTATTCCTGGGCTGTAGAAAGATTTCTGCAGAGGAGGAGAGCCTTTAAATGAGAATCTTTTTTTTCTTATTTTTTGTCTGATTTTAATCTTTGTATACTAATTACAAGCAACATCCCACTATCTCAGCCTATACTACTAAGAATTATTGACAAGAATTTATCCCATTGTGTACTGCACTGGTTCCAAGAGCTGACTTTATGACTGTTCAATACCATTAAAGTACATTGATTATTTTCAAATTCCATCCCATTACCATCATAGACTAAACATCCCTTTAAACCATATCCATGTGCTTGAGCATTTTTCATAGCTGAACTCATAGAAGATACTGAAAAGTCAGGGAGATGTATTGCAGTAGTCAACAATGTGTGTCTAGAGCATCAAGAAGGACCAGCAAAAAAACAAAGAAAATATTAAAAGCAATAATCTCATATAATAGAGTAGCAAAAAGCTTTTGAAAGAGGGAAAATTAGGGGCCTGTTTACTTTGTGTCTGATAAAATGCAAAAGCAATCAGCAGTTGTGCAGAGCGCACGCCTCAGTCATGAGAGCTGCTGGTGTTGTTTGATGAGGGTGACCTTGTTCCTCTTTCTACTCAGGCACATGATATATCAGCTATACACAACAGGTCAAAATCACAGGGAAAAAAAACCCTCATTATGAAAAGCTTTGAAACTTGGCCTATTTGTTTGTTCATTTTCAAAGTTTAAATATGCAGCATGACTTTCTGTAATTAAGGGTGTGATATATAAATACACTTATGAATACAATTATATATATATATATATATATATATATATATATATATTTAATCCATAAGTCACTGATTCTTGAGACATGGCACAAAAATATAAATTTTCTCTATTTTGTTCCATATTTTTCTCTATAATTTTATCCATTTTTTATTTCCATAATTTAATTTTATTTATAATAATTTAATTTTTATTTTATTTTTTTCTCTATCATTTTATTCATATTTGATATAGGTTCTACTTACTGTAGTATGACCTACTTCAGAAAAAAAAATATCCCCAAAAAACAGTATGATGCTATAATTACTATAATATTATATATATATATATATATATATATATATATATATATATGTATATGTATATATATGTATGTATATATATATATATATATATATATATATATATATATATATATATATATATATATATATATACATGTGTATGTTTTCTTATTTTTATTTATTTAACTATTTAATTTAGGTAGTCACAGCAACAACTTACTTTCCCTAAATTATCCCAAATAAGTTATTTGACAGAGTAGAGACATTTTCAAATTAATTAAATCTTAAATGCTGCAAGTTTATATTCATATTTACATTTAATTTAACTATCATAATTAATATTTTATTGTACAGTATGAAAGATGTCTATTCATTTTGTTTCTCTCTTTTTTTGTCCAAAATGTCAAATCTAACAAGTTTTTCTGATAATTTGCCTCATTTTATGTAGTATCTAGCAACAACAAAACACTGACATGGCTACATAATTTAATAGGGTTATTATAGGTCTAATTATAGGTATTTTGTCAACACAGCCAATTTATTTTGTCCGACTGTGGTTAAGACTCAGTGGATGAAGCCAAAAATCAGTTTGAAACAATCCTAAAGTCTCAATGCATTCATTGAAGTCAAAGTGAGATTTGTCAATATTTATAATACATGTTTGACATTACTTTTGTATTTGATGTATTAAGTGATAGACAAGGAAAACACATTTTGCGATCAAATGAAGGAAATAAGCAGTTTTTTACTCATGGCTGGATGATCTCTTTCTGTATAATGAGACTTTGGCATAATATTATCATTGTTTTGTGTGTCTAGCAGTTTTTATTTAGACAGTTTGATAACTATAAATCTGCAGCTTTAGATGTGATGGATACTGACAGTTCAAGGCCTGTGTCAGAGTCTGATTATTGGATGTCGGAGATGAAACCAGATACAGTGTATTTGTGGTGGAGGCCACATTTTCAGAGTTGATAGCACTGTAATTCCATAATGGAATCATTATCAGGTTGAGGCTCTCAGGAGAAAGTCTTTTAAAAGGTTTCAAAAGGTGAAATGAGGGACCAGCTGCGTTCCACCTTGAAATTCCACACCCCTGCGATGCCGGGTAATGTGACATATCACAAAACGTGTAAGCTTCAGCCAACAAACCCGAAGGAAACAATTGCCTAAATATGGCTACCTTCACAATATAGAGTTTTTTTTAGCCTGCAGACTTTTTTTTTCTTTACAGTTTTGCATGCAGAATCCATCAGACAGTTTTAAGCAAAGTTGTGCTCACAGCCGTCACGCTCTGCCTGTGCTTATAACCATGGATGGTTGAGTGCCGGGGAAAAGGAAAGGAACAGTTGTTAGTTTATAATAGGTAGTGTGCATCAGCTGAGGAATGTGTATTAAAATCGGGTTTGACATTCACTTTACTGCATGTCCAGACTGGTAGCGGGACGCATTAGTCTCTAGTAATGCCTTGGCAGCGCCGTGCCTACGGGTTCCCTCTGAAATGTGTGGCATTAGTTTCCCATCAGTCTGTGCGCAGCACTGGTTATCATAATTGTCACATCCCAGTACGGAACGCATGTGTATGTTTGCAAAATTTTCTATTACCGTCCCTGAAATACACAAAGGTACGGAGTGTTTTGCTGCCCGGAAGCTTTTAAAAGCAGAAACTTTAACTCTTTGAGGGCACTCTTAACGATATCAGCATTCACGTTACAGGCTCATTAACAAGAAAAATGGTACTCAATAAAACCAGTCACACTGCAAAATAAACTTCAATTAAACAACCTTATTTTCCCCATTAGAGAGGTTTGCTGCCTTTAGGGGCTAGAGAAGATAACTCTTCTGCTCTCTCTCTCCATCTGCTGTGGAGAACAAGGCCCCTGTCTCAAACACATTAGCTGGCATCTGTTTGGGGCATCAGCCTTTTTGGTTGAGTGGAAGCCGGAACAGGTAGAGAGACGTAGAAAGGGGTTGTAGAGTTCCCACGGTCAGGGGAAAACCTGGAAATGGGGGCAGAAAATCACTGTATTATTCCAAAGCCTTGTTGGTTTAGTTGGCAATGGGTGCATGACTCGGAAATAGCCTGGAAGTATGGGGGGATTTTAAAATGGGGATTTACAGACCTGGAAAAGTAATGGAAATCTTGGAAATGTAAAATCTTGTTATAGAAAGCCTTTCTATTACTCCAACAGTTGAGCATGCCACTAGCAACACCAAGGTCTTGGATTAATATAGTTAAACAAATATATGCTGTTGTCAGTTGCCTTGTATAAAAGTGTCTGCTAAATGCACATATGTCAATTAAGTTTTGTGGTTAATGCTATCTTTGCCTCCAGTTATTCACTAAATTATTTAAGCAGCTAGAAATTGCATTTTGGCCCCTGCAAAAGTCTTGGAAATTCTTTGGTCAAAAGGTATAGTTGCAAGGCTGAAACTGAAGGTGCCTTTAAATTTAATTGTCAAGGATTGTTTAATATTCAGGGTAAACATGTGTGCAAAAAGGATCACGTCAAATGGGTTTGGGGCTTGTTTTTAACATAATTCCAACATTTTTCAGCTCTGTTTAACAAGAAACAGTTTTGATGCTCAGGTGAAAATAATAACAGTTTGAGCTGATGGCACTAGCTGTGACTCAGAGCCCGTCATGCGAGAAACAGCCCTGCATGGGTTTGTGTGTACATACTCAGAGGGTGAATTGAAGGATTAATGTTGCCACACACTGGATACAAACGTCTGCTCTCAGCTGTCACTTAAACTCTCTGCCTCAAGTGTGAGACATGGACCCATAGTTTCAGATTCAATGCAAGCCCCCTGTATTGATTTTGAACAGATGGTTTTGTATTCTCTCTCTCTCTCTCTCTCTCTCTCTCTCTCTCTCTCTCTCTCTCTCTCTCTCTCTCTCTCTCTCTCTCTCTCTCTCTCTCTCTCTCTCTCTTTCTCTCTCTCTCTCTCTCTCTCTCTCTTTCTCTCTTTCTCTCTCTCTCTCTCTCTCTCTCTCTCTCTCTCTCTCTCTCTCTCTCTCTCTCTGTAAGTTTTACAACCAACAGTGTTCAATAAGCAACCGCCTCGCAGCCACATACAGTTCTGCTTATACGTTTACATAACCCTTGCAGAATATGCATGATGTTAATATTAACAAAATAAGAGGGATCATAAAAAATGATGACATATAGTCCACAGAACTGTAGCATAACTCTTACCGCAACCATCTTCAATGCTTCAGCAACACTCAGAATACCTTAGCCAACGCACTAGCAACCACAAGCTGGAATGCTCAGAACACCTTAGCAACGACCAGTCAGCCATTCCCTTAATTCAAACATTAGTTCATATTTGATACCATAAAGCGGAAGTGTCTTTTTTTAAAAAGTTTTTATGTCTAATATGAAACTTTGAAATGAGACCGTTGTTGTGTATGCACGGCGTTCCGGGTGACCCTCTGCCCACTGGAGGATATATTTGCGTAAGCAATTAATTGGGGAGAATCTGGATGAGGCGGAGGTTGGGGTGGAAGGGGGGCAGGGGCGTAATTACAGGGCTGCGAATGTGTCAGAAGCTGCATTAGGCCACATCAAGCTCCTGTCTCCTCTATGAAAAATTAAATATGTATATATGCAAATAAGCTCCTCTCTGAGCTCTTAGGAAGGCTTCCTAGGGCATGCCGCTAACAGACTTGTTATGATTCAAAGCAGGGCCATTGTTATGTATATTCATATCACCGCGCTTTAAGACTCATGGAGACAATGAGGCAGAAAGACCTCTTTGCACTTTGACTTGAGTGTGATTATGATTAATATTTGACTATGCTTCCTCAACAGAAGTGATCTAATTAATTCTGTTGCCGCGACTGACGCTGAGCTACACGTGTATGCTGAGAGGCGAGCGAGTTTTCAGACGGAGCTTTTTAAAGACGCCCCAAAGTTTACCCAGAGAAGTGTCACAACTCTGAGAGACAAATTACCTGTGTTCAGTCTCTTCTTTAATTGCTGCACTGTTTCTATTTGCACGGTGACCCTTGCATGCTGAATGCTGTCTGTGAAGCTGATGAAACACTTTTTTTCCCCCGCTACCAACCCTTTTAAAGATGGTGTATTAAGGACAGATGGGTGGTATTGTGTGAGTGGAGCTCTTGAGCTTCACACATTCTAGGTGTTGATGTTGTCAGGTTACAGTGACACGCTTTTGTGAAATGTTGGCCTCCCAGTCATAGATTATCTTTCTCTCTCTTTCACATACACAGTTGGTTGCTTGCTTGTGGCTGCTCAACAGAATACATCTACTACGCCTCTTTGCCTTTTTCAGGCCTGAAACAACATTGTGTTTGATATAAAATGTACATTTGTATTTTATTATTATTAAATACGCACTCACACAATGTTTTTTGATGTAGTTTACTAAATATATATTACAACCGTATTCTGTTGAGCGACCATAGGAAATCAACCAGCTGTGTGTGTGAGAGAGATGCGTGTAAATATACACAAACTATATATATTTATTTTATATATTCATGGACTGTCGGTAGAGTCTGGACATGACAAATTGAAGTTTCTCACTCAAACTGAAATGTGCCACTTTTTTTCCTTTTCATTCAGCTCTTTATAAAAACTGTCTGAAGATTTCTGAGGAATTGTGTTGTGTGTTGTGTAATAGTGTTTTGGAGTATAACCTTGAGCTACAGTTTACTCGACAGTGGTAAATATAACCACTTAAAAGGCCTTACAATACTTGGGGTTTCACTTCCTTCATATCTCTTTTCATTCTCCGTAGTTCAACTTCCAAGGTCACCAATGGCAGATGCCATATTCAGTATTCCTTCCGTTCCTTTCATGGCTTTTTTTCCAATCTCAAGCAAACTGAACCCCCCCCCCCCCCTTTAAGGTCTAATCTCCACTTAAATCCAGTTGATTCATTCCAGTGTATTTTTTTTGGGTGAAGAGAAACTATTTCATATTATTGCTGCCTGTGGCATTCTGAGCAGTGAATGCGCTATATGAACATCTCCGGTAAATTGTGTCTTCTGTACTACTTCTCTCCGTGCATCCTTGACACGAGCCTTTGACTGTCTCTCGCCTGCACACTTGATTCTATTAGAACCGAATTATCTCTCCAAAGCAGATGACTTGTTAATGAACGGCAAAGATTCTACGCGTCCTCTGTGAATTGTGCTCAATACCGTATCTGAGCCGTTTGCCCTTCTGAATGGCCTTTCTAACTACTGTGAGGCTGTTTTTGTTGCACAGACTCTTTCTGTGTCTCGTTGCTCTTGTGGTACTATTGTGAAACCGTCAGAGTGAGTCACTCAGAGCTGTAATACTGTGGATGTTTGCTTATGTGAATTGGGGAAATGATATGAGATGTTCTCCCTCAGCGATTCTGCTTTTGCTTTGGGCCTTGGCCCCTCGAGTTTGTGTCTGTCTTTCACTTCAGATAATGTCTCTTATCTTTTCTCTTTCTTTCTTGCAGTCTCTCTCTCAGTCTGAGGGTATATGACTCGCCTTACTTCCAGCACCTTTCTTCTCCAAGACAGAGATCTCCAGCGTTCCTCATCTCTCCTCCTTTACCACCGCACTCCTGCTTCACACTAATAGATTTAGCTGCCAGGCATCAAATCACCCAGTTCTGTCCCTCACCGCTCAATTATTTAGATGCCGCTTCTTATGCAAATGATGTGCTATATAGGATATCCTTATTCCTCTTCTCTCTCTCCAGGCTGTTATATGTGCTTACACACCAGACAACCTCCAGCCTGGTTGGATTTGACACATGGCGTGTTGGGGGGATGAAGCACGCTGCCTCTTCACAATCCCTCATCTCCCTGTATGTGCGGCTCCATCAAACCCAGACTATTAGAGTCTGATCCAGCCAGCTCTCCGTTTACAAGCTCTAAAACTCTCCAGTGGTTTCCTAGCAACAGCCGAAAGCCGTGTTCCTGTTTTCACTGTATCCCTCTGTTGCCTAGCTACGCAAGCTTAGACACAACCGCACATTTGATTGCTGTTCAGACTCGTGATGGTTGATTTCAGGCGCTATGATATGACATCCATGTTCAATTGTCGACCATTTTTTAGTTACAGAGATACATGTCTCTTTATTTTCTCTTTCCTCAAAAGTTCAGATGCACCGACGTTAAATGTCTGGCCGACATAGATAAGCCGATAGTTAAATGGGTGACACTTTTTTTTTACAGTGTCCTTGTTACACATTACATATTGTAATAACTTTAAATGATGCGTAGTTACGTGCAGCTATCCCTAAACCAAACCCTAACCCTATAGTATATAGCTAATTAACATTACTTAAATGTATAATTACACTGTAACAAAGACACCTTCAAGTTATGTCCTAAGTGATAAATGGCCGCTTTGAAAATTCGATATCTTTTCTCAGTAATAAGGCAAGACACCCCGAGTGAATTAAATAAACTAACAGATACAACCAAACATCCCCAGTTGATTACATTAAGAATTGCAAACATTATTTCTGTCATTACAACTCTCGGGAAAATGGAATGGGAATATAGATTGGCATGGTAATGGATATGGCAATCTTAATGTATTTGGTCTTGGCAGAATAGATCTGCTACGCTGCTGCTGCTGCAGAGCAAGTACCGAGACTTGCTACTGCCAATACATTCACATACATTGCTGTGCGCTTGTAAGACATTTACAAGCTCACATTTTGCATTTTGAAATGTAAGTGGGGCTAATGTCAATTAACAGTAAGGATGAAATACTACAACTATGGTAATTTCCAAATAAGCCTACAACAAACATGAAAAAAAAAAAGAGCTACTGACATTTGCTGTACAATAATGAAACAACCTATGATTTGGTGGAATTGAAACTGCATTTTATAAAGTAATCATTTTATTATTAAACACAAAGAAAAATTGGTTAAGGTTGTTTAAACAAACGATACATAAATATAGATCATTATTTGAACGAACAGTGAACTATAACATATCTCTGTTCGTAGGCTATCTGTTTCTTTAAAAAAAACACATCACAAGGTCTTGTAAATAAAACGTTTTCCATTATTTCAACAAGAATGAGACTGATTACATATGTAAAAAACGGCGTCGGTGGGCAACGGAATCATATTCCTCGGGGTAGCAGTGCAATAACAAACAAATAAACAAAAAATTCACCAAAAGACCATTATAGGCATATATGGCAGTCAGTGAAAATAAATTAGGTATGACGCTGATTATTTTTACTCTTCTATTGAGGAATAAAACAAATGAAGAGTGCTTCTCTCTCGTGTGAGCGAACACATACTGCTGAACAACCGAACTTTTGGGCTTTCTAGTAAATTTGTGGTCGAGTGGTATAACCTAGGTTTCAATAATTTAGATGAATCGGGTTCAAATCCCGAACAAACATGGGCTACTTCATTTTTTTATAATAATTAATGGAGAGATATTTGTCTAGTTGTCAAACTCTGTTACACCATGGGCATGAATTCGTTTAACTATAATGTTTCACTTGAATTTATCTGCTGGCCAGTTCTCAACGAGCCACGTCATATTACGCAATAGAGAGAATAAACTGACACTTTTCAAAGTCTGTGATTGTATCGACTCTTAGCGGTAAAAGGCAGCAAATACACTAACAGTGGTCAAAGGTCAAACGTGCACGGCTTACATCATACTCACAGGCCAGCCAACAACTTGAGATCTCTTCTGATCGATCATGAGCAGTGTGCTCATGAAACTCCCATATAAATGTTGTATTTGACACCATGGGGTTAAGGCTTTGGCCAAGGGCAGGAGGAACGAGGCTTGAAAGAAGAGCTCTAATTAACACTCATTCAAACAGCCCATCCTTACTGTGATAACAGGAAGCCAGGCTGCTAACGCTGTTCCTCCACCCTCACCACCTGTCAGCGACCTCATTTCCTGCACTGCCAGTTGGAAACTGTCTCCCGCCTGCCGTGACCACCAGCAGAACCCTGGATTAATAGAGAGATGATCTGTATTGCTTTTAGTCTGCTTAGAGGGTAAGGGACTCGTATTGTGGAGTGCTGTTTTATTATTTGCTGGACATTAACCCATCTGAGGATAGAGTGGGTGGAGAGGATTTGTAATTGAATGGTAGTACTTCAACTAACCTCAAATTATGTTTTTTTTTTGAGATGCTCAACATGAGGTCATTGATGCAGGTTCATTCAGTGCAGGTAAAGAGCCCCACACAGCATCTGACCTTAAAGACAGTGTAGGTTGACATGAACCTACAAGTTATGGTAACCAAATGAACGTTGAGCACTAATACATTATAGAGATGATCTGATTTATGATATTTCCGATAACACACTAGTTTTTGTACTAAGGGGGACCAAATGTGGCCCCCTTTATATCTGCTATTTACTTAAATGGATTTTCAGTGGCAAATAGCACTTGACCACTATAAAGGCCTGTGTAACTACTACCAAGATGCATTGTGATTATGGAAACCCCGTTAGAGGTGGTCAGGTATATCAAAATACGTATAGTCTGTTGTGGTGCTTGTTTCAATTTGTAACACATTTTGCCCACGAGATCAGCACATGATTCAGTTTTGTCCGTGTCTCAGGTCACAGTGAATGCAGTGGACTCCATCTCTGCATGTGTTCTGCTTTTAATGTGCATTTGGGAGCGCTTTGGGTACCAATTAAGCATTATTTTCACTTTTGTATAATTTTCACATTCAAACATTTTTGTGGACAGAAGATTACAGTATTTCATTAGATTTGTAATGAGACTCGTTTGTAAACCTGTTATCACAGAAACTGCAGTTTTACAAGTTTAACAAATAAAAGCTCAACTGCAGTTTCCCACCAAAATAAAAGCTCAAGGGTTTATCTCTTGCAAGTGAAGAAATTAACATATTCAAATTTAGTGTAAAATAAAATACTTCTTATGAAACATGTTTTTACATTTTACAGTGTATTTGCTTTACAATATTACTGCCCTATGGACGATGATAATATTAATAATAATATAAAAGTATAATAGTATAATTGTTTTTGCCCGAGCCCCCCCAATGCATTTTTTTTTCATTTGTTCTTCTACTCGACATTTCGTAGTTCCAGGTTGTTGCAGGTGCCCTCCGTACCTGTATGGTATAGTCGGCATATCTGGCTTTGTCTGTCCAAAACTTGTTTTTCTATGTCCATCAAAATTCCAGTTCTCTTTCTCTCCATTTTGTAGACAAATTATTCTTAAAGTTACTTATGCATGACAGAGCTGAGGTGAATTCTAAGGAGGTCACCCGCACACACTCAAACTCCCCACAAACCAGGGTGCCGCTCTAGCATTGCGCTGTGCTCCTCCGGAGAGCCTGGCACCAGAGCTCATTCAGGCAGCGGCGGGCGTCTGAGGCGGACCCCTCGCTGCAGAGCCCCACATAATGAAGCGCCCTGTCAAAGCCGTTCTGCTAGATGCGCAGAAAATCTCCATCCAAGTCGCAACATGGGAGAGGGCCGCCAGCCTCAAATTACTGTCCTCGCCAAGAACCAGTGGAGGGAGAAATTTCCCTCTCTCTCTGTTAACCCACTCCGATGGGAAGTGGTGACTAGCTCTCCGCTCCACTGAGACAGAGTTAGCGGATTCAGGGCATGGAGCAGAATAGATTCAAAGTTTTTTGAAATGGTGGCAGATTTTAGCTTTTATTTTCTTTCCCTCAGGTAATTTTACAGCCCGTACGATGATACAGAGAAGACAATGAGGTGGACGCCGACATATTCTTTGTCAAAAAGTAGTTAGTTTTGAATATAGTAAAATGAGGAAGTAAACAGATTTTTTTTTTAAATCAGGAATGACAATTGATTCTAATTCCACCACCTTCAAAACGCATTTAGCCTGGTATTATAACTGGCTCATATCGACCATTGCTTTAGTAACTTGTCTCTCAACGGAGTTCTCTGGGCTATTATCCACTATTATGTGGAAACTCATTCTCATATTAGACAAACAACATTAGCTCAGGTAAACAGGTTTAGAAGGTGTGAGAAGCGTCTGAGAAATGAAAACCTAAGGTGAAGGAGCCATTTAAAGTTTGAAACTTTCACTTTGGAAATTCGATCTATGATTAGCCTCTACTTTCCTTGAATTACTTTAAATTTCCTGCTTGTACTCTAAAAAAGACTGATGATGTGTGTTAAATTCAATAAGGGTGTTTTAATGGTGTACTTCTGCCTTCATTTTGGACCTTTGTGTCTGAGTCAAGGTTATGTTTTTCAGACATGTGGCTATCTTCTATGTCTTTTAACATCTCAGGTGTTCAAGATTTTGACATTAAGGCTGAGGTCATGCATTCTCAGATTTCACATCCCAGAGATTCCTGTCATAGCTCTAGTGAACGGATTAAAGCCATCTAGAGTGGAGTAAGATAGCGCTGTTGTTGTTGACTCACTGTTCTGTCCTTCCAATGTTGAGTCATGGCTTCAGTCATGCTGCTGATGAGCAAAGTGAAATACAAATGTGTAACACCTGCAGTGGCATGAATGTGTCGTGATACAATGCGTCATAGAAGATATTTCTTTTTTATGAACAGTCTATGTTGTGTGCTTTTGTATTTTATAACTTTTTTTTTAGTTTAATCTTACTTTAGTTTAATCTTACTTGTAAAATCTTAATTTTACTTTTTTTTAAATGTACTTGTGAACTATGCTTTTGAAAGATAACAGAACCCAAACACCTCTAACTAAACTATTGTCTTGATAAGGTATAACTGTGCCTTGCCTTTTTGTAAAAGTAGGCAGGATTTCAAGTTCCTTTCTCATCATTGAGTGCACAGGGCCAAAAGTTTTTATTCCACACAAAACACATTTCATACAACAGTCCTGCTCTGCATTGTGACATATGCTTCTAAAATTGAATACATACCTAATATGTGCACAGACTCTTGTGTGGTAGGAAAACCATTTCTTTTTAAACTTTGACTGTAGCAATTTGTACAGAATATGTTACAAGTTGATTTTGAGGCACAAAAGTAGCATTTTTAAGAGCAGTGTGATCATGGAGTGAACTGTTATAGGCACAGTCATTCTATTCGCATTTATACAAGACTCATTTGGAAAAAGCTACCAGCTGATTCAAGGACGCGAGGAAGGTTTGAGTGGACACTCATTAATCTTCGGCCCAATCTCAACCCTCCTCAAATTAATCTGAGGGGAAACTGGAGTCATTTAGCATATGGTATTTTAATTAATGAAAAAAAAACTAAGGCTGTGCAAACATATTGTGACACCGGTTCAATTTAAAGTCACTGCTGCTTTCACCCTCTGTTATTGAGTCAGATTTGTTTAATGAATTAGAGTGATTATAACAGTCTCTACTGTTATACAGATAAAACAATGTAACATAATAATGATATATACTGCCCTCTGCATAAAACATCATCACGTGACCTCATTACTTTGCATGTTTGAGACATTGGTTGATCTTCTTGGAAATAAATATATTTATTTTACATGATTCATTTTGTTTAAAATATATTCACTTGAACAAATTATGTTTTTTTGTTTTTTTTACAGAACATAAAGCAAATTTCCTAATCAGTATTTTTTTGTCTTGTTTTCCCAGTAACTATATCTAAACATTAACAACAAGATACATTTACTTTAGAAGGAAAAATAATAGAGAATATTTTATGTTTCAAGCCAAATCTTTTCTTTTTAGTATGGTTTAATCGTAATAATAATTTAAAAATAATATATAATAATTTAAATAGAGACATTTGGCCATTTTGTAAGACAATCAATTCTAAAAAAAAATTTTTAATAGCACATAAATTTTCTATCTTGTAAGTGTGGTTTGATATTTAAATATATTTACAGGTCAACACGACTTACTGAGGATACTACTGTCTCTCACAAAGATGAGACTTTTAATATATCAGACTATATATATATATATATATATATATATATATATATATATAAATAAATATAATTGTAATGTTTCTTCAATGTGTGTTTAGAATATCTGAGCCTATGTCTGCACTGTGCAGACAAGAAAGAACGGAAAAGATAGATAGACACAGGGAATAGAGATTTTCGATGCTGGTAAACGCTCTGTCTGAGTGACAGCTCTGAAGTATGCATTGTTTTCCAAACTATTCATCATTTCATTTCATTCCTGTGTGCACGGCTGCTGCGAGCCCCGGCCTAACTCACTGATTTCGAATGCATCGCCGGTACTATGAACAGAAGATTTTCTCTTTCAGTGCATTTTTGTTCTTGGGATCACATTTGTGTTGTAAAACATCACAAAAGCTGGAGGAATCTGTGGGGGGAAAAAAAAAACCTCTGTCAGCTAAACTTGTAATTGTAGGACGATTTCAACGTTTATTTCAGACCACTTATTTCATGCTTAACCCCCCATCAGTCCCCTCAGATCAGACGCAGAGCATTAGCAGAGGAGTGCTCAAGTACTCTATTAGTGCTGGTGTAATATGAATCAGACAGCGAGGCAGATCTAAAGGTCAGAGCTGAATCTGATGGCTGCTGGAGAAGCTCTATAGACGCTCTGCTTGAGTGTAAATCATTCCAGTGAGTGTCGAGGGGAATGTGCTGGCAGAGTCCTGCTCGCTGATGTCCATGTGATGCTAGCAGACCCATAACCACCAAAATGTACCTTCTGATATGATGTGATGGGTGGGTTTTCAAGATTTTACTGCATTTTCAGCATTTTACCACATTTACACATTTTTTATAGCTTTTTGAATGGTAAAGGCCTTCTGTGATAGCAAAGTGTCGGCTGCTACACACCTCAGTGGAAGTAGGTCATCTTGGTATTGTTTGTCTACTACAATACTTTACAAAAGTTTTGGTTTGATGCTGTTTTTGAAAGAAGTATCTTACGCTTGAAAGTAGACATTTATGAAATACTATAGTTTTAAATAGCTCTTTTCTATTTTAACATAAAATAAAATGTATTCATGTGAATTTTCAGCATCATTACTCCAGTGTCACATGATCTTTCAGAAATCATTCTAATATGCTTATTTGGTGCTCAGGAAACATTTCGTATTATTATCAATGTTGAAAACAGTTGCTACTTAATATTTTTGTGAATAGATTAATTGAAATTTCAAAACTTTTTTTCAAAAATATTTTTTTTGAATACTATATATTTAGCTTGCTACGAGATAATTTAAACCTTCTATATTTAATTTGCCAACCATTACCCTACACAAAAGCATCATCGTGCTTAGGGATGGTATTTAACACTATAGTTTTGGCCCTTAGAGCAAACAGTGATCCTTTGAACAGATAAAGATAAATGGATTTTTTTCATTCAGTTGTACAATACCTTCCATCTTGAACAATTGTGTGTGAATGAAAGGAACTCGAGTTCTCAAGCGGAAAGTGTATTCAACTTTAACCTCAATACTAAATAACAGTTTAAGTGTTGAGACACTTTTTACAGACCACACACAATGAGATGAGAGCGGAGTTTCTTCTGTAGTTGAACAACCACCATCTCTCATTCTCTCTCACTCTCACACACACTCACCAAATTATCCAATCAAGCCTACATATTTGTGTAGCAGTAAGGAATGAGGGAGAAGCATCTGGCTCCTATTTCCAAATTACTCTTCAAACAAGAGGCCGTTGTCCGGATGATGTTCACCCAGAGAGTCTTGGGAGAGTGGTCAGTCCGCCAGGCTCTTCTTCGCTCGTGAACATCACTTAAAACCCCAGACCTTTCTCTTGCGAGCATCATCCCGCCCCATTCCACCATCTGTGTTTGTTTAACCTGGGAAAATGGCTGAAGTCAGCATCCGTTGCCAAGATCTTTCACACGTGCCAAACCATGTTATTTCACGCTATTAATATTGGTCAGTGGAAAGATAGAGCTGCCAGTGATGATGGTGTTTGCTTTGCTTATCTGATGCGAGCACGCTCTGCAGCTGTAATGGAGACAGGCCTCAGGCCACGACTTCTGACGGCTTTTTCTGATTAGATCTTGTCGGTCGTTCATTGAAGTCTGGTTGTGCCTGTTACCCATTTTAGACCTTTCAGGAAAAACGTACACAAAAAAAAGCAAGTATTATTTTAGAGGATATATCAGCCACATGGATTGTCTCAATCATATATATATTTTTTGTATTACAGTGGTTATCAAATACACCTAATTTATTACATCATATGTTTAATTTAATTAATTAGTTTTGGAAAAATAATGCATTAAAATGATTTACGTATTTCATCTTACATTTCATACAGTTGATTAGTGATGGAAAGTCCGAAGTATTATGAATATAATATAGACCTGAAGAATGAATACAGCAATGCACTCAATTAGTCGATCTCTCTCTCATAATTATTTACTCTACTTAATACAATAAGCTTCAATGAAGCGAATCGTTCCTTCGTTGCTAGATCTAAAGTGACGTTTTAGAATTAGTAACAGAGGCTTGGGCTTAACTGTTGTCAATTTGAGATTTGAATCCATGGCGGAAAGTATTTTCACACGCAAGAGGAACGTTACATACCTACAGCCGAATCACAGCCATGCTGATATGGAGTCATATCACACTCCTACTCGTGTGAAATCGCTCATATAGGTCGTCTTTTTATTCCGTCTCCTTTTTACTGCACGCTTTTTAGAACATAAAATAAAATTGTGTTCACATTTGAGGTACAGCTGCTATGAGCATGCTCTTTTTTTCTATAAATATATTTTATTATAGTTATGATATATCTTCTCTAAATATGTATTGTAATTGGCAGAGATCCACTCATGCGACTGACAGCGCTGATTGGGCCTATCATGAAGGTGTTGCGCAACCTCCATTTATTTGGAAGTTGCCCACTCCTGAGCCCTGTCACCATGAGCACTGATTGATGGGTGATTCTTCAGGACTCACTCCTGATTGGCTGTTGTAGAGCTGAGATTGGGTCAACTGTCCTCTGAGACTGGAAAGACCATTGTTTCAACACAGGGTTGTTGCTGGCTCAGCCTCGTGGAGTGCATGAATATTCTCTTTGTTACTTGTGACGGCTTCCCATCCCAAACACATCATTACGTTTTCTTGTGAAGTATGACATTTTTTTAAGAGAGTCTTTGCTGCTTACTAAAAACTGTTACCATTTTATATTTGCTCTCTTGCAAGATCATCTAGATCATCTAGCTACATCTAACATCCAAATGATGTGTTTACTTGTATCTACTCTGCCCTTTCATATACTAAACATCCCTTCATTTCTGATAAAGAAAGTGACAGTTGTATGTTTGGTGACAAGAGACAGTGGTTTAAAGGCGAGCTTTGTGAGAAGAGACTGATAGCAGCAAGTGGTGTTCGTCTAATGTAAGGCATAAAGGTGTGGAACAATAGGAACTTTTGTTTTGAACTGTCTATCCCTTCAAGAATCCTGATAAAATGTATCAAAGTTTCTACAAGAAAAAAAATACTAACCAGTATAACTGGTTCAAAATTGATAATAAGTAGAGATGCACCATTACCATTTTTTCAAAACCGATCTGATCCCGATACCAAAACTTCCAAGTATCGGCCGATACCGCTCCGATTTTTAAAAAAAAATTCAATATAGAATGTTTATACCTGTGTGTGGAAGTGGTAATCACTCTTTTATGTGTTTAACACAATATACAGACTACATACTTGTAAAGAAAATGTGATTGAGTGTACAATAATTTTATAAAATCTAGTGTGGAACGAATATGTACCATTAAATCTAGTAAAATGTTACACACTGCTCTTTGTATTGTTATAAAATACATGAATGAAAAACAAGTAGTATATAAGTACATATATTTATAATTAAATGTATACTATAAAATCAAAATACATTTCTTTTAAATGTATAGCAATGTCAGGATCTGGGTTGCTTCTCTGTTCTCTCTCACACCATCACACAAACTCCTTGACACACTCACCTCACTCACACACCAGCACGGTCCGTGTACTTGTCGGCCAATGAATTTTCGTTTTGAAAGGAAAAAAACAAAAACGAAAAACAACCCATTATTCGTTTTTTGTTTTGATATTAAAAAACGAAAAACAATCTCGTTATCCGATTGTCCTTGATGTGTTTATAGATGGAAATCGGAAATCAAAATACTATGTATAAGTCGTAATCCTTAATTCTGCATTGGTATTTTTCGTGACCCGGAAGCGATCGTAAGTAGTAGCGGTTGTCGTAGATATACCGGTAGGCCGTTTCTCGTATACGCAAACTTCGGACTTGCCAAGTTCGACTCAGGAGAACCGAACTCCCGAGGACGAGACGACACAAGTCCGGTTATTCTGCGTTCTTGATCGCGTCACTCAGCACGCTCTGGCTAATCCAGTTATCTCTTTATGTATATTTTAGGCAACAATAAAACGAAATATGGTATAAAATACAACTCTGCCTCTTTTCATCAACAATAAAACAAAATATGTAATAAAACACCACTCTGCCTCTTTTCATTAAAAAAAGTCTTTAACATATTAATAGCCTCACAAATGTGTTTCACGCAATGCACATTGATTATCTTCACGGCATATATTTATAACAACACGAAATATAAAACACAACCCTGGTTCTTTTTGTTTTCATTTTAAAAATATGAAACATTATTGATCATTAAAACTGACATTTAACAAACAGAGACAGGGTTGTGTCATTTTATTTTATTATACATGTACATACAGTGAAGAGAATGTATAGTAAAATATGTATATATACAAAATATTATATATATTTTAGAATATAAAATTACACAACCCTCTTTTTTGTTAAATGTCAGTTTTAATGATCAATAATATCCAGTATAAAAGTATAAGTAGCCTAATAGGTATAAGAAGCTATACAATGCATAACAATAAAGCATAAACCATCAAGTCAAACATAAGTCAGCTCTCTAATAGGCTATAAAGTTAAAGTTAAATAGCCTAAATATATAAAGTTATGAAACTTCACTTTGCCCTCAGCCAAAACGATTTGCTATGGAACAAACTATAGATTAATGAGACCATAGATCGACTTATACACAAGACAAATTATATCTCATGTTTAACGACTAGACTAAAGACATCAGAGCCAGCGGCAAACATAAGAAGCACTAGCCGAGGAGAAGCTGTTGCAGTCGGGGTTAATGAGCGCTGAATGCCCGGTGATCGCCTGGATCTCACAACTCCGAAAACATCAGATACATTTTTCAAATAGGGCGGGTCTTGGCGTGGCGGGAGTAACTTCCAGGTCACGAAAAAATACCAGTGCACAATTAGTGTTTATATCTATGGAATTAAGGATTACGATGTATACATACGTATTTTGATTTCCGATTTCCATCTATAAACACATGAAGGACAATCGGATAACGAGATTGTTTTTCGTTTTCCGTTTTTTAATATCAAAACAAAAAACTAATAATGGGTTGTTTTCCGTTTTTTGTTTTCCTATTTACTAATGGTAATTGGGAAACTGGCCGTTTTTCGTTTTTGTTTTTTTCCTTTCAAAACGAAAATCCGTTGGCCGAGAAGAACACAGACCCAGCACACACACACACTTTCATGTTTGCTCTCTGACATCACCTGTCTGACACCTGTTTCTAGTCTCGCCTGATTACTCTGTCTACTTCTGGTGTTTGCTCTCTCTGTTCTGTGTCAGATTTGTGTGTCTGTTACGCACTGCGTTATGCTCTCTTGTCTTGTCAGCATATTCTCACCGTGTCATGTCTTGTGTAGCAGCATTCGTCTTAGTGTTACCTGTTGTCTGTCATCTGCTGTGGTGAGCCTCGACTGAGGTACTTTCTACAAGGACGAGTTCCTACTGGCCAAGAGAACTTTCTGCTCCATGTTTTCTCTCCTGACAAGTATCTTCTGATAAACTGTCTTCCTGGAGAGCATCTTTTGAGTTCCAGTTCTGTGTAATCTACTACAGACCGCCATTGTTGTTGAACATTAAAGACTTTGATTTGAGTTACCTTTGCATTTGGATCCCTTTGCTGCACTCTGACAAGTGAACCTTTTTAATGAGGCAACAACATATGAAAGATAGGATAAGATAGGCTTTTAATAATCTTTCATTGTGTTTCATATTATAATTTGAAAGGCTCCAATACAGAGCAGCACAAAGCACATGTGCATCCCATGTGCAGAATGATAATAAATTACTTCTCAAAAATATTTTTAAAAATCCCAAACGTTTGAAAGGTTGTTTAACAGTAGTGTCATTGTCAGTACAATAATAATAAGTAATAGTAACCTTTGAGAAAGTAAAAAAAAAGAGAAAGAAAAGACAAAGTCAGGCAGAGAGAAAGTATAACAAAGCTCATTTAATGGTGTTTGAGCAAACATAATTTAAAATAATTTAAAAAAAATCTGACAGCTTGACAAATTTTGTCTACTACTTTTCTTTTATCTCTATCATTCAAAATAATATATATTTTTGCTCAGTCAGACATTCAATCCACATAAAAAAAGATAACAAATTATTTTTACGCTTTAAAACTCAACCTTGAGAGTCAAAAGAGATAACCAACTGTCAATTTCCCCTAAAATTCTTATTGAGAAAAAAATAAGCAAAGAAAATTGAGAGAATGGGAGGATAAAGTACAGGAAATGCAGTAAATGTGTGCGTCGAGTGCTTGAGTGCTGGGTAATGATGATGAATACAAGACATCGACTATGGTCCGAGTCCGGCTGATGAGCGGTCTCATTCGTCACGTGGCTCACGGTGGAGGGGCGGCGGCAGTTTGTTTTGATTAGCCACATAATTAAAGTGGAATGACAGTCAATGAAGAAGCAAATTGAATGATAGCCTTGTGGTGATTGTAGATGACAAGTTGACTGAGTCTCTGGAGCGTTGATGGCGCTGAGAGAATGTTTTCGATTCAGGAGACGCCGTGGGGCTCCCGCCTTCTCACCCGTGACACTGATGGTATCACTGTCCAGGTTGATAGTGGGGGAGGGGAGGGGGGGGATCTTTTTTCTCCCGCAATCTTATTTCTCCCTCGTCTTAAGTGGTTCATTTCTGCTCTCATGATGCAAGACAGTTTACTTTCCTGATGCTCATCTCTCACTCTCGCATTCCTTCCCTTTTCTCACACCATAGTATACATATGTTCTAATGTTTGTATATACTGTATGTTCTTTTCTGCTCTAGCTGTGAAAGAATTTCTCTATTGAGAGTCATCTTAATGACTCAATGAAACCATTCCAAATTGGTTTAAATGATTCATTAGTGATTCAGGCAGAATATAAATGATTTTTAAAAATCCTGTAATTCCAGTAATCACACGTCATGGACACTTGGTCAAATGGTTTAAGGACACTTGTAATTATTGCATATAGAAAGAAAGGCATAATAACCCAACCTATATTGCTTACAGGAGGGGGAGGAGGAGGGAGGAATTTAATGTTGAATGAATGAAATGCTCAAAATATAAAGTGCTTTAGATGGAACAGAATGAAATAAGAACCACTCAGACTTTTATTGGGTGTTTCCCATTATGATCAGGCTAATCTTTTGATCGAATCCAGACCAGGAATGTTCAGCTTATCTGTTGAGTTCATCCAGTTCTAACTGCAGTGGATTGAAGCTGCAGGATGTGCAATCCTAACATCATAAAGTGTAATGAGTTATTTTATGCAGTGTCTGATAAATGCTGCTGTGGGTTTGAGGGAGTGGATGATGATGATGATGGGAATGACATTCCGTGTCCTTTGAGAAGAAGGGAGTTCTAGTCCTTCCCTCACGGTAATGATTTTCACTCCGCTCATGGAGATGAGATTTTTGATTTAATGTTTATTTACTATTTCTGGACTTTATGATTGCTGTCTCACATCATGTTACTTATATTTTGTTTTGACTGTTGTCATAAATTTATTTTATGTTTTTGCGTAGATCCTGAAATGTTTTCACATGTGACTTTATGGGTGTAAACAATCTGATTGAAAGAATATTGATGCTGCTGTTTTACATTACTGTTGAAAAGTTTGGGGTCTGTATATTTTATTTTTATTCTGAAAGAAATATGCTCAGCAAGGTTGGATTTATTTTTTTAATTACTTGTGAAATACTATTACAAGACAATTCTATATTAATATACTGTATATATTGACTTTGTCCCAGCCGTTGACAGAATTTTCTGGCTTTCCATGTTTTCATTGTTATATGATAGGGGGCGCTATTACGCATCTTTTGAAAGATTACTGAATCTCAAGATCAAAACACATGCGAAGATGATGCAGAATCAAGCGATATCACATGTAATCATATGCATATATAAAATAACGCAATCATCAACATTAAATAAATAAAAAACTGCTTAACATTACCAGATAAAATGTCGACCCAGGATGAGCTATAGGACTGTGAAGCGTTGGGGGTTTTGATGGACTCGATCTACTCCATCTATGTTTTAATCATCATTCTGAATCCCAACCATATGTAGTCTTTGAACAATTTTTTTTTGTTGAGTTTTTGCTCAAAATGTTGCTCAAAAAGTGCTGATAAAAAAATAATGCATGAAGTTTGAATAAAACACTCAGTTCTTTCTTTTGATAGATTGAATGTTCAGATATTGATTCGACAAAATACTCTAGGGGCCATGAAACTTTTGTGAAAATGGCCAAAAACGCTGCTGATGGCTGGCAACTTGATAAAAAAAAAAAAAAAGTTAAATATATTGTATTCACTATATGTTTATGGTATATGTTTGTGTAATTTTAAAGCTGGAAAGGCCGTGCTCCCTATCTTCCATTGTATGGCAAGAAACAGCATGAACATTTTGCAAAACATCTCCTTT
This sequence comes from Siphateles boraxobius, assembly GCF_051911475.1. Classification (NCBI taxonomy): domain Eukaryota; kingdom Metazoa; phylum Chordata; class Actinopteri; order Cypriniformes; family Leuciscidae; genus Siphateles; species Siphateles boraxobius. Next base: position 8,819,234 of record NW_027508811.1, on the reverse strand, counting down.
CATGTTCCACAGAACAAAGCTATATGGTTTTAGAAAGTCGTATATGACCCTTTTCATTTTTGGGGGAGCTATCAAGTTTCAAGTTTTCAAGTTTATTATATTTATAAAGCACATTTAAAACAACCTTGGTTGACCAAAGTGCTGTACAAAATATAGCTATTTAAATCCATACAAAAATCAAAAACAACTTTCACAAGACATTGAACGCACAAGAGTACAAGTAGGTTTTTAAAAGATTTCTGAACTCAGACACTGTGGGCGCTGTTTTAATATGTAATGGCAATTTATTCCATAACCTGGGGCCAGCTACCGCAAAGGCTCTGTCACCCCTACATTTCAGCTTGGATCTGGGTACTCGTAACAGGTGATTAGACTGTGATCTGAGCAGTCTGATTGGTTTGTGTTCCGTCACCAGCTCCGTAAGGTATTGAGGAGCAAGATTACTTAGTGCTTTATACACGAACAGCAAGACTTTAAAATCAATACGATACTGAACTGGTAACCAGTGCAGTAAACGTAGTGTGGGCGTGATGTGGTCCCGTTTGCGAGTGCCTGTGAGCAAGCGGGCAGCTACGTTTTGGACCAGTTGAAGTCGGTGAATAGATGACGCAGGTAGTCCTAGATATAGCGAGTTACAGTAGTCAAGTCGAGATGAAATAAAGGCATGAATTATAATCTCAAAACTGTTCCTACTTAGGAAAGGTTTAACTTTCGCTAATCTCCGGAGGTGGTAAAAACTGCAACGGACAACTGTATTTATTTGTTTGTTTAAGTTTAGGCCACTATCCAATATAAAACCCAGGTTCTTTGCCGAAAGTGAGCGATATAAAGTGAGCGAACCCAAGTCAACATTGCTCAGGTCACTTTTCTCAGTTGGCCCAAACAGGACTATTTGAGTTTTATCATCATTCAAGTGGAGAAAGTTCTTATTGAGCCATGTTTTCAGTTCTTGAAGGCAATCCGTCAGATGCTTTAACGCAGACTTATCACGTTTAAATGGTATGTATAGCTGCGTGTCATCAGCATAGCAATGATAAGACACTCCAAATCTTCTAAATATGGAACCTATAGGTAGCATGTATAGAGAGAACAGCAACGGTGCTAACGTTGAACCCTGAGGGACACCACATATAACCTGTGCTACGGTGGTTATAGAACCATCCTTTATAGTGGAAACCATCCTTTATAGAACCATCCTTTATAGTGGTTATAGAACTATCCCTTTAACTCTCGTCAAAACAATCAAATATATTATTTTCTCTATATTATATTGAGAAGATTTACTGTAAGGTTCTCAGTTCTCAGCCTGAAAGTGATTTGCACATCCTTTAATTGCTGGTGATAACTAAACATTTGAGGCGCGTGGCACGTTTTGTTGAGTAACGGCTCGAGTTAATCTTTGGACCAGCCGCATCTTCCTCCATCAATTCAGCATTTAGAGCATCTTAATTGAAATGGCTGCTAATTTATTGAGTGAAAAGAGCCTCTTCTATCTCATCTGCTTTCCACAGCTGTTTCTTACATGAGCGAGGAACCATGTTTACTGAGTGACAACCTGAATTTGCTTCATATTAGCTTTATACTCCCTGAATATTTAGAATGTTTAATATAACATAAAAGTGCTACAGTATATGAGGAACATGAATAGTTTTGCAAACCCTTATAGCACCATTCTAAACCAAAAGACCGATATGTGTAAACGTCCGCCTCTGAAAACTCATGAGTTCAGCTAATTGAATTCACAACAGAGAATATTAACAAGGCACTGCGCAAACCCCCGTCAACGTTGTTAAATTCAATCTCTCATTCTCAGAGTGCCACAGGCCAGAGCAGATTTCTGTCTTGCCATCCCTGTGCGTGGTCAGAAGTGGCCGCGGCATCGCAGCATGATCATTTACAGCGCTGCGAGTTTTACCGGCTTAAACTGACACACCGAGTGGAGAACCCAGCAAACCCACAGTGCTCTGAAAATGAAACTCAAAACATAAGATTGGAAGTTTAAAAAATGAGAGGAGGAGTGAGATGGAGACGTCAGCTGGTGTGGCTGAAGTCAGAGAAAGATCCTGTATTTCTGAAAGAAGCGAGAGTGGACAGGGGCCAGTTGCATAAAGAGCCATTATCTAGATTCAAGAAGTCTTAAAATCTAGTATGACCAGAGCCGGCCCTCCCTATACGCGAACTAAGCGGCTGCTTAGGGCCCTGCCGCCTCTAGGGGTCCCCCAAACTATGGTCCGACCATAGACCCTGACCGTGACCTGCTGTAACTCGATGTACATTCGCATCACATGATAACGCAGCGGTAGAGTTACTCACGGGACACTGCACTTTTTCGCAATCACAAAAGTGTATTATTTGCATTTGCTTTAAAGCCTTGCTGGTTAAACATTTAATTTGCGTGCTGTTCTGACATAGGCCTACTTTTTTTTTCTGTGCACGTACACACTAAAAACCTGTCAAACAGCGCCCGATTAATGGAATCTAAATTGCGTCTGATTGTGCAAATACTGTCAAATACACACAGGGTTTACATAAACACAATTGATGTAATCAGTTGTGTCTGTCACTTTGTTAGAAGCCTATAGTATACATGGATAGTTAAAGGGATAGTTCACCCAAAAATGATATTATTGACTCACTCTCCATAAATCAATTTCTTTCTTCTGCGGAACACAAAATAGGATATTTTGAAGAATGTTGGTAAGGAAATGTTGCAGGTCCCCATTGAATTCCATATAGGAAAAAAAATCCATATTTTTTAACCATATATTTCCATATATGATTTTTCATAATCCATCAACTGTTTGGTTACACACATTCATCAAAATATTTTCTTTTGTGTTTAGCAGAAGAAAGAAATTGATACATGGAGAGAGTAAATAATGACAGAATTTTCATGGGTGAACTACACCTTTAATGTTAATACATTAATTATTGTTATCTTGTTACAGATCCATCTGGTTCTGATCTGTTCATTTTATGTCTTATTTAAGTATTTAATTTACTATTGTCCGTTTTTTAATTATTATTTTATATATATATATATATATATATATATATATATATATATATATATATATATATATATATATTAGGGCTGTCAGTTAAACGCGTTATTAACGGCGTTAACGCAAAACCATTTTAACGTGATTAATTTTTTTATCGCGAGATTAACGGACTTTTTGGTCTAGCAAACTTTGTAGTTTTTTTTCACATGCTTTTGCAACAGGACGCGGCATGCGCGGCGCTGCGCTATGAAACCCATTCATTTCAAGGGCTTGCACCGTGCGAGGACGTTTTGTTGCTTCGTCGACCAAAGCGCAAGTGGATCTAGCTAGACCGGAAACAAAACAACAGGCACGCGCACGCACACACACTTGTTTGGGCTTGCGAGCCGGCCAAATAGGTTAAAGTTACGTTTTGAGTGGATGACGAGCGCGAGACACCGGAATGGATGCCAATAAGATTCTGAATGGAAAGTTTACTTTTAAAAAGTTGCCAAATGGTTCCATTGACTAGACCAAAGTGATCTGTGTTTTGTCGTTATGAACTGAGCTATCATCATCGCAGCACGTCCAGTCTGAAATACCACTTGATGATGGCCAAGCACACACACACACACCTAATGCGAATTCTCCGCCCCCTCGTCAATATCAGTACCTCGTCAGTATTTCTTTCACCCTTTTATTGATGGACATTGTTACATTGTGTTACAAAGAAATTATTTGCTCCAAGTGAGAATGTTAGTGTGAAATTGAACACAGTATTGCCTATGTTGTTTTCAATAAAAAAAAATGTGCACAAAGAAAGCAATCCACTTTTTTCATGTTGATAAGAGCATTAAAATGAGAAAAAATAATGAACAAAGAGAAATGAAGAGAAATTTAGAATAGATAAAAATGTGCGATTAATCGCGAGTTAACTATGACATTAATGCGATTAATCGCGATTAAATATTTTAATCGTTTGACAGCACTAATATATATATATATATATATATATATTAGAAGATACTGTTTATCTAAAGTTATTTAGTTAATTGTTCTGCACACTTGCACACAACTTTTTTTTTTAACTGTTAAGTTTTCTGATTTGTATTTTTCTCTGTTTTTTTCAAATTATTTATTGCCTATAAAGGGACAGTTCAGGTCCCTTTAAACAAAAATCTACATCTTTTTGTGCACTTTATTTTTAAAAAGCCTATATATTTGGCAGATGTTAAGCATTCATGTGTATGTTTTTGTGTTAGTCCATATTTTATTATTATTATTACTTTACCAGCTCAGGGATGTTCAAGGAGCAACCTGTTTGTGCACTTTCTGAAGATCTTTTGCACTGTGCACTGTGCAAAACTGTGTCAGTTCTGTTTTTGAATAAAAGGTTGGAAATGAATGCTTTTTTTATTATTTTTTTTTATCCGATTCATTAATTAATCGAAAAAATAATCAACAGATTAATCGATTATTAAAATAATCTTTGGTTGCAGCCCTAAGCTATAGTTTAGGCAACAGATGGAGACAGAGAAATTCACTCCACTGAAAAATCACATTGTGTACTTGTTTTTTGTATGGTCAATTTCTAATGCCTAGCATCTCCAAATGAAAAAGCAAAAATGATGATTGTTTTCAAACATACGGAAGCCCAGTGATGCTATAAAATTGGGATGAACAGAAAACAAGTCAAGAAACACTTGCGTGCAAGTTTCTGAATGCTTGGAATACAACTGAGTGGTTTATGGTTTATTCACAATATATTTATGATTATTTTCTGGTGATATACAATAACACTAAGTGAATAAATATTTTTAGTGAATTGATTGAAATCTCTTATGAATCTGTTTGTGCCAACACTCAATCAAAAATGTAATATGCATAGAAGTTTTAGTTAAAATGTATGTAGGCAAACATGTCTGTTTATTATTTATTGTTATATTGGTGAATATGCAAACATTGGAGGAGTGGATACATGTCAATAGAATATCTTCAAAAGTTTGAGAAGTATTGATATTTGGACAGTTGGCCTATTCCATAATATGACTTTCATAAGACAATCAATATGTTTGTTAAAATGCCTGTCTGTCTTCATCTCATAACAATCAATCTACGGATTTTCTGAATTGAAATTTACCCAATGATAATTTTTTTTGTAGAATGTTTTACAGTATGATGAGGCATCTGAGCCGTGTCCAGAGCCGTCACAGCTCATGCTCAGCTTGTTGCTGATGAGCAGGATAATGGAATAAGCATGCAAGCGTGGACGCACATGTTTTATTCAAGGTTCAGGCCACCTATCTCTAAGATTCACAATAGTGAATTCAGCACTATTCATTTCAGGCATGTACCTCTCCACTGAAATCAAAGGATGGGAAACCTTTCATTTTTGGGTTGGGAGGTGGAGGGAGGCTTGGTTTTATGTTTAAAAATCATAATACTTTTATTCTCGTTGAATTAATTTTAGGCAAATAACTCTTAAGTTGGACATGTACCTTGGCAAGCTCTCTCTGTCCCTCTCTTTCATTACTTAAAATTGATGATCATTTTCTTTGATTAAAGGGTTTGGTGAAACAATGGAGGTTGTGTGTGTGAGGAATGCTGATCTTTCTCAGATGGGATCAAGTTTCTCTTGGTGGATTCTTTCTTGATTTGCTCAGGCAGTTAACTTAATCTTCTCTTTTGTTCTCCTGATTACGGCTACAGTCCACCATTAACGCAGGCAACTCATTTTATCAAGGTATTATTAGGCATGTTCATAATCGATCACTGCACAATTGGTGTCGTTCATCCTAACTGGAATGTTGACGTCACTTGCATTATTAAACTCTTGTTTGTTGAGGCTACAGGGGGTTGAAAAGACGAAAAATAAAACCATTAGCAGGGTGACAGTTTCACGCTCCCTGGCATTTATACGGCAGCTTCCTGTTAAAACAGGATCCGCTTCACTCAGTGTCAGACTCCGCCACATTAAACCCATTAAAGGCTATGAAAATTAAAAGGCAATGTCACAATTCATTTCATTTGTTAATTAAACAATTATCACTTTTCTACATTTAGACCGGTCTATTGAATAATGTTCTATCAAAGAGTTATCAAAGTCATGTCCCCCAGGATGCACTGCACTTAAAGAAGGATGATTATATTCTCACAGAACTCGTCCTGTTCAAAAAATGCAGTGTATAATGCTATAGTAAAGTTTCGTAATCCAGGTTAAGTAAGTTATTTATCAGAACACTGATGTTAGTGTTCAGTACTACTTTTAGTCTCAGGGCTGTTGGAGGAGCAGTCAGTGTTTAGTAATGGTAAATATTTGATGTGCAGTGCTGGGGGTGTTTCTGTGTAGGCAGTGTCTCCCTGTGGACAGTCTGATCAGTGCCACTCCAACAGCTGCTGCATGACCCACTGTGTGTAGCAGAGAATATTGTAGACACTTGGGAGTGTTTTCTCCAGAAAATGTATCTCTTTATATACAAATATATACACTATATTTGACTGTATTTTAAAAGCATTTTTTACCTTTGTTAATGTTACTGAAAGTATACTTGTTCATTGTTTGTTCATGTTCACAGCACATTGATGTTAACAAATACAACTTTTGATTTGATGTTGATGTTGAAATTAACATTGACTAAGATTAATAAATGCTGTAGAAGTATTGTTCATTCTTAGTTCATGTTAACGAATGTTGACAAATGAAACCTTACTGTGCAGTGTTACTGTAAATACTTTGGCATGTCCAGACAGCTCATTAACGCTGGTCTGCAGTCAACATAATAAATGTGTAACATTTTTCTTTATATAAGCGCCTCGTCCTCTGTCTTTCAAACGGTATGGTGGGCTTAAAGGCATAGTCTTGCGTCTTTGTGTTACCTCATTAGCCTCGTGACCGTTGGGAGTCTTTTTTTCTGAACAGCTTGTAGTAGGAGGGTCCTCTTCCTGTACTAATCTCAAATGCAGACGGCCCTCGTCTTTGCCTGTTTATTTATGATAATGCCCCTGTGTCTCAATAGGACTGCAAAGTTCTATGCAGATTAGTGTTTTGGCAGTCGCGTCCCGCAATTACTCAAAGTTAACATCAACGTGTTTCACCCTGCCACTAATTAACAGGGGGCTTGGGAAAACATTTGGATCTGGGCTTTTAGGGTAAGCATGTCCGATCTGATTTTTGAAATGTGTGTCCCACCTCACTTTTGTCAGCTACAGTAACTCTACAGATCAGCGGTGCAGCGTTTCAAAACAATTTTTTTTTTTGAAAGAAATGAATACATTCATTCAGCTAGGATGCATGAAATTCATCAAAAGTGAGAGTAAAGCCATTTATAATTTTACAAAATATATCTATATTTTTGAATTAAATGTTGTTCTAGTGAACTTTCTATAACTTTCTTTTATCAAAGAATCCTGAAATCCCAAAGTCACGGTTTCAACCAAAATTATATTAAGCAGCACACATTCAACATTGATAATAATGTGACATGTTTCTTTAGCAGCAAATCAGCATATTAAAATGATTTCTGAAGGATCAGGTGACACTGAAGACTGGAGTAATGATGCTGAAAATTTAGCTTCACCATCAAAGGAATACATCTTTTAAAATTGATTAAAATAGAAAACTGTTACTTTATATTAAGTTGTAATAATATTTTACAATATTAGTTTTTACTGGTTTGCTGACCCAGCCCCCCAATAAAACATTCTCACCAACCTCATATTTTCGAATTTTTTATGCATTACTCATCAATTATTTTAAGATTGCAATAAAGGTGTTTGTCTGAAACGGTGTGACAGAATGACTTTCCATGTGTAACACAAGCAAGATGCCACAATCACGCATCCTGACTCTCCCTGCAATTGATACATTTCTGTTTCTAGACCTGCTGAACTGAGAGACAGACCCAGACAGAGACAATATGGAATTGAATTCACTGTCCCCTCAAGAATGAATGTCATGTAGTACGGTATTCTTGACAAGTATCAGTGGGACTACAGTGATATGGCTGGAAGGCAAACTGTCTGGCTTATATGTGAAGTGTTTGGGGACCTCAGAGAAGAGTTATGATGTGAATATGCACAGACAGTCTGTGAGAGAAGTTGCTATTCTATTAGTGGGCTTGATCTTCGCTCATTGGGATTGGGTTTTTGACTCCTCTCTCTCTCTCTCTCTCTCCCTCTCTCTCTCTCTCTCTCTCTCTCTCTCTCTCTCACTGATTCACTTCTCGCACTGGATAGTATTGATTTTGATATTCAAAGGAGATATGGGAAAGAAGTTAGCAAGAGAGACAGGCACAGTCGATGTTGTTAGTGGTTAAATAGAGTGAACTTGACATTGCGGAACAGAAGGCACAAAACATTCATATCGGAGATTTTAATGTAACCAGGCACCAGGCAGTCAGTATACAAACAACTATGAGATTAAATATATCAGCTAAACAGCAGTAACATAAAAAAGACTGAAACCAAATATAGTAGGTTAATGAATAATAGTTATAATGCATAGACTTATGCATTTAGAATTCACATTTAAGATCATTATTGTCAGCATCTTAGATTTTTCAGGGCAACAAGTGCCCTCTCAAATAGGGCCTGTAACGGTTTAAGTGATTATTTTGCTTTATTGTTGTTGTGATGTTTAGGGACATATAAATGAAATCAAATTGAACATGCTATATTCTCTGAACAATGAAAGTGAATGTTCACCACCACTGTCTCTAGTATCTGTTCACTTTCATTGTATGGGAAAGAGAAGCTTGGACATTCCACTAAACATCTCATTTTGTGTTATTCTTTATTCAAACATAGTATATTTTGTCACGTGATTATACTCATAAGAGAGTAGTACTTGTATTTACACCTAATGCTTTTAGTTACAGTATCATATTGTTATATCTGATAAGGATCTAAACAGCCTCTGTTCTGTACTGATTATATTTAGTACATTTTGCGCGATGCTAAATAGTCATAAACATAATAGATTTTCTTTTGAGTGTTCCAGCTCCTTTGGAAATCCCCCACACCTTTTTCCTTGCTCCAAATCCAGGTCCATGAATTATCATTAAGAAAACCCTAATCCCTTTTGGAAGAAGCATACATTTATGCACTAACAACTGTGTCCATATTAAAGTAATTGCCATTTACTTAACAAATTGCCCATGCACCAATAAGGATAAAAAAGGATGATTTCTTACGAGAGCCTCAACAAGGGAACCGTGACAGAACTCTGTCACCATGACAACAAGGGCTTGATCAAGTTGGGCCTGAGTGGGTGTGTTCGTTTTCGTTTTGTAATCTTTGATAACAAACATGCAAGCAGCAGCTAAGTGTGTGACGGTGGAGAGAGAGACTCTCTTTCCAGTGAGTGGGTACAGTGCCGCCCCTGTGGACAGGGCAGAAGCAGGGCTTGCCTTAACCGCTTGAGCCCCACAGGACTCTGTCCTCCCTCCTGTTAGTTTTATTTCACACACAGCTGTGTGAAACCAGCCTGCCTGATAGAGGTAGGTAGAGGAGTTGAACCTCATGGCTGATTACTCTGAATTCTATTACCACTCATCCATGAAGCAAATTATAAGGACAACCCACCGGTCCTGCGCGCACCACTGACATCTCTTGCCTACCAGCTTGATTTAAACTAATATATAAAACATCTACTCCTATATAGTTTTTTCCACCTTTTGTGCAATGGAAAGTTTACATGGATTTGTATATCAATACACATATAATCAAACATTACATATATTACATTAATAAATGTAGATATGTTTATAGATGTATTTATACTTGTATATTTATGTAATAATATCTTAGATGTTTGTGTAAATATTACATTATAGTTTCTTAACCAGCATCAACCACTCAAAGAAGTAGATTTATGAATGTCACGTGTCAGATGTGTATTTTTTATGTTATGATGATGGACTGGCAATCAATAATAACTCGTCTCGTCAGTGTTGAGCCGGCTGTCTATTTTAAGTGTGAAAGATGGGACTAGCTGTCACATCTGCTCATGCATGGCGTTGTTTCATGTTTCAGACTATTCTACACACTCATCTTCCCTTCTACATTGAATCAATACACGTATTTCTGTGTATACGACTGGCACCCTGCTTGTGTGCACGTGTCTCTTCAAGCAATGTTACTGTTCGAGTCATTTTGCAACTCTGATTTTTAAAATACCCTTAATTCTCTGGGGGGTTGTTTTTTTTGAAGGTGCTAATTGCAGTCTGGCTTCAGCTTATACAAACAACCACATTTGTGTTGTGGTAAGTGATTTGTTTTGAAAGATTGAAAAAAATGCAGGACCTGTTACAGATCCATGGAATTCTGGGACTCAAAGAGCAGTAAAATGGTCTAACAATGCCTTTTACAATCAGAATTTAGGCCTATTAAGAATATGGTTATTGGAATTATTAAAAGCTGCTTTTTCTAGTTCATTGGTTTCTGTTTCACAAATCACAATCAGGATGTTAAGTGCAAAGGAAATGCAGTGTCTGCTTTAGAGGACACCGAGCACTGAGTAGTTGGCGGTGTGTTAGTACAACACATGGCAACATTTAACCTCTCCTTAGATTCAGGTCAACCATTCCATGGTTTAACATGGAAAGCCTTACATGAGCTGTCATGCCTAATCCATTCTGCTGAAGAAATCTGCCATTAAAGCCAGGCTATTTAGGAAAAACAAAAGCTTCTCGTCTCAACTATCAACTATCTGATGTCATGACCAAAATATGTGCATTCCTAAAGAACTGAGATCTGAAGTAATAAATGTTATTACTTTTTTTTTTTTCTACATTTTATTTTATACGTTTAGCAGTTGCTATAAAATATCAAGGATTTTTCAATTATTGGGGCTGCCATGTTGAGATCACATGACCATTTTGCACTAGTCATTTGAGTGATTTAACCATTATTGGACTCTAGCTCATTTCTACAATGACATTGGTAACTGAAAACTTGCTTTTGTGTCATACTACAGTGCATACACTCTCCTTTCTTAGTTACTAATCACATTAGCTCTTGTTAACCATTTGCAGTTGTCTTAGCTTCACAGTCAGGTTTTACATATCAAATTCTGCATGTGGCTTGGATTGGCCGTCCTCTTTGAGAGTTAACAGAAAAAATAAATGCTGAAAAATTAAATGGTTTTGTGTTGTGAGAAAAGCCTTTTGTTGACTCAGAAATGTCTTAGTGTAGACGTGAACACATTAAAAAGGTTTTACGCTGTAGAATTATTCTTTGTGGTGCCTGCAATGGTTGAACAGAGTCATATATATATATATATATGTCAAATATTATCAATCAGAATGTGTGTGCGTGCGCTCCTTTGCGTGCGTGCAATCCAGTTAACCCATAGAAGTCTCTGTTAACCCATTGCATGCTGTGACGGCTGAATTCACCTCACAACTTGCATCGAAAGTCATTACGTGCTTTGTTGATTCTTAAGTGCAAAGATAATTGCACCAAGTAGGATGAAAGTACTTTGATTATTGTCTGGCGGTTCCTCTGAATTCTAATAGATCTAATTTTGCCTTTCCAATCCATCATCTGAGCCTCATTTCTCTCCCAAATTAACTAAGCTTTAAATGCACCGAGATGAATGAGCAGGTGCCCCCCTTAAAAGTAATGATAGTGTAAAATGTAATAAGTTGTGTTAACGTGCCAAAGAAGCATTAGCTCCGAAAATCCTTTGTGTTTTTCAGTGTATTTGTTGTTTCTCATTGCTACATCACTGTCACCTGCCACAAGATCTTGCCTTTCTCCTGAGCGTTTATCTGGCTGCTCTCAAGCACAAGGTTGCAGGCAGAGTTTGGATTGAGGTTTCAGTGGAAGTGCCTGCCTGCCCTGTCATTGTTTAATCTGCTGTTGCGATATCTTAATTAGTCTTGACTTTCATTCTCTCAGATATAAGCTCTAGTTCATCGGGGACCCAGGCCCCAGAGTTGGCACAGTCCCTAACCACAACTGTCATCAAAAAAAGACATGGAGGTCATCAAAACAAGCACTGAGCTTAATTATTTACTATGCCCATCTAAGAGCAATCGAAAAGGTGTTCAGAATATCTTGAGGGATGTTGTATGGTAAAGGAATATATTAATTAAATATTAATTAAATATAATATTCATTATTCCTGTGATGACAAAGCTGTATTTTCAGCATCATTACTCATTACAGTTTTCAGTGTCACATGATCCTTCAGACAATATTCTAATATGCTGATTTGGTGCTGAAGAAACATTTATTATTGAAAACAGCTGTGCTGCTTAATATTTCTGTGGAAACATATTTGTTTTTTTTCAAGATTGTTTAATGAATAGAAAGTTAATTAATTTGAAATTCAATATACTGTCACTGTTGGTCAAGACAATGCATCCTTGCTAAAAAAAAAAAAAAAAAAATATATATATATATATATATATATATATATATATATATATATATATATATATATATATATATATAATGCTTTTGTATATCCAGGGTCTTTTTAAATGCACAATATGTAAGATTTGTGGCATAAAATATCCAAAAAGCACTAAAATTGTAATATATTTTGTTGACTTGTGTACTTACATCATCCCAAATATTTCCAAAAATGTTTAAATCCAATTAAATCCGCTATTTTAACCACTGTAACTGCCCGCGGTGTTGTGTTGCCAGTCATATCCACTCTACCCTTGATTTCCTGGTTTTTCTTCTCTAGAAACCATAGAAACACTAAAGATGCTTTAATATATGTTTTATTAGACAGGTGAGCAACTGTTTGGATCTTTTTATCGACAGAAAACGAATCATTGTTATATAGTTCAACATGGTTAGTCTTATTGTTTAAATCTCTTGTTTTCTTGATTTACAGCGAATGACATATTTGTATCATGCCTCAGAGACAATGCTGTTTTGTGGCTAACCAGTGGCGCCACCAGGGGGTGGCTGTGGCCATCCCTGGCCGACTCCTGGCCACCCCACTGGCCACCCCAATGACCAGTATAAATTTTAGTAGCATCAGTTATGCATTTCATAAATAAGTCAAAAATATTCTTTAGTAAAAGAAGACGGGGAATTATGTGTCGTGACGTGCTTTTTAAGTGCCAAATGGTTACAGTATACTGTTACAGCAGCTTTTTGATGTGTCTTTGCCACGTTTTGACAAGCAGGGATGCAAACAGCGCGGTTTTCGGCGCCTCCCGCTTTTTTCACGTCAGTTTGGGTGACAAAGTCATCTGAAGTCATTCCACAGATTAATGTGAGGGACAGAAGTCTATTTACATCATTAAAGTATACGGAAACTCGTTTTCCCTCCTCTGCGGCTGTCAGTCATTCTCCATTCATATTCAAACAGCGCGTGCGCCTCTCGGATGCACGGTAAAACTCTCTCCAATATGATATATTCACATTATAATGCATGATCTGTAGATAAAAGGCTGTAGATTTGCATAAAATTACTTTATTTTGGTGGAGTTTGTTGCTGCTGTTTTTAAACGACTCACTACCGTGTGCTTGTTGGACTATGAATTGGCATCAAACGCACAATAACTGGAATTTAAAACTTTGAAACAAAGGAACAAATCGCACTAGGATTTGTGCGCTCGACATTTCTTCACTTTGTGACGTGAACTTTTAAATGCGCACTTACCCAGCGCAGCGCTGAAGTAATGTAGCCTACTATTATCGTAAACTGTTACCCATCATTTCTGCACCCGCAAATCCCGCGATGCGCATACACGCTGTGTGCGCTCTGTTTTTCATGTTATCATGGGTTTGGGCACTGGAATATTATTAAAAGCCAATATATTTCGTTATACCTAGCCTGCTCAATACATTTAAAATAAGCATAATTTAATTGTATATTATTTCTTTGTAGTGTAGGGTATATATGCACTTCTGAATTCTTGACATTAATAGCCTATATAAATATAAAATTGTGAAATGTATGAATGCCTGATTGAATTTTATAAGATAACTAATAGTAATTTGTTTTTATTAACATATTTAGATTTTATAAAATCACTGTGCAGATTTTTTCAAGAATTACTTTTTGCTGCTAATTTATACACTCATTAAGTTTATTAAAAATTCATAATACATTTATGTAATATTTAAAGGTGTTAACTGTAATCTTACGCTGCAAAATAATAACTTAAAAAGGATTAAATTCATCACAATTATGTAAGTATCTGGAAATTTGCCATGGGGCGAGGGCCCTTATATCATATCTATATAATATATATCATTATATATATAATATAATATATATTAGTAGGGCCCTACTAATATCATTAGTAACATTAAATATAACACAATAAACCAAAGTATATCAGTAGGAGTTTCCTTAAGTCTTTCTGATAGTTTTCTACAGGCCGGTTTACTACAACAGTAGAATAAAATTCTGAAATTATGGGGTATAGTTTTGGTGTGCCACCCCAAGATTTTAAGTGGCCCCATCTGGCCACCCCTATGAAACATTTCTGGAGGCGCCACTGTGGCTAACATGGCATGATTAGAAAGAGCTTTAGGAATAGAATTACAGCATTTTCTCTGCCATTCAATATATTTTAAAATGAATTGCATATCATTTAGCTGCACAAGTCATCCAACTTTTATTAATATGATATTCTAATATCCATCTAGCTTACTGCAATATTGCAACAAGTGTCTCATACCAGCCACTGAGCGAACACACCGAGGAACAATTATAACATAACTTTCAACACACTCAAATGCATTTTTAGCATGATTGTTTTGAAACAGAGGAATCCCATGATTCCACCCTCTTTCATGGTGTTATCAAGATATGCCAAGATATTGTTTTTAAAAAGTGACCTATAGTAGTGAAACTTACATACTGTGCCTTTAATGTGAAAGTAAAGTTGTCTTTAATTTTTTTAAACAGATCCAAAATCAAATATTACACCCACTGTATTTGCTTGACTTCATGTTGTTTGGTTACCAGACACTAAAGATACAATATTTGATGCTGTTGACATCAAAATGAGCCATATTGAATAACGACGATTTCCAGCAATTTCATCATACAGAGCTATTTTAGGGCTTGAGAAGACTTATAATATGCAGGTAGATCACACATAAATAAATAAATAAATGAATAATAATAATAAAAAAGTGTTAAAGCACATGGTCAATATGAACTGTTCTTTGAAATACTTTAGACTTACAAGAATTGTATGTGTGTGTTTTATAGGAAAAAAGACCATGTTTTGAAAAGTAATTAATGACAGAATGTTAATTTTCCAGAGAATGATTCATGTAATCTCCCTTTGTTGACTGTGTTTTCATCACAGAGAATAATATTTGTGAGAGAAAGTCTAGAAATAGCAATCATAGACTATGTGCGAGTTCTGCCAAAGCAGCTCGCACATCTAAATAAGGTGTCTCGTCTCTTTGATGTGTGCACGTCCCTTTGGTGGTGCATCTTTTGCTACAAAGGGGCTGTAAGAACAGAAGCCATGCTAGTCTCCCCCAAGCCGGCTGTTTGAAGGTGATGTTTGATGTACCTCACCGACGCCAGCTGCCATACCTGTCGCACGCTGTGGCGGTAAAGCAGGAAACGTGGGAATGGGGCTGTGCCGAACGAAAGATCCGTCCTGCCCCCGTAGAGCTTTAAAAAACGCAGCCCATCAAAGCGACGGACGGGAGACCCTCCTGCCGAAGTTCTCACCCATGTTTTCACCCTCCTCACTTTCTTTTTTTCTTCCAAAACCTCTCAGTTTGCTTTGGTTTTCATTTAGGTTAAATTCACACATCAAAGGATGAAATACTCAAATGTTAAATCGATCTCAGACGATGTTTTCAGAAAGCCCGGATGGCTCGCATTATCATTTTGAGTATTAACAAACCATGTGGTTCAGGTTTCTGTTGAACTGTGCTGTTAACATGTATGTTAAAAGCAGATATAATGCCTCGAGATAAACCGAGCGCAGTGTTAGGATGTTGAAACCATATATCTTTTCTGGTCTCCATCCTCCCCACAGAGTTTACAGCAAGAAAAGAAGAGGAAGTCGGCCCTCCGAGCGTAGCACCGGGAGACCCTGCTTTCCATTATTAATGGCTGTTGACGGTAGCCCATGGGCGGTGGCTTGTGTCCGCTGGAATAAGATAAGTCCCCGCTGCCCGCACCTCTGTCCTCATGGCGGCCGCCGCATATAAAACAGTCTCTCGGCTCGCTTGATTAGAACGAGGCATTGAAAAGAAGAAATGCTTGAGAGGTCAGTCGAGTAAAGTGAGCAAAAAGGCATCCATATTCAGAGCCCTTGCCGTACGCTCTCCCTGGGCCCATTCTCTTATGTAAGTGCCCTTGACAGACTCATTGTGAAGTGATTGTATGTATTATTCCCGTTGATTGAGTTGAGGTGTGGGGCAGACACATCTTCCTGAGGGTGATTGCTCACCACACCTAGTGAGCCTTTCCTTTTTTCAGTCTTCTTATCTGCTCTTGCCGTAAAATGAACCCTTGACGGCTGAACGAAGAGACGTTTTTTCCCTCCTTTCCATTCTTACTTCTTTCAGCATTGACAAGTTTGAGTTGACAGCGAGTTTCTCTCTTGCTCTGTATGTCTGTTTTTTTTTTCTGTTCAATTATTTATTTATTACCAGCTATTTGGTGGTTGAAATCTATGCAAATTAAATTCCACACTGCTAAATAATAACAGAGCTGAGAATGGTATGCCCCCTTTACACAAAAGATGTTATAACCGAAGCTGTGTTCATTTGCATGATTGTTTGAATGCTTTAGTTCAGATCCAAACAACGCCATCTATTTTACGCTACAGTAATGCTCGTAGAGGGGGCCTCAACAATAGTTGTATGCACCTTGGTATTATTCAGTATTAATATGCATGGTTCCATGGTACAAGTTGCATTATCTGTGTGCATCGATTTGTAGCCGGCACATGAATAAAATAGTGTAGACTACAGATTGACAAGACGACAATAGCAATGGTTATGGTTAAATGGACGTCAATAATCAATAGATAAGATTGCAAACATTCAACACTTTTGGGTTATTTTACGTATCCCCCCAGAAAATAACTTTTACATTATTGCATCATTTAAATTTAACATTTTCAATTATTTTTATTTAAATTATATTATTTCCATTCAATATTTTGTGGTCAGTAACAATTTTTAATGTTTTTGAAGTCTCTTATTCAACAATTTGTATTATTATCAAGGTAAAAAACATAAGCGGTCGTGTGCGTGCGTTTGCGTGTATATATACTGTATACAGTATAACAGCACCTCTGTCCTCATGGTGGCCGTATTATATGTATATAATACTTTTCACTCACAGCCAATAATTCAGTTATTAATTTATTTCCACCTCCTACCCTGAACTCAAACCCTGTTACAAATAGAAACATCAATAGAGTTTTAGACTGAAAATGTGTGTGGTGTATTTATAAGTAAACTAAGCACCAGATTACTGCAATTCATGTAAACATGGTAATTGTTAATGGCCCGAGATTCTGCAATTACTGTTGAACATGTACCTTCAGAGGGTTCATTCAGCGGTCAGCACTCAAAACGCAACAATAGAGAGAAACACTTCCCACAAACAGAAGCGGAAAAAAACAATCACAGGTATCGCTCAGTCAGAATAATGGCTCTTTTTCCCCATCCTCACTGGTGAGTGCTGGTCAGTCTAACTGGCTAAATATCTTTATGAGGTGAATTATACGACCACCTCAGTGCCTCAAGTGGGAAATTACAGTAGATAAGTCAAATGGAAATGGTTGAGAAAAAAAGGCAGCCAGGGAAGCTCATCAGCTACGGGTTATGATTGCCAGTTTATCTCCAGGGCATATGGACTTCCTTACTAAAGCACAGTCTATGACCTGCCAGTAACCCTGAACACACACATAAACACACTTTTCTGTGAATTCAAAGGTTGATCTGTCCACATTTTTGCTCATTTGTATGGTTCCTTTTGCAAATATCTGACAAAGGTTTTAACAATAATCGCGCTTTTCTAACCATAGTTAGATACTTGTCTGAAAGGTCAGAATTGTCCCATGCTCCTCCAATTGCATTTGTATTCACGCATATCTTCTCAAAGTTATGAGAACCAGTGAATCCTCATCTCAACTGAGCGAGCCGAGATGGTTAAGAGTGAAAATCTACATGGAGATGAAGGGAAAAATCACTTGTCAATCATTGTTGTTGTTTTTAATGTCTCCAAACATACATATTCTCCTGGGTGTTGTTTGTTTGCCAGGTGAATGCAAAGAATAAAAATAGACCATCATAAAAGCATCTTCTTAGTGTACATTTGCATTTTTTTTCATTCTGGAGCTAGCCAAGCAAGAATAATGATAATCTTTTGTCAACATGCCCTTATTCATGCATAAGTAAATTGAATGATTGTTTTCATCTCGGCATTGTCTAATCTCATAGTCAAGACGATATTTTTTAGGCCATTTTTACCTTTGTGTCAGTCGTGTCTTGTTTTACACACCAGTAGATGAATGCTAATGCTGAATCAATACTTAATGCTTGGGGTTTTCCCAAGCAGATTTTCCAAACAAATATCATGCACAGTTTGTACAGCCATAGCTTTAGTTTCATGAATTTGTAAATGGTCTGTTCTGGCCCTCCATCGTCTAATTGAAGGGTTGTTGCTCAAGTGGTCCGGAGGTTCATGTATTATGCATTGAACACAACTGGGCGCAGGCTACATTATGGTCCCATCATGCTAGCAGTGATTTGCTGGTATGGGGAGAGATGATATTTCATATAGTTACAGCCTCATTAAGGGTCCACACTAATGTCCAGAACACACACACACACACACACACCCTGGACAGCATGCTGTTTAAGCAACACTGCTGATGTAGCCCTGACCCTAGAGATCACCAGCGAGTATTGTCTTGTCTCATTGTCATTATGTGATATAAGTGCTGTAAGCCTCAAAACAACATGTGGTACGCTGTTCTGACTGAAGCGAAATAAATATGCCTGGATTTTGTCTCGGGAGAGTATCCTAATGACCCAGCATTTTTTTGTAGGTAATCAACACACAAATATTGCATTGCTATGGTTGTCAAATTAGAGCACACCTTATTAATTTTTTATAAGACTGGGTAAAAAATATCGATTTTTCGATTTTAATCGATTCTCATTTTTACGAACCGATATCGATTCTTAAATCCCAAGAAACGATTAGTCATCCTGTTTTCAGTTGATGAATGAATGGAACATTGTAGCGCGCATCCCATCCAATAGGCGCAATAATCTTTGTGCTTTGTTACTATTGATATGAAACAAAGTCTCAGATTTCAAATTACGTCCATTTTCTTACGAAATTCAAAAACATAAATACCGTTTTGGCGCTGTGGCGTGAGATCGCTCTGGCGCAGCTCAAGAGAAGCAGCAGCGCCGAGCACACATAATCTTCTCTTCCGCCTTAATATTACCAGTTACAGCGTGAAATAAACATGAATGAGCATCTGAAAGTGTGTTAAAAGATAGAGTATAAATTATCGAAATCCTTGTTGTCACATGGAATCGCTCAATCATTGTTTCAACCGAGGAAAGACGTCAGTGAAACAGCTTGTAAACAATGTCATGTAACGTCACATTTACCTCAGAAAAACCATATCCAGTGACCATGAATTCGTTAGTCAGCTAGAAAAATTAACTCTAGAGAGGAGCATTTTGCTAAATATATGCACCATATTAAATATGCATTTTATGTTATTTTTTGTGCTGTCAAACGATTAAAATATTTAATCGCGATTAATCGCATTAATGCCATAGTTAACTCGCGATTAATCGCACATTTTTATCTATTCTAAATGTCCCTTGATTTCTATTTGTCTCATTATTTTTTCTAATTTTAATGCTCTTATCAACATGGAAAAGTGGATCAGCAGTAAGTTTGTTCTTAGCTGTGGTATCCATGTGCTTCTGTCTGAAGTCATCCATTGTAGAGCTTAGATCGGGCCCAAAAAATCAAGCCCGACCCGAGCCCGTGCGCATTGTGTCCGAGCCCGGCCCGGCCCGACACATAAACTGTAATTATGAGCCCGAGCCCGATTTAAACCCGTCCATTTTTTTAATACGTGGGTCGTTTTAACTGACGTTCTCAACTACTTTCTATGTTACTTTCTCCCGCCCGCAACATTTTTGTCCCGCTCCCGCCCGCAAATACACTCTTTTTTTTGTAGGCTACCTCCAAATACTTTCGCCTACGTGTCGCCACAATACACATAAGCATAAATGCTCCTGATAAATTATTTGTTATTAAAGCATTAACACACAAACCACTGTTATAACATAAAAGCAAGCAGGCTACTGAGTGCATGGTTTGGTATGACTGAATGCGCGCAAAGTGCGCTCCCTTAATAATTCCTAAAAAGCTGACATCAGTTCATCGCAATCTCACACATCTGTTATTATCAATGAAGCTGACTGCACAATGCATATTTCATAATATATACACTTTGTTTGTTATAATTTGAGGATTTGCCAGCATACAGAATTCAGCACTGAACAAAAAGTCTGTTTTGAGCGGTGAGGGGAGTCTATTTTAAATGCTTCTGATTGGCCATTGCGTTCAAGAAATCAACACATATGTCTGTGATTGGCTACATCCCTCAACGCTGCAAACATGTTATAAAAAGAAACTCTGCCCTGTAAATCGTTTCTATTTTGTTTTAGTTGTTCTTGTTGCTTTTCTGCAACATGAATAAAAATGTATTAGTTTTTATGTTTTATTCATAGATATTTCTAGTTTGCGGGAGTCCCGCAAATCGTTTTATTCTCCCGTATCCGCACACAGAGTGAGTGCATTACTGCTCGAGCCCGCCCTCGCACTCGGCCATCAAATCTAGTCCCGCGCCGCACTCTATTGCGTTGAGAGTGCACGACTCTAAATCGGCGTCTCGCGCTCGCGCCATCCAGTCAAAACGTAACGTTAGCCTACTACTATTTGGCAGGCGCGCAAGCCCAAAAAAGTACGTGCGGCGTGCCTGTTGTTTTGTTTCCGATCTAGCTATCCGGTGTGATGTTGTAGTTTTTCCAACGTTACTAGTTGTTGCAACAACATTTGAAAAAAATACAAAGTTGGCTAGGCCAAAAAGAGCGTTAATCTCGCGATAAAAAAATTGACGCCGTTAAAATGTGTTTGCGTTAACGCCGTTAATAACGCGTTTAACGCACAGCACTAGTTATTTTATAATTATTTTATGTTTTTCAATATTTAATGCATGTTTGAATAAATCTGGCAAGTTTTTATGACAGCCACCATTTAAATATTTATATTTCATATAACTTTATTATTAGAAAAATAAATAAAAGTGTAATTGTTTGTATACAAATCAGTAAATCTTTACCTTTAATATTAGGCTATAGTAGGCTAATGAAACAATTTTAATGATACAACTGACTCCCATAGTTTACAGCATTGGTTAAGAGATTTGTTTTCTTTGAGAAAATTTGCCATGTATTGTACCTGATATCCAAAATAATCAATATTGAATCGAATCGAATCGTAATCGAAATCGAATCGAATTGCAAGCTTTTGAATCGAAATCGAATCGAATTGTGAAATTTGTGTCAATACCCAGCCCTAATATTTAATACGCCATCAAGTGAGGTTTGCGAATTTTGTGCTTTAAGGTGACCGAATGAATAGTGTGATGGTTGTTTTCTAATTTGCATCAGCATTGTTTGTGTCCACTGCATATCTTCCTTAGAATTGTCCCATTTTAAGAGAGAGAGAGAAACTATTAAAATGTGTCTGTCTGTGTAAACTCGAAAGGCAGCTTGTCATTGGTGAACTGAAATGAAAACTGGTGAGAACACATCAATAATTGACTGAGCTTTTATTCATAAAGAACAGGATTATGTAATGAGAAAAGCTCTCAGGCTCCCCCTCACACTCCCAGCTCTCATTTGCCAAACCACTAAAGATAGAAATCTTTGACTGAATAATGCAAACATGCTCCTCGTTCTCGATCCTTTCTGTACACTACACTTCACACTATCTATCTATCTATCTGTCTGTCTCTCTGTCTGTCCGTCCATCCGTAGTTCTGCCTGGCTAAATTTAAGATTGTAATTTATTAAATTGTCTTAGATTTAGATGTATTTAAAGCTACTTTTAGGGTGCACTTCTCTGTTTCTGTTTTCTCTAATTTGTCATTAGCAATGAGCCAGCACATTTATATTTAGATCTGATTAGAATTAGCAGGAAATTTCAGCTCATTCTTCCTTGCGCATTTACATAATGTCTGTAAGCTAAAAAAAAAGGCCTGCAAGTGTTCTACCGACTCTACATGCTCAGACAACATATATATATATATATATGTAATTTCAACCACTGATGTCGATAGAGAGCCTAGAATTCTGTAGTGTTCTGTTCTGTAGTGTTTATTGTATTTTACGATTACTGTTACCCTTTTTTTCCGTAAATTTAAAAAAGTTGTAAATTAACTAGCTTGTACTGTTGTGTGAGCTAAGGTTAACAATGTGTGCCAGATTAAATTGTCTGTTCACACTGAAAGCTAAAGTGATGTTTAACATGACACAATAGCTGGCAATCAGAACATATTTAATATTTAATATACAGTTATGGCCAGCATGGTTTGGACCAATGAGATTTCTGGATTGCTGTGGCTACTCAGCATGATGCAGCAGGAATTGATGCCAAGCAACTGACAAAACATCCTATTGCTTTGGGTTGCTCCTTAACAAAAGTTAAATTTGACCAGTTTTTCACATGGTTATATCTGCATATTAATAGAATAAAAGAAAAGAAAAAAAATCTCTAAATGACGAAGAGCACTCTGTAAAAATGAAGTGTTGACTGTCTGCTGTAAAATGCTGACTGTAAAAGGAAGTGAGGGCTACAAAAGAAACGTGAACAGGCCCAGCAAAGCGACCTATTTATTGTTATGAATTGCCCTCTGCCGCCCACCTTACAGGGCCTGGAGAAGTCAGGCAAGAAGGGCTACATTATTTCTCTCTCAGACTCATGCGCAGCTTCCTTAACTCCCCTGTCATCGCTGCAATGATTTAATTAAACCAGCCCGCTTCCCTCAGCCTTCTCGCCTCAGACCAGCCTCGCCACTGACTGACAACCCAACACATTACTAATGCAAAGGCAGCAGGAGGGCGGCTACCAGCAGATATGAATGTATGAATAGATAGGATAAAAGGATGGAGTAATTGATTTTCTATCTGCTCTTCCATTTCATTAACTGAATAAATGTACTCGATTTTTGGGCCGTTTTTTTTTTTTTTTTTTGGCTTGTTCAAATCAGTCCCATTGTTCCATTGTTGGTTCTTGTCATTATTGGTTGACTCTTGTTTATGTAGCATGATAACTTTGCAGAAAAATAAGCTGTTTTGTACCCAGTAGGACTGGGAATGTGAAGATGCATTCCCATGGTCCTCAGCAGTTCTGAAACAGTTCTATTTGTCATTCTCTTGTACGACTTGCCTTTGAAGATCTGACAAGAAGCTTTGTTTTGTTTTGTTTTGTTTTGTTTGTCATGTGGGATTTGTCCTGGTGTTAAGCAGTGTCACAGTTTTAATTGGAAATGCATGTTATCTATGGTGACATGTATTTACATTATGAATTATACACAGAGCTTTACATTTTGACAGTGTACAAACATAAACCGCTCTACTTTTTCTTTTCTTTTTTCTTCTCCCAGATGTGATCCATACTGTCGGCCCAATCGCCAGAGGAAATTTGGGCCAGTCCCAAAAAGATGACCTTGAATCATGCTACAAAACCTCCCTCAAGCTGATGAAGGACAATAACTTGAGATCTGTGGTGAGTTGAGCCTTTGAGACCGATTTTAGATACAGTCCAATGTGACAGAGTTGACGTTTCTTAAGAAAGTGTTTTGAAATTTTGAAGTGAACAATAATAGTTTTCAAGATGACTTGCTGTTAGACACACTCCATTGTTTGGACATTTGTTTTTGATGGATGGATGGTTGCAACAACCTATGCTGCTCTTTTTTCAGGGGGAAAAAATCAGATAAAAAGAAAAACAGACATTATTTTCTGTTGGTTTCCACATGGGCTCTAGTGAATGCCCTGCCGTGACACCCTCAGTGACTACAGTTGCTCTTGTTGTTGTTGTAGCAGCATTATTTCTCACATTTTCCGTCATGAATTAGATAAAGCCAGATTATGAAGCTATTTCACACTTGGGTAATTTTTTACAGGCTTTTTGTTTTGTTTTAGTTTAAGTACTTGTCTTTTGATGAAAAATTTGTCAATTTGTCAAAAAGTTGTGAATTTTTCATCACCCTATATATTTTCAAAATGCATTTTATTACCTTATTGTGAACTATTCATACATACATGTTTATTTATTTATTGAAATTTTAAATCAAATTTGGAATTGAAAATCCATTGAAAATGACGTTGATCAATAAAAGAATGAAAAAAACGTTAAAAAGACGTGCTCTCTGAGAGATATACATAGATGTGCGCGCATACATAGAGTAAAGCCGCATCACAAACAACTCGCAAGAAACAAAAAAGTTTTTTTTGCGGATTATAGTGCTTTAACGGTCAAGAACATAAAATAATGTCAAAATTCTGGTCTTGGTGAGTATCCTCATAAACACAGTTAGTTATGTCTTAAATACACAAACAGTTGAGAAAGAAAAAATATGTAACTGTAAAATGGATCCAAGCGGCCTAATTTTTGTCTGTCATTAATGTTGATGAAACGACAAAAGATAGCTTTAATTGTAAGGAATTAGGATTAATAGCCAATGTATTCAATTTAATTTACTTAATTTAATTTTTCACCGGATATTTTCAAAACAGCATTAACTGGGCACACAGCAGACGAGAAGCGCAGCGGACATCTCACAGGCAGGCTTATCGTACTCGTATCATTCTGTATTCGTGTCTGTCTCGCGTTCTCAAGTTCAAGGCAGCAGACCAAAACAGTAAATCTGATCACAATACAAGCTAAAGTTCACTTCAAGAATGAACAAAGTGGTGTCAATAAGTTTGAATTAAGGTATATGAAAAAACAGCGAAAGAGTAAACTCAATCTATATAATGAAATTGATTCAAGCCACGAAAACAAACTTGTTGCAAAAAAAAAAAAAGAAGCATCATACACAATCTCCTTGGGTGAAGTCAGTACGATCATATATTTGTCCTAAACCATTGTATTTATTGTATATATGAGTGACGCTGTGGTGCTGCATGATTTTGAACAGCTGGACTCGTAGTTGGGCACCGCCGGTGTGTGACCCTCTTTACGCATTGTTTTTTTTTTTTTTGGTCTAATGTTTGAGGCTCCTTTTAGGGGAAGGGGTCTGATAGCCATGCCATGCAAAGTGACAGAACAAAATTTATGAATCATAACCCGCCAAATTGGCTAATGTGTTAATATGCGTCACCCGTCACAGTGGATTTTTTATTCTTAGATAATCATAAAGGCTTTGGTTTGTTTGCTAGCTTTTAAAGAACCATGCATACTGTATGTCGTATAGCCATAGAAACAGCTTGAATGGATAAGGCTCATATTTTCCGTATGACAATTATATTCAGATTGTTTCTCCACTCTGTAAATTACCAGACAACCTCAGGCTTTAATGAAGCTGGCCAAAAACCAGCAGCTTTGGACCAGGAAGATGTAGAGTCTGATCGTGCACTGCTCCAGCTGCTGACCCTATCTCCACCATCTGGTGCGCATGAGTTATGGATCTGTTTTAATCCATGGTGGCCACAACCAGAGGGGCTGTGCACAAGGCAGACCAATCAGCTCCTCCATCCAGATCCGCAAAGGCCCCTGAGAGGATCTCTCACAATTAGCCATGATGAGACAGTCTTTGCGGGACAAATCGCTAACTTCGGCACTTGATGGACCACTTTAATCACACTGTGTGGATGGAGAGGTCTGCTGTCCTCATCATTACAAGGGTGGAATCGTGCAGTTAAGGTTGCACAAATTCACTTTTGGCTGCGAGAAATGCACATGGCTGCCACAAGTGACTGGGAGTTAAATGCTAATTACCAAAACTGTCCACACTGTGTTATCTTATAGCGTACACGGACCGTCACTGCTGCAGCCCCCATAGAAGGTCATGAATGAGTCTGGGGTTTGGGATATGTATCTGTTTACTCCCTAAACATATCCCAGAGATTCTTACAGGAATTATTATGTAGAATATGAGAAGCCAGGAAAGGGGTCGTGCATCCTTCGCCCCATATATTTCTTTCCCTAAGTAGTACTTTTACTACCCACTCTCTTACATGCACATTCCACACATGCATTTAGCTCCCCTTCTCTATTTATTTATTTAATAATTCACATTTTGATGTCAAACAGGGCTCTGGTTTTACTCTAAGGCAGGTCCGGTTCGGTGGGACATGTTTAGACAGCTGCTACAGATTATTGTGGACATTCAGAGAACAAGCTGATGCCCATTTTGATTGACTGATGTCTGTCCGGTGAGTTTTGCTAGCTGATATGCTCGAGTGCTTTAGTGTATGCACATTTACCATTAGTTGCATACAGTGAAATTATAAAAATCCCTCTATTTTTATGGTCTGTGTCAGTGGCTGATTTATAGCCGAGGTTCCAGACCACTTGCCTGGTAGATTAATGCTAAACCCGTTGGTGAATCTGTCACTTAGAAAGTCAGAGTGGATGTTTCTAGAAAAAAAGGAACACTTCCCCTAGAGGGATGCCTAAGCATTGCAAGGAGATTTGAGACGTGAGGAAAAAAATGTAAAAAATAAACACGTGCAACAAAAGATGGGAATTGAATGAGCTCTTGAGCTAATCCTTGTTCTTGAGAGCCCAAAGACAGCCCCTGAGGCAGAGAGAGATCTGAACATGTGCTGCGGCCCACATGTGCTGCGCAGACAAATTCCCCTTGATTATCTCAAGAGATAGGGACCTGTGAACATATTTTTAGACAGGAGGAATCCAGTGCTGAAATGTTAGTATGAGGACCCTCGCTTCTTCAACCCCCCTGTTCCTGGTTACGTGAGTGCAAGTTAACTGTAAAAAATAATACAAACATGATTGTTTTTCGTGAATTACAGTTAAACTGTAATACAGTGTACTGTATTATTATTATTATTATTATTATTATTAGGCACCAAATGCTGAACTTGTAATTAAAATGCCTGACTTTAGTTTTCTTCACCGTTGATTGTATAGCGTTTATATCACCATGAAAATCTTTATACGTGTGTTATCTACAGGAAAGGCTAGAAGGTAAGCATTGATGTACTTGTCGCTTGCCAACAAACGCTCCCACAGATTGGGATGAGTAATGTTTTACTGGAAGAGATAGCTTGGGGCACATTAGTTTAGCATGACACCTGTGTTTGCTCCGTGAAGCTGAATAAGGGATGAGCTTCATCTTCAGAAATGACAAGCTCTCGCAGCCAAGATGCTTAACCTCCAGAATGTGGTTTAACGCTTCTTGGACCAGAAGCAAGAGATGAAGGAATCTCACTCTTCTTCTCTGTCGGGTCTTGGCGTTTCTGCTCTTTTTACACATTAAGGTTGGGAAAGATCTGGAGTAAACTTAGTGAGGGTTTGAGAGCTAGTTTGATTATAACTTGTACGTTGTGATTGCCATTGTACAACATGTGACATGTCTGTCTGTCTGCTATCTATCTATCTATCTATCTATCTATCTATCTATCTATCTATCTATCTATCTATCTATCTATCTATCTGTCTGTATGTCTGTCTGTCTGTCTGTCTATTATTCTCTCTGTCTGTAAAGTCTAAGCGTTCAATCTTCAAGACTTTAAACCTTTTTTTTTTTTTTTTAGCTTTCCTCTTTTTTTAAATATATACTGTATAATACCACCTTACAAATCTGCATCTTGTTCGCTTCCTCAATTCAATTTAGGAACTGAAATGGATTTTAAATGGCATTCTCAATTAACTTCAGAATGACACACAACCCAGATATCAAAATTATGTCCCAGATGCCTCAAACCATACATTCATGTAATGCAGAGCTCTTATTATTCTACTTTTGTGCAAGGAAGTGTGCTGCTGTGTGTATGTGAGAGAATGTGATTTAAACCCAGCATATCCGGTCAGACCACTCCCATGTGAACCCCAAATACACACTCCCACCCCTGTGCTCTGCTCTTTTCTGCGACCGAGCGAGCAATCTGTCACGTTCCCCTGGAGGCCCGTTGGAGCCACGTGTGACCGCGGCCTGGTCTGAGGACATCAGCAGAGCTAACCGCACTCCAGAACGCCAGCATGGGGAATAGTGGGAACTGTGGCTCTGGCAAAGTGCATTTACCATGCACCCATGAAGCCACAAAATACTCTACGGCCCTGAGAACTAATAATTTACGGTGGCCCATGTCTCAATCGGCTGGCTAGATTAAAAAAAAATTGTCGCCACAAAGGCCTCTGCTTATGTGCACCATTAGTGGTAGTTGCTCAGATGGGCGGGGCTGCGGTAAAATGTAAGGGACGGGTGAGTACAGATCGCAAAATCAGTCAAGATAATAAAACTGTCTGACCGGCCTGGGTGGGAGGAGTCTTGCGCTATTGCTCTGTCAAAAATGTATTTTGGGACAGCAGGAGCTTGGGGAAGCAGAAGAGGTGAGAGAGAAGACTTGATAAAAGTTAGGAAGAACAGAAAGAGAATACAAAACTCATAGCAGACAGTGTTGCTGATAAAGCATTCACACTTTGTGATTAACCAGGGTGTTAATTGTCTTTTTTTTTTTTTAAGCCTGAAGCACCTAAATCCCTGTCGGAAGAACTTGCTCTAGAAAAAAACATTTAGCTAGTTAGCTACAGTTCAGATGTTGGGGTTTTATATGATCAAAAATACAGCAAAAAATGTTGTATTGTGAAATAAAATTGCAGTCTAAAACAAGAAGTTTTATTTTTTAATATACTTTAAATTTTAATTTTTTCCTGTGATGGCAAAGCTGACTTTTCAGCAGCCATTACTCCAGTCTTCAGTGTCACATGATCCCTCAGAAATCATTATAATATGCTGATTTGGTGCTCAAGAAAAAAATCTTGAATATAATACAATACAATAGAATACAATAGAAAATAAAGCTTTTATTGTCATTATACAATTGTACAAAAAAAAATAGGACGTGCTTCCTTTGGCAAAAAATAGAGATGGAAATAGAAGTTGTATCCACTGGTTCTTAAAATAAATGTTATTCATTATTTGCATTTAAAGAGAAAAAATGCTCTAGCGAATTTCGGCAACATGTTTTATGGGAGCAACAGTGTGTCAGACAGTCCTTATGGTAATTGTAGCCAATCATCTCAATCATCTCAGTTAACTCTAGACAAGTAAGGTTGTTGTTGTTGTTTTTTTAATACATGAATTTATTTGGTTAAAAAAAAACACACACTTACCAAATACATTTCTATATGAGTATTAAAAAAGACATATTGTGATTTTTTTCTCTCTTTTTTTAATATACATTGAATCGCAGCAGAGGTTGTTGTTGTGCATGTATTTGTAACTGTAGTGTCAATGGTCGACCCCTCAGAGAGCAGATCATCTCCATAAGGACTTATTGAATGCCTAAAGCAACTTTAGGTGGAGAGGTCTCTTGTCTTCATTAGCCATGCCAGCCTGTTCTCATTCCCATCCTGTAAAAACAGCCAGTCACTCCTGCGTGAGGACAACGCCATCTGGTAGCCATTCCCCACTCCAAGGCGATTCATTTTCCCCAAACTCATGACATCCCTCCAGTCCTAACCTTTTATAAAGAGAAATAACTATGTTTACCCAAAACATCATCATCGTTTCATTTTGCATTGATTTCTTTTGTGAGTTTTTGCTCATTATATGACATTTATGTTAGTTATTAAATTGCCAACCCTCTTATTTTTTCTTTAAAGAACAAAACCACCCTACTACAAGGGTCTGTTATGAAAATTTCTGGGAAACAATTGAGATACAAAACAATGAGGGTTTTTCCCCTTACGTTTGGCCAATTAAGAATATTTGATATACCTCGAATGGCTTTGTTGGACCGCTAATAGTCCCATGAGTAACAGACCTCCTCCAGGTTTTCAAAGCCCACAAGGAACCACGAGTAGGTGCTTTCCGCAGTGCTACATCATTGAGATATTTTGGTAAATACGCATTAAACAAACTCCTGGGCGGTCTACTATCATTTTGGACAGTAACAAAGAGTTGGGCAGCATTTAGTGGCCTCTCTTTTCCTAGACAGATGTGTAATCATAGCAATAGCTTGCTTTTAGAACCACACATTGTTGATTGAAATACTGAAAGCCCAGCAGAATGAGTGATTGATGGTGTTGTGCGGTGAGATTGAATGTCCAGTTTTAGATAGTTTCAGAGTTTCCATTGGCTCCGTATTGTAAGCTGTGATGATTTTTTGACCTCCAAACCCACTTGGAGGTGCTCCTAGTGGTACCATTTCATTAAATACAGCATTACATTAGTATTGTTTATGCAAAGAGAACATATGTGGGAGATAGGAAGCCCTTAGCTTATACTGTTATGTATTCTAGGTCAAGAGAGAGACTTGGCATCTTACATTACACAGCACAACCAGAAAAGGTTTCATTTATTCTTAAAGGGATAATTTGCAAAAACATTTAAACTCTGCCATCATTTTACTCACCATCATGTTGTTCCGTCCCTGTCTGTTGATAAATGTTTTAAATGTTTTTGTCCATACAATGAAAGTCTGTGCAGTCCAAAACAACATTAAAAACCAGTGGCATTTTTTAAAACGTCATCTTTTGTGTTCCATGGAAAGTCATACGGGTTTGGAACGACATGAGGGTGAGTAAATGATGGCAGAATTTAAATTGTACTCTTCAACGAGTCCACCGAGATAAGAGAGCTAATTGTTTGATGCAGTCGTCTGATGATAGAAAATAATCACAGTATTATTACCTTCACTGTTTGGCAGCTATTTTTGACACCATCTCATTTACATGGTGCTTAATCGATGCATTTCGAGGGACATGCATAATTAATAACCTTGTGCGATGCATGAGGTCATTAATAATTGAACTGAATGACTTTACTCAGCATTGTACCTAAGCGCCTGTGGTGATGTTTTATTGCATGAACATGTCCAATCATGTTCCAGCTTATTGTAACAAACAACAACAGAAATCTTGTGAAAAAGATATTATAAACACTCCAAATGCAGGAATTGATCCCTGAAGAGTTTTATCACAGCATTTAAAACCTTTGTGATGCTTCATTATTTATGCATTTAAATGTTTGGATGTAAAACCGCCACCCCATCCGCTCTCGCTTTCAGGGATTCAGCTCCCAGAGTGATTAATTAATGTACATTTATGTGCTTAACGGATCACACACCAACTTTCTCTTCAGCCCTTTCCCCCCTTCCGCTCATAAATTATTGTCACTGTACGCAAGTGGTACCGGCTTCGTTTCTGGAATAGCTGTGAGTGGCATAAAGCTTTTATTGTGGGTGTGCGCGGGCAGGCCTTAAGACCGCTAAACAAACCGCAATAAAAGCTTGACGGTATTGAAGGGTTTATGGGTAGATCCATATAAACTCTCTTTTTTATTCTGTGTCCACTGATCGACTTTTAATGCTCCTTTACTGGAATACGCCGGCGCTTTCTTTTGCTTGTGCATGCTAGGATATTGAACCGTGCGATGAGCTATAATGAGGGAAATTATAACTTTTTTAATTTCATTATTATGCTCACACAGTTCACTACATTGCGGTAAACTTAATCAGGAAAGCTTGAGGCTCAGTCTGCCGCTTTGTTTTCCATAAGCCATATGCGTGGAGATGAGAGCTTTGGTAATGAGCAGCAGATTTGAGTGATGATGTAAAATTACTCGGCTGCGGGACCTTTTTATCTTGGAACACTCTCGTGTTTATGGTTTTAATATCTGTGCTTTCCCGAGCAGCTGTAATGGCGACACACTCTCCACCAGAGTTTGTGGCAGAGCGCAAAACACGATTCCCTTCCAGACTTCTGTAGTCAGGTTTGTTTCCTCTGCCCTACATAAAAACACCTGCATACATCTAAAAGGTTAATTAGAGTGGAGCTTTAAAAAGGTCACAGTGTCACTTAGTGTTGTCTTTGCTATTTATCTGATCCAGAAACACAAGCAACACTAAGCCAATTAGCTCCAATTAGGGCTGTGGCGTTCGGGTTGCCTAGCACGCATTAACGAAGAGGCCGTCTGTAATTTCCAGAGTCGCTCTCGCTCTGAAAGTGACGAATTTGTGAGATTGCAAAGTGGGGCATGCAGGAATTGGTGCATCCCCTGACATTTCACCCCGACCATCCAGGAACCGTAGTCAGGTTTGGTGTTGGCCTGAAATATGGAGGTATGTAAAATGTGACATTTTACTCCAGCGTTCTAATCAAGGCTGATGAAGGGGCATAGTGGGAGAAATAAAGCATGTAGCAGGCATACGGGGTGTGGCTAACTGATTACGAGCCTCAGGGAGCCATCTGTGGCTGTGTATCCTTATCTTTCTTCCTTTTAGAGGTAATATTAGAGTACGTGTGGGGGGAATGGCACTCAGTGCAGCAAAAGTAAAACGAAAAAAGTTTGAATTGGAAAAGTTTAAGCCAGCGGACTTTATTCACCTAAATGCACTGTGCCACACTTTGAAATGTGCTGTCTGTCAACTTGTCAAGTGAATCTCAAAGGAGGAAACTTTTGGGATGATCTAGTGAATTTCAAACGTTTGTATTTCTCTGCCACACCACGATAGGATCGACAGCCAAGAGGTTGTCAGTGGAAAATGTTGATTAAACAGATGTTGGTCTCAGTGGCTCTGTGGGAGATGAGAATTCCACAGTGAGTGGATATTAATTAGACATTACTAAGGGTGGGTTTCACATTCTGAAGCAAAACAAGAGACTTCATCTCCTTTGAGTTTAACAATGACACATGGCAGGTGGAAGAATTCTGTGTGCCAAAGCGATTCCCTACGGCTCATATAGACTGAGGTACCACTTGAGAATCTGTGGTTGTGCTGTTTAATGCGATAAGGCTTTTTTATTGAACATAATTTAAACAAAACCTAATTTGACAATTAATAGTTACTTTTGAAGTTTGTTTGGAAGTAAAACAGTGGACACTCAATTCACACTTATAAATGTTCGAATGTCATTGCGTTATATAATAAAATCTTTGAATTATGGTCTAATTTGACAGCACTTATTTAAGGGAATATTTAAGTTCTCATCTTGTTTTATTTCGGAACTTAATAAACACATGGCTCAAACTTACAAAACATTGATGAAACAAACAAGTTTTGTAGCTTTACAAACGGAATATGCTACAACTTCTGTAAAAATCAATAAATCAAATAAAATAAAATAAATTGTGTGCTTCCTGTTTTACAGCTTTTCGATGATGTTCACGTCTCGCAATTAGATCACTTCTTAACGTTCCCATGGCAACAGGGGAAAATGGCTGCTCTTGTGTGAAATAAACACAAAATGTCTCAACTTTCTGCTAAGATATATGTGACTTTTTTGCAACGAAAATACGGGGATTATGAAATCATGCATATTTTACGCGGAAATCGGCAATTTATGCGACGAAAGTGTGGCGTATTTGAAAAGATGCGGACCCCGCATAAATATGCAGACTTTGGCTAATTATGCATTGAATTATGCGATCGCATAATCACGTTTTTCTGGAGGGACTGACTTACTTGACGATCAATCATGTCGTGTTCTGACATCCTCATTGACATGCAGATTTTTATAGTATGAACGTAACGTGGAGGGAAGATATTTGTTGCATATAAATTCCGATTTTTGCTGGGTATGCAGCCCACAATGGGTTCAAAACATTCATATAAGACCAAGATTCAAATAATTGACTTTCAATGAGCATGTCAAAACAAGCAATGTAATATTGGAAATTTTGTCTTAGAAGGAAACTAATTTTGTTGAAAGCAATCTTGTATCTTGCTGACCAAGATCAGACATTGTGCACCAGGCTTTTGAGGTAAAACCGATTGCCATTAAAAATGCAGGATGTAAAAAGGAAAGGAGTAGGATTGTTATTTACCAGAGCCCTTGTGAGAGAGGAGCATGTTTCATTCGTTAGAGACATTTGGACCTGGGATATATGAAGGTCTGTCAATGTGCGCACCACCGCTAACACCTCCTGACAGCTTTCATCCCATG
Source organism: Siphateles boraxobius (assembly GCF_051911475.1). Lineage (NCBI taxonomy): Eukaryota > Metazoa > Chordata > Actinopteri > Cypriniformes > Leuciscidae > Siphateles > Siphateles boraxobius. The sequence continues at coordinate 8,785,100 of NW_027508811.1, read as the reverse complement.
GGCGAGGCAGATTCACCCAGCTGCGAAAAGTGCAAGAAATCACCTAATCAGTTCATGCAGCCAGAGTTCCATCTTGCCGTCGTTATCACGGCCGTCAGTGTTGATTGCAGTGTGAGAGGATGGTGTGAGGTGCAAGAGGTGGTCTGTCCCTGGTGATTGTTTTAACAGATTGCTTTTCCTGTGTCAGTGGTGAGGTGGTCAGAATGAGTTCTTGTTTACATCATTACAGTTAATTAACAGGCAGAAGTGGAGCAGCGGGGAGTAGGCGCCGGTGGGGCCGAACCAAACTGACACGTACAGTATATGCGCGTCCATGACATCGGTAGGGATGTCACATTTTTCCACAGTGGTGGCCGTCAGAGTTGCTCACCTCCACAAGTCATGAGTCCAGATCAGCTGCAGAGAGCCTGTCTAGATGTGAATGATTTGATTAGAGAATCAAAGTGCCGTCAAGCATGCAAAAGCACGTCTTTGTCTCATACCCGTCTTCTAATTCTTCCCTCCCAGTATACGCTCTCATCATTACACTTCAACACAGCTACGCATGGGGGCATTTTCAATTTAATGCTCACAGATGGATATTTTAATTATCATTGAATCAACCGTAATGGGGTCTACGAATCTGTGCATTCTTTATAACGCATTTAATTAAAGTTGCAGGGCATGACGTGGAACACGACACCGCCACTGCATCAGACAACTGCTCGACAAGTAATGAAGGAAAAACTAGCCAATTATCTCACAGCAACAAATAAAAGGTTTAGTACTTGCTTGTTTCTGTACAAGGAATTAATGACTTCATGATTTTCATACTTTTTTTTCCCCCCGATGGATGTTTTATCCATGGCTGTATTTTAATATAGAAGTGTAAACAATAGAAGTTTCCAGAGCATTGTACAATATCAGTTTCACGACCAGCCACTGTGGAACAATGGTTACTTGCTCCTGAGCATTAAGCAAAAGTTACTTGCCCCTGAGCATTTTCACTGGCCACAATTTTGATATTGATGCCACAAGGAAAAACTGTCTTATAGATACTTTTAAAATTATTTCATAAATTATATTAGGCTGCTGTCCCTTTAATACCTGATGCACAGATCCATTATACTGTTACACATGCGTTTTCTTTCTCAATCTCAGCTGTTTACGTTCACTTAAAACGTGACTGAATGTGTTCACGTGAATACTTGCCAAGACAGGTATTTTGACATTATACAAAAATGTGTATTAGATGCGTTTAAAGATATTTTAGTATTGATATGTATCGAAAATTATTTCAGATGCCAAAGTGACTTGTAGGAGTGACTGCGTTATACGCCACTGCTGTAATTTGGCAGGTTGGCGGGTGTTAATGTCAAGCCCTGGATACATTTTATACAAAATAAAATAAATAAGTAAAAAATAAAGCCCTTAAAAAATTGTAAAAATGTTAAAACTTCACTATTATACTAAAATGCAGGAGGGGAACGTTGTAACAACAAAGACTTGTTGTAATAACCAAACTTTTCACTGGTAGTATAAATTTAAATGTTTAATCTCATAGTAAATTATAAATATAGTAATTTAAACTAAGACACACCTGTGAACCTTTTACCAGAGGTGAGTGTCATCCACGCTAGCACTATGTGTATGAAAACAGGTGTCCGTGGTATATTTGCACCTCCAGACTCACACAGATTGCTTTCCCGCAGAGCTGCTAAAGGCCTCAGTGGTTGCCTCACATCCTGTGACATCGCTCTCCATATGCACATTAATTTATGCCTACCACAGCCGCTGACTCAGAGAAAGGAGGAAAAAATGCACCAAGCACATCTTATTAGATATCCTTTGTAGTCCAGATATCCAGTGTTGGACATATTTAATAACCCTGAGCTAATTATAACTGCTTGTTATAGTTTTGTGCAAATTATTTTCTGGAGGGTAATGCTGACAGGTGTGCTGAGTGATTTCTATGGCTGGCTGCCATTTTCAGTTGTGATGACAGAAATGTGGACATAGGAATGGAGTCTTGGGGAGTTTTGTTGAGGGGAGACATAACCTGGTCTTTGTTCAGTGCTTGAGACACTGGAGCGATAAAGTACCTCAGCTTTTTTGGGTTGAGCAATGATGTACCAAATTAGGTTTAATCACATTACAAGGTTTTTATCATGTATCTGACATTTACTCCTCAACAGTTTTCCTTTGATATAGTATCTCAACACGTTTGAGCATTGCATAGGGGAAAAAATAAAATCAGGCATTCGCCATATGGCTAGATTACTCAGCATTGACACCTCTTTTCCATTTGCAGCAACACATTTCCAAAAATAATGTCAATATTTATATAAATTTTATATCTCATTTTAAATAGTGCTTTTTTATGCAAGCAGCAGGAGGATTTAGAGTGTGAAATATCTCTTAGGTTTTGGTGCATTCTTGTGTGAAGCTTTCATGTTGAAAACAAAGACCTTCTTTGAAACTTATTGAAATCCTTTGACATTTAAATTGGATTTGCACATTAATATATACAGACTTTAGGCAAATCGTTCATGTATGGTGTACATTAATTCTGTAAACACAACTTTGTTCATGAATGTAATGTCTCCCATAGGCAGCAGTGCTACTCTTGTGTTTAGTGTTTTTTCACTCCAGCCACGGGGACTGAACGCTTTCATTTCAAAGCAAGTGATGTTTACGCCTTTGCCGTAATTCTTTAATCACAACCGTCATCCCAGCATATCACCAGGTTTAGTGGCATTACCATCTCCCAAGGTCACCTCTAACGAAGAAGGTCTTCACTACGCCTGCAAACCATTGATTGGCTTTCAGCTTCAGTCGGGCACAAAACAAGGTCTGCTCTCACATTCATGAGGAAGCCTAGTCACATCTCAGCAGTGTTTATGAGAGACGCGGCGAACCCTAATACAGAAGATGAAGGTAGATCAGCCCTATATACAAGCATGAATACCAAGAGAGGCACCGCGATCCATCCTCATAAATCGCTTGTGTATTCATAGAGTAGGTTTCATAGCTTTAACTCGGTTTTCTCTCGCCATGCATAGGGATTAGACACAGAGTTTTCTTCAAGTTCAATGTGGTAAAGGAATAAGTTGCCTTAAAAGGAAAGTTTTGTTGTCATTTGCTCACCCTCATGTCGTTCCAAACCTGTATGACTTTCTTTCCTCTATGGGACACAAAAAGAACATTTTTGAAGAATAGGCTGTCAAGCTCCAAAAAGCACCATAAAAGTGCTCCATATGACTCATTCAGTGTTAGGGAAGCTACTTTACAACTGTATGCCAAGTACAGTCAAGCCTACCCTCTTAAAAATATAAAATTTGGGATCGGTAAAGTGTTTTGTAAGAAGTCTCTTATGCTCTAGAAAGGCTGCAATTATTTGATAAAAAAATATAATAAAAACAGCAATATTGTGAATTTTTATATTACAAATAATATTACAATTAGTAATTAGTATTACAATTTTAAATAATCTTTTTCTATTTTCATATATTTTCAAATGTGATTCATGTGATTCAATATTTTTGTGGAAACCTGGCTACATTTTTTTCAGGATTCTTTGCTATAAAAAAGGATTATTTTAAACAAAACAGCATTTATTTAAAATGGAATTTTTTTTGTAAAAATAATAAATGTCTTTAGTGTCATAGTTGATCAGTTTAATGCGTCTTTGATAAATAAAATAATTTAAAAAAATAATTTGAACAGTCGTGTTTTCTGACTGTCGTTATCAATCTGACTGTCATGACTTGCGCTTCTGAGAAACCAGGAAATGTGAAAAGGGTAAATTTTATGGAGCCCCTAAAGGGACATGGTGATGGAAAAAATCTGAGATGAGAGGAAAATAGTTTTTTGTTTTTGAACTTTGCTTTCACTCACAAAACCATTGCTTTTTCTCGCAACAACTTTTGAGTTCGCTTCAAAAACTTCTGTTATTTGCGAATGATCGTAAAGTTTCTCGGGGGAACGCAAAACATTTCTCGAGGAAATACAAACTTTCTCGATGGAACGCAGCTAGAGAATGCAAAAGCATTGACAAATATTTTTTCCATTTAGGGACATATAATTCACACTAATAAGTAAACAGCACACTACTTTAAATGTATAACTCAATTGGAAACATGGTGATAAATAGCAGTATTTAACTAAATATGTATTTCTCTACAAAAAAAAAGCCTTACAGTGAGTTCCAGCAAGTCACGATTCTAATTATTTAAGGGATTGCTCGTTATTTATTTAAGGGGCCACCGGAGGAGTTTTGAGATCTGTAGTCAAAAAAGACTTGACCCATCCTTTCGCCAGTAATACATTTGTCTATGACCCTCCAAAATGATTGTGAAAAAAGGCATGACACCCTCCCCTGGAAAAAGGCATGACATCTTTGCGCTTGGCAAAGATGTTCAGATAGCCTTTGTTTTTTTACAACCATGACAAACGACTAAACTCCTGCTTTCTCATCTTACTAAGGCTTTAACGATAGACCAAACCTACAATTCGGTTCGTATCATATTTTTTTATTTTAGATTTAGATTTTAGATTTTTGGATTTTCGGTGCTGATGCACTGGTGACGCGTTCATGTAACAAGGGTGGCGCTCCTAATAAAGTATCTTAAAGCTGCCACAAAGAACCGGCAAATGTAATGATTATGTATATGTCAAATATAGCAAGGAGATATTTTAATTGTTTATTAATAAAGAAGTTTTTTCTGTGTCAGTGTGTCGGCTTCAAGATGAAGTGGACGATGCTGACTCGCGATCTTCACAGTAACGCGCCAGAGAGAGATGCAGATTTCATACAGATTACATAAGCAGAGAGCAGTCTGTTTTTCGTTTTTAAATGTTCTGTTTAAAAGTAGACATCAAGCTTTCTATATATTTCTCAAGTCTGTGAGGCAAGTACATTATACGCTGAGTTTCGGTTCATTTATGAGACGAGAGTCCAGTTCACACGCCGGTGACTCCGTGTCATGATGATCTATTTTCTACTATATTTACTTCTTATTTATTAAATACAGGCAATTGGTTGATGAAACATTAATTAAAATTAAGATACAATTAATAAAAAACGAAATTTACTTTAAAGAAAGGCTTTGTGCTTTCTGAAGTCGCTTTCAGAGCGGTCATGTCCGTAACGGAGAACTGTCACGTCCGTAACATTGTTTTTTTCCTCATAAATGCCAACACGAAAAATAAAATAAAAAATAATATTTTATGTTCTGTGGAGGCCGACCCTTCTTCATCCGGTTATTAGCCTACATTTGTTTTGCCCAGTGTAGCCTAATTCGTAGAATTATTAAAAAATATTTTGCCACCTAAAAGTTAAAGATTTGTTGTGTCACGTCACATGTGTATTTCGCTCATATTAAATATAAAACGCATGTGTAGACTGATATTTTTTCTAATGTCTTGGCTCCTTCATTAAGGGATATGGATATGTAAACAGATTCAGTATCAAATGCATTTTCTGATCATTTATATTTCAAGTTTTGACTGCAAATATCACGTCCATAACGCTGGAATTTCCCAATTTTAAAGAATTTATCCTCAACTATTTTTTTTGGTGTAGGTCTGCGTATTTTATTGTTAACTTAAAATAATTCTAATAGTAATTTAAAAATGTGGTAGCCCTACGTCTAACACATCACACTCCACTGTTATGGTGGCAATTTCAGTAGATTTACTCACTAACATTGTTGTGGAAACACAATAAGAATGGAAACTAAATGGTAGCAGAGCCGGCCCGAGCCTTTTGGGGGCCCTAAGCAGAATTTGATTTGGGGTTCCCCTCCCACTAAGTCACCTGTGCTTGACGGTTATTGACACAAATGTCACGCTATAATGATACATTATAAATGAATACAGTGAGGTTATGTATTAATACAAAATAAATAGGAAAAAATGCCCAATTTTTTTTATTTAAATTTGACATTAGAACATGTTTGGAAAAAATATCTAAAAGTTGAAATTTAAAAGCAACACAAACTAAAATAGATGCCTACTTAAGTAAAAAAGTTTTAACTTTTACTTTACTATTTTACTAACTCTTTGAAACTTCTTAAAACAAACTGTATCAAAACATATAAAATAAATTATTTGCCAAAAATAATGACAAAACTGAGAAATCAGAAACATAATATTGTTGAATACTGTAAAAATATTATTATTATTTCTCAACTGTCTCAATACAGTGTAACTGTCCTCAAAATCTTTTTTATTATTATTATTGTAACAGACTTTGTTGGATTGTACATGACAGAATCCAACAAAGTCTGTTACTATAATACCGGTAATGATTTACTGGCGCTCGTTGTACGTGTGTATGCAATCTGTTTTTCCCCTCGGGGCTTGCCGTAGATAGGAATGGGTCGTGCGCACTTGGTACTGGAGAGTCGCGGGTTTTTGGAGTTAGTGATCTGATGTATGGTATAATAAAGTGGAGAAGAGTTCAAACTGCTATGTTTATTATTTATTCAAACTGCTACCCTTACACCTAGAAGGTTAAGTTCCCCTGCGGCTATTTTCCCCTTTTGGCCAGGGGGCCCCAAGCAGCCGCTTAGTTCGCTTATGCCTCGGGACGGCCCTGAATGGTAGTATCGTACAGTGCACATTCTATCAGCTGCAGTTCTGCCGCCTCAGTCCCAAATTAACTCAACGTACATTCATATCACATGTTAAAGCCGCGGTAGAGTTACACTCACAGGACACTGCACTTATTCGCGATCACAAAAGTTCATTATTTGCTTGTGCTTTAAAGCTATGGCGGGTAAACATTTAATTGGCGTTCTGTACATGATGCACTTTTTCTGAGCGCGTACTGAAATGCGTGCGCACTGTCAGACAGCGCCAAACTGGAATTTTGTTGGGTCAGACCCATCTGATAGGGGGACCGAGACCGAGAGAGCTACATAAAGCTACATAGAAAAAAATATTCACCAAACAAGCCACTTTGAAATTTTGCTGTTTTCATGAATACAAAAGTTGGGTGACCCTCCCCCTTGACTAAAAAAAGTTGAATGACCCTCCCCTCAACAAAGAATAAAATGACATGACCCTCCCCTATTTTCCTCCGGTGGCCCTTTCCATAAATAGATTCCAAACGAAAAGATTTGCTTTTGCAAGACTGTGTGCACATTTAAAATGTGAGAAAAAAAAATAGTATCACGATTTTGTCACAGTTCCCTGCTATTTCTAGGAACCAGTTGACTACACTATTATGAAAACAGCTTATTTACTGAAAATCTTTGCTTCTCTTTTCATTTTTAGCTCTCAAATCAAGTATGACACATTTAGATTTGACATCAATGACATAAAGCGTCACAGTCTTTCACGTGTCTCATGACAAAATGTCATTGAGGTCAAAGCCCGCTTGATGCATCAAACTGCATTATATTTGACTTTAAAGCTACAGCAGAGGTCAAGATTTTCATTTAAAGAAAGTAGCACAGGGAACTTGCCTTCTTCGGTTTGTGTGCAAATCACAGATGAAGTCATTGTAAAAATTGAATCAGCTGTGACTACAATTTGAGTGCCCATTATTTATTTTCTAGGTTGATCTGGACTCTAAGATGGTTGTAATGTTATATTTATGTCCTCTGTCATCATAGCTCCCTCATAAAATGGTGAGCCATGTACCAGTTATTTAGAATATAATGAGTTTATAATATGTGACATTGAGCTCAAAATAGATCCTAGATTATAGATATTGGTCTTTTTTGGCTCTCTCCTCGTTAACAGACTGACAGCCCTTGAAGTGAATCTGTGCTCCTGCTCTTTAGAGGTAATTAAAAATGATATGGCACATTTCCATTAATCTGTCATCTAGTGCCCTGCTGATGAGTTCTTGGTGTAGTTTGACAGGTTAACCATTCGTCTCTCTGTCAGACAGTGACCTGAAATTGTAAATGTAAATGTTCCAGTACGTTGGTTGGTCCTTTTTAACCACATCATTAGTGTAGATTCAGTTCTATTGATTCGTCTTTCTATCCATACAGAATCAATTTGTTGTATAAATTTGTCTAATTGTAGCAAGAAAAGTATATAAAACAAATGTACGGTATTCCTTCTTTAAAGGGAATGTAATTTCCCATGTTAAATTTCCACTACGTGCAGGTCAGAGCATAGAGATGTCTGTGGCACATTTCTAAAGTAAAGCCTGTGATCTGTGAAGTGTAAAACCATCAATGTGACAAATATTATATTAGCTTATAATTGTGGCCAGGAAGTCTTGCGGAGAGAGACATATAGGCATCGTACTGCTTGTAATAAATGAGCTGAACGTTCCAGGTCCTTCACTGCCATCCGTTGACCAGAGTCATTGTCTGAAGTGTCTTGTGGCCTGTGGGGATACAGCATTTCTGCTGTCCTTACGTAATGAGGCAAGTGAATTCAGACAGCGAGGTGATGATTTGCCCTCTGTTTTGCTGCTTTTATTTTATGTATTTATTTGTATTTGAAACATTGTCGCCTTGGTGCTGAAGCTAATGTACTGTATAAAGTGAAAGGAGAAATGACCTGTTAGTGATTATGTGAAATGTTGATAGCCCTCTATTTTAAAAATGTAATTCTAGTATACTAGTGTTTTAGGCATTTGAGCGGAGTACTGTCACACCGAACAAACAAAATAGCAAGACAAATTTTGTCCAATTATGTCAAATTATGCAAAAACTGTAAATGATATTTTATTGTATTTAGAATCAAATGCCCGTTTAGCAAGATTTTTTTTTTTTTAGACAAAATAAATAAATTATTAATTAGTAATAAAATGTTTGTTATAATAGCGTTTATTCGCCCAGACTTACAATTTTGCGTTGTCTCATTGCCTATGACTTAATATAATATAAATGTGTATGACTTTCCTTGTTTTGTGAAACACCAAGAAATTCAACTGTGGGCACTAGTTCACCCCAAAAAATACATTCAGTCATCTTTTACTCACCCTCATGTTGTTTCAAAACTGTATGAAATGTTTATTTGGAGCACATTGACTTTTATTGTATGGACAAAAACACACAGAATTCATCAAGAAGACATACAGGTTTGAAATGACAAACCTGTCGAAAATGATTCTTACATTTAAATTTTTTTACATTTTTGGGTAAACCATTCCTTCCATTTGAGTCAGAAGTGTCTATAGTTCAAAGAGTGCACACATTTAACACAGTGCTTAAGTAAGATATTCTATATTTATTCCAATATGAATTACAACCTTCTCGATTGCGAGTAACAGTCTTCTGTGTTTACTTTCTATATTTTAGTTTTTTAGTTAACCCACACTGTCTTTATATAGTGTTCTACATTGATGTGGTTTGCCAACCATCATTATACAAAGCTGATTACGGACTAGTGAGGCATGATATATAAAGCGATAGGGGTGATGCTTTTCCTGTCCCCTTCCGTATGCTGTTCTCTCTGAGGTCTCTCTCCAGCAGTGCAGAGCTGATTAGGAACTCAGTGGGAAGCGAGTGGGTGCCTGGCCCAAAGTCCCCTCTTATTGTCTTAAAATGGCCCTGAACTGTGCAACTCTCAAATGGTGGTCTGATTTTGTTTCCCTGAGGACAGACCTTTTCAAGTGCTTATGACCCAGTCTCATTGGCTTTCTGTAGTTTTGTAAATTGTAAATGTCAGATGAATTTATCAGCCTCGATTTGACACAATCCATCACGTTCATTCTTGTGAAATGCAATTATATCCCTGAAGTACGTTCCGCACTAGCTGCGTCCGAGATGTAAAATGAAATGGCTAAATTTGGATGTTAATTAATGTGTCATCAATATTCATGGTGATCACATATAAAAAGGCCCTGGTGTTTTCTGATTTGACATTTCAAAGACATGATTCTTGGGTACCAGTGTTGCAATGAATGAAAAACAGAAGTTTGTCTGAAAGTTTTTCATAAGCGTGCCACACATGCATTTGGCCTTCTCACGCAAATCTCTCTTTATCCACAAGGTATCAACGGCTTGACAATGGCTCTCTATAACGGCATGTATGTAGGCTGGGAGACGGGGAAGGCGCTGGGCAAAATGGCTATAATTCATCGGAACCACCTGGTGATTCCCCCAGTCACCTTCCTGTTTCCTGTGTGCCAGATGCTTCTTGCATACCCAATCAATCAGCGGTGCCGAGCTGCTGCTTACCACGGCCGACCTTGAATCACATTCCCCTGCTTCTGCGTTTTGGGGTCTCGTCCGGGAGCTTATTCCCTCCTCAGTGTTTCTCATTTGGAGACGCACCTGTGTCCAGACCCAGATAAACCGTGTCCTCTGAGACTGCTCGGGGCACTTCTCTGCCTTTCTGGAAGTGCAACAAGGCAGTACTCTGGGAGCCCCAGCCAATCATTGATTGGCCATGCAAGGGGATTTAAAATGCATTGGAGGAAGGAAGATATATAATTGAGTGCTGGGCAATGATTAATCATGATTAATCGCATCCAAAATAAATAGTTTGTGTTTACATAATATGTGTCTGCGTGCTGTGTATAATTATTTTGTATATATAAATACACACAAATGCATGTATATATTTAAGAAATATTTGCATGTATATACTGTATATATATTTATACATTTTTATTATATGTAAATATAAATATTATATACATAACACATTTTTCTTAAATATATACATTCATGTGTGCTTATTAATATATACAAAATAATTATACACAGCACACAAACATATATTATGTAAACACAAAATTTTATTTTGGATGCGATTAATCAAGATTAATCGTTGCCCAGCACTAATATAATATTTCTCCGTGGGGCATATGCTTAATAACCAGCTATAAGACAGTCAGTGTTGTCGTAAGATTCAGGCAGTGAAGGCAGAGTTCACACTTCCTGAAGCTACTGTTTTTATTCGTCTTCATTCATTGAAATTTAATGCTCATGGATATTTCACAGATGTTGACAAAGGCTTAATCTGTGCTTCAGGCAAAAGTCATCCGAAGCAACATTTGTTTTGGCAGTAGAGCGCTGGTTTCTGAGCCGTTATGGAATACCTGTCTCTCACATCGCTACAAGGCATTTAATTCACACAATTCACAATGAAAACGGATACTTCACACACAGTGATGGCTGCTGAAGTGGCCTGAACGCACCACGTTTCAGGTTCAGTCAGTAATATATGATTATGACCATTGCAAAATGATTTGCTTCATTGACCTTTAAATATGTTTGTAAGTTAAATACAGTAACTTATTTTCAGCCTTCTAAAAATATCAGCTACAGTCCGTATGGTACCTCATTTCCAATCAATGCTTCCTCAAGAGGCAAGCTACTTTCCATCTGGAGAGCAAATGAAAGAAAGAAAATATGAAAGAAACATAGAATTCTTTTGGAGTCCTTTGAAAGTTTTAAAACTTGGCAAGTTCAAGCATTTTTGCAGGGAAATTGCATTACTTCACTGCCTAATGTTTTTGGCTATTTTGGATGGTGTGGAGGTGGGGCTCTGCGGTTCCACCTGAATGCCGGTGGATATCCATCCCGAGCACCTGGGCAGGGTGAAGGAGCGCGTGATGCCCGGCTGGCCTTGCGGTCTGATAAAGCACTTCCTCCCCTGAAGGTGACCCTCACTCCCTGGAAACTCAGCGCTGGACCCGTCGGCTGTCAGCTGTTGTGGACCTGCCACGGTCTATTAAGCACTTTAATGATGACCACTGCCAGGGGCCTGTCGGCACAGCATTGGATTTGTACTGGAGAAACCCCTCCTTCTTTTCTCTCTCCTCTGATTCCCCCCAGCACCCCTCCCCCTCCTCATTTTTATTATTACTTGTTCACATTAGAACAAAATACTAGTTGATCAATAGTTTTTGAATGTAGATCCACTTTTATTTCTTTGTTATATACAGAAGATAAATGAAATATAGATGTTTTTTCCTGACAAAATGGAGGTGATAAATCAAATACTGAACTGTAGTTTTATTCCCTCATAATGGGGTAGCATAAACTGTAACAGCAAGGAAATGAAATACACATTTTGTTAGATTTTTTTTTATAATCATCTAGTACAGCACTGCCATAATTAAAAGTTTAACAATGTTATATTGAAAAATCAATTGCCTAGACTGACATCTCAAATGATTAATCAAATGAATGACTCAAATTGTGAATTAAAAGTTTAAGCTGCCTGTTCAATTTATGAATCAAAAGCTCAAGCTGATGAAAGTTGATCAGTCATGAGCAAATTACACGCTACATCAGTCATGTCAAACAATGCATAAGGATGGATTTTTGATTTGATCTCAGTGAGTCAAATCTTTTGATCAGTTCACCCCAAAGATTTGTTCACTGATAAATTTTTGTTGAAAACAACAAGTGGCTCAAACCCTAACTAATGAACATTCGCAAAAGGAGCTTTCGCACCGGAGGAACTTTTTCATAGTTCCTAGAACAATTGGCGAAAGTGCCCAGATTCTTACCACAAGAACTAGGAACGATTTTGGAGGAACTAATTTAGCTCGTACTTCAGAGTAAGGTCTAAACCCGCACTATAGGAACTATCCATGACGTGTGATTTGCTGATTGGCCGAAAGCACTCGAAACCTGCACGCTAATAACATTTCATATACTGTCTTTCTATGTATAACAGTTCTATCTAATAATGTATTAGACAGGACTGTTAGACGAATCGCAAACTAATGAACATAGAGAATGCGAGCACTGTTTGTTTGCTTAGGCTGTGGCTGGCGTTCTCAGCGTCGTCAAAATAAAAGTCACAACAACAAGCGCGGCTTATGTCACTTCAGAGTTCCTACTGGCGGTGCGAATGCAACCAGAAAACGTTCCTAGGGGAACCATTAGTTCTCAGGGAACCATCCTGGTGGTTGGTTCCTAGAACTATCCGGTGCGAAAGCCCGTAAAATGTCAAGTTTTTTCCTCCCAGTTTGTTTGAATATGCTACTGAATATGCTTTTAAGTGATTCCTTAATGTTAATTGTTGCTCTCTGTTTTTCCTCAATTCCTCAAAAAACTTATTTGTACTATAAATTGCTGTATGCTATGCATTATAAGTTTGGAGTGTCTATTTACAAATAGCCCGCCTTGTTGGCAGAGGCTATTTACACTAACTCCACCCACTGACATCTGGTTGGGCCAGAGTCCAGACAAAATTACGAAAGACGCTGGATTGCAAACAGTAGCAGTAGTGTAGTGGTAAGGCTCATGAAAGAAAGTTGTGACTCGAGTTTGAATCCGCCTTTTGTCGAACTCGCTCCACTCCCTTTCCCCACATATTTACTGTCCCAATAAGGCAGCATAAATTTAACAATTTTAATAAATATAATACTTTACACGCTGTTATTATTGCATATAGTTTATTGTATAACAACACTGAGGTGCAAATAGTATCTTCTAATATATCTAACTACTATATACAGCATAACTACTATTTACACTTAGAAAATACTGCTAATTTTACAGTGTAAATAGAATCTATCGCTATTTTCCACATGGTATAAATAGCATCTATTGCTAAGAAAATATGCTATTTTCACTTAGAATGAAAATGTTAGTAGAATAGTTGCTATTTACGCTTAGTGCAAATAGACGCTCCCTTATAAGTTTGTCTTACCACTGTATAAGTATGACATGTTTCGCTGATTCATTAATCTTCTTCCCATGTGCCTCTTCCACTGTAAAGCTCTGTACATCTGTCCAGATTGACATACCTAACATAGCATATCATTTGCATGTGGTTTATCTGTTTGATCTTTGGATTCATAATTTGAACAGTTAAATTTGTAATTATATTAGTGCTGTACTGGATTGATTATAACAGTGATCCTATAAAACAACTGATATGTTTTGTTTTTTTTGTTACAGTTTATGCTTGAATTAAGGAAATTGAATTATATTCAAATATTTAAATTGAACATTTTGCACATTATTATTATTATTATCATTAAGTTTAGAATTTAGGCATTGAGATTTTTGCTAGAAAAAGTCTTCCATAATGGCGATTATGTTGTGTGCACCGTGCAGAAGGAGGTAGAGTGGAAGAGAGGTAGAGTTCATGGTTCTCACACATTTATTCCCGTTCACAGCTTGTCACAAAATAATACTGTCAAAGGGGCAAAGTCAGACTGTGAAAACAGCTTTGATCTTTCTGTGGCAGGTGTTGCTTCTCAAGATTTAGAGACTTGTGGGAGAGGTCTCCTCTGTTAGAATCGTCTCAATCACAGGGTTAGACGTACCTTTCCTTGTGAACGAACATAGTATTTTCCACTTTCCTTTTCAGTGATTGACAGACGAATTAATTGCATTTCTCAAAGTTTTTCCATAGTAGTCCACAGATACAACCTAATTTTGCATGGAAAGTTCAGGGTAATCACTTAGCAATCACTCCAAATGAGCAACCTTTTGGCTTGTAAGATTTTTCTATAGAATCGTTCTTTCATCATTAATGTCTTGGAGAAAAATAAAGAAAGTAATCAAATAAAGGTCGTATGAAAATGAGGCATCAGCATGACTAATAGGGAAGGGTCTCGACATCCATGCGCTGTAGCAACAAAAGTGTCGCTCTCAAAGCGGGTCATTATACAGTATACTATAGTTATCAGTGACTTGTGCTACCCTTTGATCTCCCCCTTTTACAACGCTGAGGTTGCCTCAAAAGAAGTGGAAACTTCAGAGGATACTTTTTTGGGGCACCATGGCATTCTCTGTCATTTTACTGAGCCAGGCCGAACAAAGTGAGCTGTCGTGCTTTGTGTCGCTTTGGCTGCCTAATCTGGCTCTTCTGGGCCTGGCAGCAGTGGGCTTTGGGATCAAAGTGGCACCACTTCATCTGTAGAGGTGCCCTATGGCTGCCCACATGGCTGGGCTAATGTGTGTCCTGTTCATTTATGCCTCGTCCTCTGGCCAAGGACCTTTCTATTGATGATGCTTTGTTGTGAGATGGTTTGAACACCCAGACGAAGACTGATTTAGATATTTGATACGACTTCTTTGAGCTGAGGTCATAGTACTCTACCTTTCTCTACAGTCTCAGATCATATCACAAGACCTGATATTGACAATCAGGTACAAATAATGTGTTCAATTTTTTTTCCTCTTAGTTTTTATTTTTGGTCATAATTTTGTCTTTAGATAAATATGTCCTTTCAATTTAGTCTATTTTGTCGTGCCATATACATTGATTTTTTTTGTTGTCAGTTTTACTCATCTAATTTTAGTTGATGAAAAACTGCAAATTTAACCCAAATATTGCATGTGCATAATTTTGACCATTATTTAAAACATTCATATTCTTACCATATTACTTTTGTTCATCTTTTTGATCTTAATTCATCTTATTTTTGCACAAGTTTTACACTACCGGTCAAAGGTTTGGGGTTGCTACAATTTTTGTTTTTAAAAATAAGTCTCTTATGCTCACCAAGGATGCATTTATTTGATCAAAAATAGAGTAAAAACATTTTTTTAAATTTAAGACGTAATATTATAAATTGAAATAACTGTTTTCTATTTTAATACATTTTATAATGTAATTTATTCCTGTGATTTCAAAGCTGAATTTCAGCATCATTACTCCAGTCTTCAGTGTCACATGATCCTTCAGAAATCATTCTATTATGCTGATTTGCTGCTCAAGAAATATTTCTTATTAACAAACAGTTGTGCTACTTTATATTTGTGTGACACTTTTTTTAGGATTCTTTGATGATTTTTTTTTTCAAAAGAACAACATTTATTTGACACTTTTTTTAGCATGCATGCAGTTATTAAAGTAGAAACTGAATTATAAATTATGCATAATTACATGCAACAAACCCTAAGCCTAACCCTCTCTCTCTATATATATATTACATACCTCAAACCTATGTATGTTTTAATTAGCTAATTATTGTCATAATGCAATTTTTTTGTCTTTTTGTGTTTATTAAAACAAAAAATTAAGACAACATTTTTTGTCATTAATTCTGTTTAGCATCTAACACACAGGCCTCTACACATATGCATTTGTTTTAAGAGATCTAAAAGTAGTCTGACCGGGTCACAGTGTTGCAGAAAGGGACCTAACTACCCCCTCGGCTGAATGCTTTCATTTGAGGGATCAAGTTTATTAATGCTAATATTACTGGGGCCCTGACCCCTAATCTTTCTACAGTCAATTAGTGCTGCCGGTTCCCACCTCCAGGGCACAAGCAGATTTATGTGCTTACATAGCGGGATTGGGCCAACCACAACCCTGGATCTTCCCACAGACTGTGTATGCTGCACTTCTGTTCAAACACACCGCACTCCCAAAGGCTCTTTCGGTCAGGGTGGGCTGACATGTTGGAAAAAAGCTTGTTTGTTCAGAGGTAAAGATGCTGCTTTGAAGTGAACTACCAGTATTGTGTATTGTACACACAGTTATTTTTTTATTTTTTTTTAAAGTTCCTTTCAACTTGGTAAGAGCTATACTGGACAACAAAGTTCCAGTGTGTGTTCTTATCTGTAGACACATATAGTGATTTTCAGTAGCATTATTAAGTTTTTGCCATTTCCGATTGCTCATTTGTACAGTATTACTTCTCAATATTATTCTTATATTCAAATATGTGGGTATATATGTATCAATATTTGTTAGTATTGATACTTATCAATTATAACATTGCATGTTGTTTTGATTCCATTTTATTTGAATTACATTGACACATTCTGAATTCTGGATGCCATTAACCTTATCTAAGTAAAAAAAACAAAAAACAAAAAACACATTAGAACAATAATGCTCATAATTTCCTGTCCATTAGGCTTGTGAAATAAAGCTGTAAAGTCACATATTTGTTGAAAGCATTCATAGAATGAATCCATTTTGGGGAAGTATATGTACCACAGTCTTGGGGTCACAGTGAGAAACAGAATACAAATGCACCGTAGTTAACTGTTGTGCATGCATATGTGCTGATATGGTACATTTCTCACCATTCACAGCAACTCCTAAGCCAGAATTCGAAGCACTTTTTCTGGATTTTAAAGATCAATTAAAGTGGTCTTTATAACTCTATAAGTGCAAGGAACCCCGTCTAATGAATACCCTCTAGAACATTTTGAGTCAGAGTGAAATCTGATATTAAAACATCTCCACACTGCAGACTCATTAATTAGATGTGGAATTATAAGAGCAGAATCTGTGAATTTTTGGGCTGGAAAGTCAGAGACAGAATAGCTAATGTCATCTCCTGGATATTTAATGGTCTCCTACAGCTGAAGGCTGAGTAGATGGTTCTCGACCACAGACACATATCAATAAACATGCTTAGGTAGCAAACAACTCACTGTTTGCTCTGTTGTTCTACTTTTCAGTGTTAGTTTGTCTAGTAGGTGGTGGAGTAATAAATAAAATATTGAGTAAAAAACATAGATAAAACAGTTAATTTTTTTTTGTTTTCATTAATTCAATAAAACTCTTAATATTACTCACACACTTTCCCAGCATGCAACACAGAGATAGAGCTGGCACATTTAGACTCTGCACCTGAGTTACGCTCCCCGATGACAGCAATCCGGTGTCCTCCTTTAGCAGTGGATGTTCGTCTAAAAATACACACCAGATGCCGTCCAGCCATTTCTCCCTGAGCGCCACAATACCAGTGACCTTTATGCAAGTGTCCTGTTCCTGATTTCCCAGCACCCCACTAACCTCCCACAGTCCCCGCTGCCGTCTTACACCCGCCGGAGCAAACATCATCTGTTCTAGTATATTATATTCTAGTCTGGACTATAGATTAGTTGTAATGAAATGCCCCCTCCTGTCTTAGTGTAATTAACCAGACATTTGGATATTGGGAATATAGATCTACATGTATTTTTTTTCCACCTCATGTTATAATCAGATGCTCAGATTGGTTAAAAATGAATAGTCAATGTGAAAGGTTGAAAAAGGAGAGAGAAAAATGTCACCCTTTTTAATTTCACGGCTCCCTCCATTAGTAAAGGACAACTGTTTTTTTTTTTTAGTCATTAGTATGCTTTTAAAATGCTAGGAACCGCAAGAATCAATTATAGAGCAGCTTCAAATGAAGGTAGGTAATGTTAGGAGAGGTTCAGCCACCTCCGTGTCGGTCCTCAAGTCGTTTCATAATTTAAAATCATTAGGACAAACCCACAGACTGAAAAGCTCATTTTTACAGCACTCATAATATGTCTGTGCTGATAGAAAAGTGAATATTTTACTAATAGAAATAGCATTCCTCCTTTATTTGTCGGACATTCACATCTCTCTTAGTGAAACTGCTCTAACTGGCAGCCAAGTCACCTCTTTTTTTCTCCTTAAAATGCAGAACATTTTGGCACCTTTTGCTTTTTTTGACTCTTTTTTGACTCTTTTTTTGACTTGATTTTCTTTGAACCGTCCTTTGATATGTGGCTTTTGAACTCCTGAAGGATGTCTTGAAAGGAGAAAATGTTTAATTAGCTGTTTTACACTGCGAGGAGAGCACAAGAGAGAAACCCACGACAAGATACATAGAAAGGATGGCCTCTTGTCCTCTGCATGATAATATATGCAGGGAATGTCGATGTATAGATGAAATGGGCCCTAATCAGTTGAAAAGAGGCCTTTCATTCTTATTTAATGCTTAAAATAGGGTTACATCTTCAAAAAAATTACTGCCGATTTAATGATGGTTCCTTTTTCTGAAATGTGCAATTACTGTAAGCTTCACTGTTCATCTTCCAATAATTCTTCAGGGATGTGGAATTGAAAGCGTTTGTATGATGTCAACTCTTTTTTTAATTATTTGCAGAAATTGCATAACTGGAATTGCATTACTTTTTGCTTTTTTTTTTTTTTACTGAATCTTGATATTTAAATAAGACAAACTAACTATGTTTACACTAATAGTCACAAACCTCTCATTCTTATATCGATTTGATATAAAATACCTGTATTTTGACTCTCCTAGTTTACATTATAATATGATTTTATGTCAAAACTATACATCTTAACTAAACATCTAATTCAGACTGAGGCATTATAGTTTTTGAGTATAATCTGCAGTTATATACTACAGTAGCTGCTATACGTGCAGAAACGCATATATTCATATAGTCATTTCTCACGCCATTCTTTTCATCTCTATTCTCATTTTAACTGTTCCCCTTTTAAACCCCTGATTCGTATGCCATCCTCAATTTATAATGTCATAGCTCTCATGATAAATACAATAAAACATTTAATAAGACCATTAGCTACGTGTCAGAGTAAAGATCTTAATCAATGTAAAGTTCAGGGCTTTAAAGAATTGATCTGGACGTTTTGTAATGAGAGGGAGATTGTGCGGCAGATAGAGGGGAATGGCTTCTATTATTCTGCCTGTCAGGGTGAAGCGTTGTCTCCAGGGCCCTGCTGATAAACATGCTGGAGAGCTGGGCAGAGCAGCCTTCTTCTGCCGCCACAAACAATGCAATCAGTATGATACATTTTTTAAAGGGGGCCGGTGCTGACAACACACTGGAGCTTGAACTGTAAAATTCAGGCCGTGGACAGAATTAAAGTGACATGTCGATGCGCTTGCGAGAGCTGCTTACTCTCTCTTTGTTCCTTCTCTTCTCTTATTGTTTTCTGTTGAAACGTCTCACTCGAGATGTTTATTCTCGTGCATTACTGGCGAGCTAGAGAGATTTATATTTTCTGTTGTAGTTTAAGTGGAATACCATTTCTCTCTGCCCTTTTTTTTTGCCTTTGCTAAAAGGTTAAAGGGAGATTTGTTAAGATTTACATCATATTGTTTACTGTCTTTTATCTGCTACTATTTTGTTTTATTTACATTTATGCATTTATTTATTCTATTAGTATTTATTCTATCATTTCATTTGATCCATTTATAATGCAAATTGCAAAAAAAATTACAATAAGGTCTCATTAGTTAACATTGTTTAATATATTAATTATTAGGGCTGGGTATTGACACAAATTTCACAATTCGATTTTGATTCAATATTGATTATTTTGGATATCAGGTAGGTAGGCTACAATACATGGCAAATTCTCAAGGAAAAGAAATCTCTTAACTAATGCTGTAAACTATGGGAGTCACACTTTTATTTATTTGTATTATAATAAACTTATATGAAGAATAAAACATTTCAATGGTGGCTGTCATAAAAAATTACCAGAATTATTCAAACATGCATTAAATATTGAAGAACATAAAAAATTATAATGAATATGTTATATGGTGCATATATGTAGCAAAACGCTCCTCTCTAGAGTTAATTTTTCTAGCTGACTAACGAGTTGATGGTCACTGGATATGTTTTTTCTGAGGTAAATGTGACGTTACATGACATTGTTTACAAGCTGTTTTACTGACGTCTTTCCATGATTCAAACACTGTTTGAATGATTACATGTAACATAATACGGATTTCGATAAGTTGTATAAGATAAGTTTCGATCTCATTTGAAATCACGCTATTTGAAATCACAGTGTAGTTTGAAATCTGAGACTTTGTTTCAAATCGATAGTTACAAAACACAAAGATTATTGCGATTTATTGGATGGGATGCGCGCTACAATGTTCTATTCATTAATCAACTGAAAACAGGATGACTAGTCTAATCGATTCTTGGTATTTAAGAATCTATATCGATATCGAATCGACCCGATTTTTTACCCAGCCCTATTAATTATAGCATTAACAAGGAACAATTAATTTCTTACAGTATTTAATAATTTGTTGTGAAAGATAGTTAATTAAAATGTAATTGTTTATTGTTAGTTCATGTTAGCTCAGGACCATTAAAAATAGATACAACTTTTGATTTTAATAAGGTATTAGTAAATGTTGAAATCAACATTAGCTGAGGTTAATAAATGCTTTAGATGTATTTTTCATTGTTAGTTAGTTCAGAACTCATGAAGTTTACTAATGTTAACAAATTGGACCTTATTGTAAAGTGTTACCAAAAATTGCATATTACAATTGCATAAAGTACAATATATTTGTGTTGTGCATTTCGATTATTGGATAGACTGGTCAGTTCACTCCTCATTTTCAGTCTAGCACTTGTAGTTGTTGAGAGGATATCGAACTCTTCTGTTAGACTGCTTGAAGGAGCAGCAGTTGGTCAGCCATAAAAGTGGTGATTGAATGTTAATTAAGATCATTGCACCAGTGGCTCTGTCAGTTACTGGCCTTTGTTCTCTAGTGTTTCTCTGATGTTCCCCTGAGTCTGTCTGTCATTCTCATGAACCATGACGGTGTCTATCAGCATCACTAGCTGGACCTGCATGTGTTATGGAATATTGGATTATATTGGAATGACCATACAAATTCTTTATGTATTAAAATAATTATGCAAACTCTACATTTTATTTATTGAACTAATTATATATGGTACTGTATAGCAGTGGCAGACAGACCAAGTGTGTGGAAAACTCGATGCAGAAATTGCAAATACATAATGTTGCAAGCATCGTTTATACAACAGTTCAATAAATAATCATTTAATATTGGATAACTTATATTTAAGATGAAAATATTGCCAGTTACTTTGTCTATTTTTGCTCTACAAAAAAAAGGGTCCAAAACGAAGCCACAGCAGAACTAACTACTCCCACATCCCCGAGTGGCGTTACTTAAGCCCCTTTCACACAGAGATTCCAGAAAATAAACGGATAAATTGACCCGGGATTTGTCTCAGGTTCGTTTGATTTTGGTTCATTCACACTGCTAGTGATTTTCCGGAATCAGATAGTGCGTTCACACACAACCCATAAAAATCCCGTAAAGACACGTGACATCGATGTGACGTAATGTCTCAGCAGCATCTATAGTTTTGCTTATGAGCTGCGATTTCTCTCTTGAGAAACCACGCTTGTGCATTTTTTTCTCTCATTCGATCATAAACTAGTTTCACTAGCCTGCTTTCACTTCACTTCAGGGTCATCATTACGAAACGGCATTGATTACGGCTTTTGTTCACACAGCGCGCGTTCCGGGACTGATCCCGGCAATGTTACGCGGGTCATGTTTGCGTTCACACAGAAGGCGTTCTGGCAATTTCCCGCCAATTTCCCAGGATCAACGCGCTGTGTGAAAGGGGCTTTAATGAATCAGTGTTTGTAATGAATTGGTAGAGTGAATGATCCTGTGATTCACACATAAAAACAGTGGCTGCGTCCAGAATGGCATGATCTGTTGATCTTATTTTGAATAAGTAATTACTTTACAAGCGCTAAAAAGTTATGTTTTATTATGTATGAATGTGTAGTATGAAAATAATCCGGACATACTTGCTATGTTGTCATTATCATGTGACCTTCAGTGTCTGCATTGCTTCACTGCCATTCACGAATCCTCTCCCGTGGCCTCATGGGATGGTAAAGTGTCCATCGTATGCGCACTTTAGAATCTCGCCGGAAGAAGTACGTCAACCGGGTACTTTTTGCCTACTCTTTTATGAGTACTGTGAAGTTGTACATACTTCTTTGTCACATATTTTTTAGGGACGTAGGGAAGTGTGAGATTTCAGATGCAGCCAGTCAGTTGCTTTATTCCTGAATGAATCAATGTTTTTGAATGAATCGATCGAGAGAATAATACATGACTCACTCTTTAAGACAATCCCTCGTCGTCCCCTATTGGTACATTGATGTAATCGACCGAGAGGCACTGAAAAATGCCCACCAATAATTATGTAAAGTTGTTTTGTGAGTTAAAATAACAACAGCAATGATTATTTTATGATCAATAATTCATGTTTTTATTGTTTGCAGATCATGTTATTATTGTGTCAAAAGCAGAAATAATTGAAATTTGCCTCTGTTATTGGACACAGAAATAATCTAAAATATATGTTATGGAATATTGGATCGGAAAGGCAAGGCAAGTTTATTTATATAGCACATTTCATACACAATGGCAATTCAAAGTGCTAAAATAATCCAAATAAATAAAAATAATTAAAACAGAAAATAAATATATAGAGAGTGAGAGGGGGATTTACAGGTTCACGTATGTAAGGCACAGAGGCAAAAGCTGCCTGTTTAATTCCAAGGGTGGGTGAATGCATGGAAAAGCTAAAGGTTATGCAAAGTAAAATTTTGTGTAGCAGATTGCTCTTTTAAGAATTGTTTATGCATATTAACTTAATTTTGTTGAAGATGTCAAAGAAAGCCAGTGTTTTTACCTTTAGGAATGTGACCAATGAGTTGAATGTGATTTATACTCAGTAGCTCCTTGAACAAACACAGAGGACAAGACTGTGGCCGATGGGTCACCTCCTCGACTCCACTGCTTTTAGCAGTGTGTTTCCATGGCAACCCACATGCTCTGCTCCAGCCCGAGGATGGACGTGAGAACAGATCTGTGATTATGAGCAATCAGAGCCCCTACATGCACACATGACAGTAGAGTTGGCCATGCCAAGTGTCCCAGTCCAAGTCATGGTGCGTCCTGTCCAAATGGCTTTGTTTCCTTAGTGGATACACTTAAATAAAGGGATTTAAGATCTACTTTGAGATTCCACCCTCTTAAAGTGGATATTTCCTTTATTAGATGGATGACCTGGAGGTGTGCGTGCAAATAAGGGGACTTTTGGAAGCTTTTAGAAGGTTGTATCAGTGGTTCATCTGTACCAGTTTATTTCCATCTCTAATCAAACACACCTGAACCAGCTAATCAAGGTCTTTGGGTTCACTTAAAAATTATAGTAAGGCATGCTAGGGTTAGAGAGGTTTGGAATAAACTTTAAAAATATCGTCAAACATGATTCGCGATTTATTCTGCTTAGGAATGGGTCAACATGTTCGATTTGTCATCCAACTACCAGCTTGTCAGTTAGTTTGATCAGCTAGTGAGTTCATCTAGGTTTTTGTTGGGTTTTTTTTGTAACACTTTATAATAAGGCCTCATTGAAATACGCCCCAACATAAAATAACACTGAGCAATATTTTTTACAGCATTTTTTTCTTTCTAAATCACACTATTGAGAGTTGTGCTGAACATTCATTAAGGGCTAAGAACCCAGTATGGGGTGCGTTTTCCAAAAACATAGTTAGCCAACTATGTTCGCGGGGTTCCGTTGAATTGTATTGTTCACAACAGAACTTGCGACCATATTTTGCTTTGGGAAACGCACCCCTGATCAGAGTCAGGCATATCCCTAAACCAGTCTAATTATACAGTACTTCTTTAAGATTGACTTGTCATTCATTCACCCAACAAAGAAGTACATTTTTAAAATCCCTACTCTGATCACCCACGTAAACCTATATGGCACTGTATCACTCCATAATGTGACATAACAAGCATAGAAATGCAGAAATTGCATTTGGCCTGTTGACGCATGAACGCAGACCCACACAGCAATTCATTCAATTAAGAGCTACTCTTAAACCTAGTGGGAGTTCCAGCAAAGAATGTGCGTCTGTTATAAATAACAATAATAATCTTAATAAACAACCAGAGGAACACAAGAGGAAATGATTGATTAGAGAAGAGCGATTGCAGTGGAATTGTTTCCCTTGTGACCAATTCCAACATGCTACTGCAAGCAAAACACGAAACACAATAAGTAGGCAAAAGCAAGAGAGCCTTGAGCCTGATTCGGTCCTAATGAACTGACAGATCAGAAATAATAATCCAGCCACTGGACCATAAGTCACTGCAGAGGTGTAATAATGTCAGCCTTGTTAATTAAGGCAGCGGTTTGATATAAATGCACCAGAGTAATATATATATAAACAAGTGTTGCTCGTCATGGTTGCAGTGGCGTAACTGTGTCAAAGCTAAATCAAATAGTGAGTTCTGGGCTTCTGCTGTTGTGTATCCTGCTGCACGATGAAGCTGTTATTATCACCTCCACCATCTATGATTAGTCAGACATACCAGCTGTGTGTTTTTGCTCTCAGAACTCAATACTGTGACTTTCTCAATACTCAATACTTTCTGTTCTTTACCTATAATTGCAAGAGGTTTAGAAATTGTACTCCCATTTAATATTATCCTTATTGAGTATTCGATCAATGTGTGGTCATGTAAAGCCAATAGATGTGCATGTTCTTATATGTAATTTTCTGATGGCACTCATGCTCTATTGAGCCAGTGAGCTGTAAAAACAAACATGCTGGATAACATCTAATGGGTTGTATCTGTTGCTAAGGGCCAAACTGGGAATTATTGGATTGTATTTAATTTGATTTTTATTTTTTATTGATTTTGATGATATGGTATGAATGTTTTCGAGAGAGGACATTTGCCTTTAGAATAATTTTGTACATTATAACAAGAGGACAGTAGATATAATGCTGCAATAATAATCAATTTACCCCCCCCCCCCCCAAAAAAAAAAAATTAAATAATGCATGTGTGAATGTAGACATTTGTACTTATACAATAATTATAATAATTATAAAAGTACAAGTCTTATACAAGACTTATACAATAATTATAATGTCATAGTTCTGAATGAAACTAAATATGTAAAGAGAAAAATATAGCATAGGACTTGATTTTATATCCATCTGTCTTGATTTTTTTTGGTATTAGTGGACATTTCAGAATAAATAAATTATACAAGGAATACATTAAGAAAGTAAATTTTGATTTCATGTTGTTGTTGTTTTTTAGTAGCCCTCATCAAATAGCCCTGATATCAGCAGAATGACATTCCAGTATGTTGGCCAGTTATAGCATGCTGTTGTGTGTATATGTTTTGTGAGCATATCTTTATTGAACCCAGCGGGGACTCAGGCGAGTGCGCTTACATTGTGTTGAGCCGAGCAGCGCTCTAAAAATGGCCCTCCTCTGTGCTCATCATGGGGAATTTGAGCCCAAGCGAGATGTACACCTGGAAAGGTCAAAGCTTTAGTGAAAGCTGAAATATTGATCTTGACAAGCGGTATTTTGACATAACCCTGTAAAATAATAAACAGCTAAACAAAGATCCTCCTCTCTGAAAAAAAAAAAAAACAGAAACAGAAAGAAAGTACCAAACCAGCAAATAAAATAAGCTCGTACATTCTGGAATCAGGTGCTGCATAATGCCGCATCATCAGTCGTACGGCAGTAAGTTATGGTTAATAATCAGAGGTACACAGCTCGGCAGGAGTCTCATCTGTTACTCATTGAAAAGCTCAACTGCCTTTGATTTGTACAGCTGTCACCTGGAATTATATCGCCATTGTTTTCTGTTGTTGTTTTGTCTCTAATGTTCTGTTAGCAAACCATTATTCCAATTGCAAGTCTGTTTTGTGCCAAAGCTCTCACTGCAGCACAAAAGCTTATTTGATATGGAAAATACCTACTTTTAGCACTTCAAACATTTTTGAAACAAAGCTTTATTAGCAGCCTTTAGAATGTCATTAAACAGCAACAAACGCCGATCGCACCGGCATTCACACCTTTTTAACCCTCACTTTATTTTCGAACAGTTACTCCTCTTCTAATCCAGATTCAAACAAACGGAAAAGATAGGGAGATTTGCATTTGTCATAATGCTGCATTAACGCAGTGGTCACACTTTGTTTTTTTTGTGATAAATGCTACGCTAAAGCACAGATTCAGCTGGTTTGTGGAGACAAATGAGAGCTTTGAATAAATATCTCCTCTTTACTGTTTATTAATATACTAAAAATGATGAATGTGTAACGGGGCACGTGGAACGCGGTCGTATGGAATAATGATGGTTGTTGCGGCTCTAAACCTGCTCTTGAGTAATACATCTGGTGCAAAGTGCCGCAGAGCCAGACCTATTACAGTATGGTGAGTTTTTAATCTTTTAAAAAATATGGCCATAAATATCAGAGATGCTCTGTTTTTCCCTCAGTCGCTCTGGTCTTTTTTGTTCCACGGTAGAAAACTCTTGCGCATGTGTTCACAAAATGATATATAATTTATCAGCGAATACAGAGACACAAATAAACAGTCCTAAATAAACAAGGCATTGATTTACATCACTTTATTCATGTTTTTTTTTTAATAAGAATTCAGGTAATCAAGGACATTTTATTGTCACTCCATAATTTCAGAGCAACAAAGAGGTATCATCACATAACATTTTGACTAGAATATGGGTATGTTAACATTGCTTGTGATATAGGGCCAGAAACGTACACAAGACTTGATGAATTGTCCCACATTAATATATGTCCAGATTTCAGAACTTGACCCTACATTAGTGCGTCTCAACCTGTTTGAGTATTTCTTAAAAAGTGTTCAAGTGTTTGCTTTTGTTTAAAAAGTCAAGAGGTTGAGTTAATGATGACAGAATATTCATGTTTGGGTAACCTGTCCATTTAATGCAAACTGAATCCTGCTTTACATTGAGTTTGTCTTTGAACCTACTTTTCACACAATAAATAAAGTGCATGAGATTTTGAAATTTAATGTAGATATGTAGCCTACAGTCCAAATATCTTGACCAATTCAGGTGTATTTGAATATTTCATTCAGTCTATCAGGTGCCAAATTCATAACTTTGGGATCGTCATGTTCACCAGTATGTGGTGGTGGTGATGGCGCAGTGGATAAGACACATCCCTTTGGTGTGAGAGACCCGGGTTCGAATCCACTAATGTGTCCCTGAGCAAGACACTCAACCCCTAGTTGCTCCACAGGCGTGCGACCTCTGACATAAATAGCAATTGTAAGTCGCTTTGGGTAAAAGCGTCAGCTAAATAAATAAATGTAAATGTAAACACTTGCCAAAGTGTGTCGTTCTGAGATTGTGAAAGTCTAGAGCTCCATCACCGAAACAGATCCAAACATTTCCCAGACTCCAAGTGGCTTTAATCCAAGGCCTATCTACCCTTCAGAATGATCCAGGATATTGCAAAGGCCATGAGTGGATCAATTATAATTTTCAGGAGTATTGAATTATTGTGCACATTTTCTGGATGCACATTTCCCAAAGGCCATCTCTCCTTCAGCTATTATGTATGTCCTGACACCCTGAAATATGACTGACCCTTAACTCTTTCCTCGCCATCGTTTTTGAAAAATGTTGCCAGCCAGCGCCGGCATTTTTTATCCAAGAAGTTTCATTGCTCCAAGAATATTTTGTTGTATGAATATTTGAACATGCAATATATCAAAAGAAAGAACAGATTCTCTGCTTTTAAACAAACAAACAACAAACAAAAAGTTTTATTCTAGCTTCATGGATTTTTTTTTATCAACACTTGAATGTGGGTATGTTTCATAAAAAAAGCAACATCTGTTTAGCTGTGCATTTACTGAATGAGCACTGTGCCACTGTTCGTCCGACTGTTTGCACTGTATTTTATTTTATGTTTTAATTATTCTGATTTCATTTGATTATTTCTGTATTTTATCTTTTATTCTAAACTGTTTTAATTATTCTGATTTCTTTTGATTATTTTAATTTCTTCTATGTAAAGCACTTTGAATTACCATTGTGTATGAAATGTGCTATATAAATAAACTTGCCTTGCCTTGCATTTGAGCAAAAAGCTAAGAAAAAACTTGTTTTTGTCAAAGACTCAGACTCAGAATTCAGAAGACTCAAAACATACTGTAGACATCCATTAATATATATTTAATTTTTGATGTAAGCCTACATTAAGCAGTTATTCTCACAGGCTATTAATGAAACATTTGACATTCACTAAACGTCAAATTTCTCAAAATCACACCATCCATGCAATATATTTTCATAGAGTTGGATTTAATGAAATTGAAATTGGGACAGGAATTGGAAAAAGACGACATCTCAAGGCTGAAACATGTAAGGTTGGGCTTATTTCATTGCCTACCCCTCTGAATTATGTACATTCAACGACTAATTTCAGTTTGTAAGGGGGTTTTCTCATTCTTAATTGGTTTGGGTCACAGTTTATGTGATTTTATATTAATTTAATTTCAGAGATGGCTTACCTTTTGCTTTTTTTTTTCTATTACAGGCATTTCCATGCATATCAACAGGAATTTATGGTAAGCAAAATGTCTATTCATCCTCCAAACCTTTTCAGTGTATGTGATTGTGTGTGTGTGTGTGTGTGTGTGTGTGTGTGTGTGTGTGTGTGTGTGTGTGTGTGTGTGTGTGTGTGTGTGTGTGTGTGTGTGTGTGTGTGTGTGTGTGTGTGTGTGTGTGTGTGTGTGTGTGTGTGTGTGTGTGTGTGTGTGTGTGTGATGTAGGGTTAAAAGAGCTGATGATGAACAAATTACCTCTACAGTCTTATCATGTCTTTGAACTCTCCCGGCATTACTTTTACTTTCAAAAGTTGCTATTGTTTTTTATAAGAAAAGATGTGTGTTTGAGTGTGCATTTCTGCATTATGTGTGTGTGTGTGTGTACTGTCAAATATTATTATATATATTATTATTATAATTTTCAATTTTAATATATTTTAAACGCAATTTATTCCTGTGGTGACAAAGCTGAATTTTTATTACTCCAGTCTTTTCATTACTCATACTTCAGTGTCACGTGATCCTTCAGAAATCATTTTAATATGAATGATGCTTAAGAAAGATTTCTTATTATCACTGTTAAAAACAGCTGATAACAGCTACTTAATAATTTTGTGGAAACCGTGATGCATTTCTTTCAGGATTTTTTTAAAACATTTTATTATCAAAAGATCAGCATGTATGTGAAATAGAAATTAATGATTAACTTGCTTATCACTTTTGACCAATATCAAATTATTCTAGTGTGGTCAGTTTGAGGTGACAGTGATACAACATTTTTGGTGTCAAAATGCCAAAGCGTTGCAGAGCTACAGCCTTAGAATCAGTTGGCATCATGCCAACAAATTCATTGAAATATGGTATCATTGTTCTCAGACCCAAGGAATCTATCAAGACCAGTTTCATCATTAATAGAACATTATTACAATTTTTTGAGATTTCATTATAAAATTTGACCAGAAGGTCAACCACATCCAAACTTTTAAGCATGTGAATGTTTAATTTTACCACTAGGTGGTGCTGGCTCGAAACTTCTCAGGCTCCTTCAGGGTATCGTGCCAATAACCCATAACGAGTTTCGTAACGATACACTAATGTTTTCATAAAATACAACATTTTAATACAAAATCCAAAATTGGATATAATTTGACTCTGCTTGCTGGCCCGAATCTAAAGCGACTGATTTTTGGGCAAACCGTTCAGAAGTTATAAGCAAAAATAGCCTTTTTGCATATCTCCTGACCAGTTGGGGGCGCTGTGCCGAAATGCTGCATGTAGCCTCAGGTCATGCTTGTGATTACATGTACCAAGTTTGGGCTGAATACGCTTAAACATTGCAGAGATATTGCCTCATGTCCAATTTGGCGTGTTCTTCGTCAAAATCGTTTGCTCGATATTCGAGAATGTGTGTATGTATTGATAAGATTCTATCACTCAAGAAAGTGCCTTTTATGTCTCAGAACTTCATAAAGGATGTAATTATGTTCGATTCATTAAATAAACTTCCCTCTCTAGCATTGTGTAATTGTTTAGATAATCACTGAGAGAGAAAGCATTTACTCTGAAAGTAAGAAAAGCACTTAAATATCATGAACAAAGAGCTAATAACCTAGAATACTTCACAAACCTGACTTTTTCCGTGTTTCTTTCGGCCAAAAAGACAGTAAGCACTCGTTTAGGCGAAAAATGAATTTCATACGCTTGAGCTTTCCTATGCTACTGTGGAAGTCATGAATGTTTGCTTTTTTGTGAACATTCCTAAATAAGCTGAGGGAACTTTGCTTGCTCTTCACTGTGAATATGCTAACCAAGCGAGACAAACTCAATCGATGTGGCTACATCACCAGATTAACCAGCCCCATGCACGCTGATCGAACATGTAGCGCTGTCACTCACAGCCAACCGGAGCTGACACCCCATCTCTCTTTTTCGCTGCATCATGGGAGCCGAGGTCCAGGCTGACAGATGATTGGGGGACAGAGGGTAAGGCGTAAAGGGGCTGTTCTTTGGGGTTGGAAACGTGGATGGCAGGCAGGTAGAAAAATGAGGCCTCACTCCCAGCTGACAGTCCAATCCCTCAGCCCACACCATTAGCACGGGTAGAGCTTTCACACACATGGCGTATTGGAGGACCCATAAACAAACTGGCGCCTGCCACCAGCAGAGGGGTTGGATAGTATGATAGAGGTTATTAAGTCCGGCTCTCATAGCCTATCAATCAATGCCACGAGAGATGGGTTAAAACAGGTTATTTCTTTTTTAGAGAGGATGGGACGAACTGGCAAATCTATCAGTGTCTTACATAGTGCGGACACAGGCAAAGCACAGAGGTGGACAGAGGTTGCATCATTCTTTACTTTGTCTCGATCATTTACTTTTTCCTCCCTCTTTCCTGGATATGTTATTGGTTCATAAAAAGCAACAGCTTTTTAGTGCCACATTAAAATAATTATATATACACCGGTGTTACACCCCTGTTATGAAATAAAAAAAATATAAAAAAAATACGACCACTTTATTCTTGAAATTATATATTTTAATTTTAATATTATTGTTTGTCAGGGTTTGAAAATAACTTTTTCACTCACCGGCCAATTTGGATACTTCATTTTTAAGGCCACGTCCACACGAAGCCAGAGCTAAACACGGCGCCGACTCAAGAAATATCTGCGTACACACGAAACCACTGAAACCGACTCAAACCGATGTAGTATACATGCCAGACCAGTATGAGGCGTTGTATTTCTGACACAGATATACTAAATACAGAGAAGAAGACTTATACTATATGTATACAGTATGTAATATTAGGCACAGTAGCTTCTTTTCTTTTTTACCAAGAACTTTATTGAACAATATGAAAAACCATAAATGGCCTGGTACAAAATAGGGATGAGTCACGATATTCGATTAGTTAGAAGATTAGTTTATGCTAAAGCATAAAGCTTGCCACAAACAACCGGCAAATAGCCTAATCATTATGAATGTGTCAAATATAGCAAGGAGACATTTTAATTGTTTATTAATAAACTATTGTTTTCTGTGACGATGCTGACTCGCCACCTTCGCAGTATTGTGAGAAATGCGCACTTCATACGGATTATTAGTTGTCTGTTACTTTTCGTTTTGAATTATTTTGTTTAAAAGTAGACATTTCAAGCTTAGATATATTTCTGAGTTTCTGTTCATTTATGAGACAAGCTCCTGTTCACGTGCGATGCAAGTTATATCGCGTCGGCGCCTCCATGTCCTGAGGCTATTGTCTGCTATATTTATTTAAATTTATTTATTATTTAACTTATTTATTAAATCCAGGAAATTGGTTGATGAAACGTTGATTAAAATTAAGATAAAATTTATACAAAACGAAATTCACTTTAAAGAAAGGCTTTATACAAAACAAAACTTAATGAAGTGGTCAAAATGATGTGTCTCGATATTGCGCATCTTATGATTAGGCTACTCACGCTGTTCACTTTTCATATAATCAACATATATGAAATGGAAAAAAACAAAATAATATTTAAACATAAATATGAAACTAACTTTTCTTTAATGGCTACAACAAGCGAACGCCGTGTTACCGGTGAGCATGAGGGGGCAGAGGTGCGTTTTTTGATCGTCGAAATGTCTTAATCAGACAAAATGCAAGCATCATAGCATAAGAAAGAAATATAAATAAATAAAGATATAGCCTAAAATAAAGAAATAAAATAAAAATAGCCTACATTAAAGTAGGCCTAAATAATAAATAAAGAAATAAAAGAGGCTCAGTAGCTTCTGAAGCATGAACTCAAGCAAGTAGTCGCAGTTGTTGTTACTGATTTAGCGTGTCCGACTAGTCGACATGTGGGGTGATGACATCATCGTTTCACAAAATATACAGATTGGCCGTACACACGAAAACACAAGGGTGTCGTTTTCAGATTTATCCACCCTGGGACCCGGTTTCAAAAAATAGCGGTTTCAGTCTCCCAAAACGCCTGATCCGTCTGGACAAACGCTGATCCGATAATTTTTTTTTACGTATACAGCTAAACGCATCTCCGTGTGGACAGGGCCTAAGTTACCGGCCATTCAGAACTTCTACTAGCCAAAAAATAAAATAAATTAATTAACCAATTTACTACGTCACATCTTATATTTATTTCTTATTTAAACACAATCTGTGATCCAGCCATCTCCTCCCTTCCTCTTTCATCCTCATCCTTTTCACCAAAAATTTGTTTTAGGTGGACAGATCAATACAGTATAAAGAACATCAAAAAATATAGGATGTTGGAAACAACAATGTCTTTTCTGTTAACCGAATGCTTTTTAATCTATTTTAAATCTAATGAAGTCACACCTTTGGTGTGAGAGACCCGGGTTCGAATCCACTGTGAGAAACCAATGTGTCCCTGAGCAAGACACTTAACCCCTAGTTGCTCCAGTGGCGTGCGACCTCTGAAATATAGCAATTGTAAGTCGCTTTGGATAAAAGCGTCAGCTAAATGAATAAATGTAAATGAACAAGCGTGCTGTTATTTGTTGCGTAGTGAAGGTAAGCCAGATATGGGCAGATTCTATGCAATACACTGTACTTGATATATCATGATGACTCATGAGTTAAGTATTTGGCTTGCACAAACTTCCCCAGCAAAGTGAGTAAAAATAATAAGTAACACACCAAATTAGCTAGTGATCTGACAGCGTTACCCGCCACAGTTGATTTTTACCCGCATCTGACTGGGTTGGCGGGTGTTCATTTCAAACTCTGTTGTTTATAAAGAAAAAGTTGTATTTTATTTAAATTGAACAGTTTAAATGCTAATAATAATAATAATAGCTATAGTGCTAACATACCAACATTTAACCAACAACCTACAATAGACTAAAGTTAAAAATTTCAAAAGCATCATAAATTTAGCCAGACGAAGAACAAATACTTGAATCCCTTTATAAAAATAAAAGAAATCCCTTATATTCTTCAAATAATGTTCTCAGGCAGACAGAGAACTGTACTTAGCATGTGTCTTCACACTTGGAAGATATTTAATGTTAGTGTTGCCCTCGGTCTCCCCTACAGTTATTTCAACTTTGACAACTTAAAGAGGCTGTTCAGAACTTCTGTGTGTAAGATTCCAATAGCCTTGAACCCCACAGGTTAATTCCTCCATTATTATTTTAGCCCGCAGAGAGAGAGACAGAGAGAGACAGAGACAGAGAGAGAGAGAGAGAGAGAGAGAGAGAGAGAGAGAGAGAGAGAGAGAGAGAGAGAGAGAGAGAGAGAGAGAGAGAGAGAGAGAGAGAGAGAGAGAGAGAGTCAGAAAGGAGAAAACTGCAATTACATTTGAACCATCCGGGCATCTTAACAGCCTCCTTCATATTGCTCTGTCAAGATATATCCAGCCCCACCTTTAGATAAGCAACAAAAAGAAAATGAATTAGACCCAGGTTCATCTTTCACCAAACCCTAGAGGACAAAAACTTGCCTGTGAGGTTTACCCTCTGGGGTCTAAGGTGGTTTTGGGGTCCTTGAGATGTTTTGACATGCCCTGACATGTGTGCTTTTTTCAGTTGCTTATAAACATATTAATGGCAAAGTTGTCATTAAACTCTGTTTAGCACAAACAGGGATACCATAATATGTGAGCAACATGTATGTACATGTTTGTATTTTTGAGAGAATATTGTTTATGCATGGTTATTGAAAAAACTAAAACTTAAACTTTCTGAAAGGCCACAAAACACATACTAAATATGTCCATAATACTTTTGACTAATGGATGTTGTCGCCTAGAGTTTTTGCTTCAAAATGATCTGAAAATCCTCCTGCCTAATCATTTACACAAAACAATGCATTGATTTAAATTTTGTAAGACACTTTTTGTTTGAAAAGCAATATGCGGGTGGACGTGATTCAGACGTGAGAAGACAATGACCGCATAATGAGCCACATAATAATGTTTTGACAAAACATCCCATACTATATATTTAACAAATGAGCAGAAATTGGCGAACAAAAGCTTATTTGATGTGGCAGTAGTCTTTTTTTTACAGTGAAAACTTTATAATCCATCCAAAACTAATCAACGAAATCTTGTGTAAACATTCATATTTAGTCTGTAACATATCGTGTTAATGATATATTAGCATATAAATGTTAATTCGCAGTTTGTTGCTTATACAGACATTTTATTTCAACATATTGCAGTCTATTTTTACTAATCTCAGTAGGCTAGCAATATAGTTTGGATGTGTTCATGTAAAAATAACATGTTTACTAATGTAGGTGCAAGAGAGAATGAACGGCACAGACACGCACACAGACACGCAATTCATATTTAAACAGTCTTTTTTTATTTACAGAAGAGGTAAAGTACATGATTCTTATTAAACTTGATTTGTTTTATCCAGCTGATGTGGGCGTTGCATGTTTGCATGGCTTGCCTCAGATGATTTGCGTTTGAATAGCGCGCGCTCTCCGTGGGCATGGTACATTAGCACTTAATGAGCTGAAAAGAAAAAGACTGACATCTCTCTCTTTTCATACAGATTACATAAACCGAGAATATTTTTTTTTATATAAATTACTTCATTTAAAAGAAGAGAAATCAAGCTTCATGCATGTGTGCCTGTGTGATTGAGTATTCGCTGAGTTAAAGTTCATTTTCGGACGCGTTTCAGAATGGACTTCACTGACAGAGAGAAGGCAAAACTCACATCATGTTTATTTTTCTTTATTTGGCAAAAAGCACAACACTTTGTTTTTATTGTGAGTATACAAACAAGACACAAAAAAAGTGTCTTGTGTCTAAACAACTTCTTGCAGGCCTTACATCAGCAAGTACATTGGCAAGCGTTGGATGGAGTGGTGTAAAGCATGCCACCACTGGACTCTGGAGCAGTGTAAACGTGTCCTGTGGAGTGACAACTCATGCTTCTTTGTTTGTCAGTTTGTTTGCCAGGAGAATTTTACCTGCCTGGCTAAATATATTATTAATTACATTTACTTTACATATTTATTTTTTTACATTTCTGTCATTCTCCCTAACTATTGTTCTAATGCCTTTAAACCCGCATACTTGAAGGCTTTAAAAAAAAAAAAATACTTTTTTTGAATTGTAATTGTATGTCCCCTCAGCAATTGAATTAGAATTGAAAGCCATTTTTTCAATTCCTGAATTTGCACAACCCTGCTTGACAAATAGTTGCCCCATCTCTTAGCTGGAGAAGCGGTGCGTTGACACAGATTTTTTTTAAGCCCGCGACTGGTGGTGTGAGATAGGTAGCGGTAATCCAGACAATACATCCATACAACTGTTCGGGGTCAGCCAGGGTCAGACGACTAAGTGTCTTTACTCAGTGATTCCCCTGTCCATCTCTGTAGTGCATTAGGGCCAAAGCCCTTATCTCTTTACCTTGATATCGCATAGGTTTCCCTCTCAGGATAACGCTGTATTTAAAGCTTGAGGTTTATTCTGGGGAGTAGAAGTGTGAACACGTGCATAGGGAGGAAGGCTTTATATGATCGCACACTGATGTGGGGTTATCTCCGCACAAGTGGGGAAAAGCAAATCTTAGGGATTAGGCATCTAGGGAAATGGATGAAGATTTTGTGTTTTACACTTTCATGGTTTTATCATAGTCAAGTGTGACACTGCTCTAGGAAGTTTTGAGGGTTGAGGACATATTTTAGAGATCACAGTTGTTTGAGAGGCATCTAAATCTACAGCCCTACAGCAACTAGATTTTATATTTTAGCGGAGCTGTGAGCTCGCAGTCTGAATTGAATGTGGCACGAGAGAAAGATTGGGTGCAGTAAGATGGTAAATAGGCAAGAAATTTCAATTGCGTTTGACAACAGTAAACAGAGTGTGACAGAGTTCAGCTAGTGATGTCTGATTTGTAAACAAGTTGAGTTTGAGTTCTTTTTTATGAATTGGTCAAAGCATTGCCTGAATCAATCTGAATAAACTCACTAGATTTTGTTCTGAATCATAGAGATCATTGAATCATAGTATACTGAATGAATTGGACTGCCAGACAGCTCAGAGTTTATTACTGATGTAGCATCTAAATCCTGCACTGAAAGTCACATCACTGTGTTTGGTTATAATTGACTGTGTTTCATAAAATTAATAGTTCTGACGCTAAGTTCTGATTGGATGAGCAGAATTTGAAACCATTTTAAACAGCAGCTCTGAAGCATAATATATATATATATATATATATATATATATATATATATATATATATATATATATATATATATATATATAATTTATATGTATATGTTAATGTAAAGTTATTATATTACTTGAGAACAGTAAATAGCATACAGTTATTACTTATTTATGCCTGCTACCCCTCCTGGGGCATAGGCCGCCAACAAGAGCTCTCCAGGCATCCTTGTCTTGGGCTTTTCTCTCCAGCTGGCATATAGTTATGCTACATAAAAATACTTGTTTGTATAAGTATAAGTTTGTTTTATTCTGATTGTTAATATTAGAGAAAGAGAGACAGCGAGAGAAATATCTTACAATATTTTGTTTAAAGAAAAATGACTGTCAGGATGTGAGATTTATTATTGTGTGTGAGTGACATGAT
This sequence comes from Siphateles boraxobius, assembly GCF_051911475.1. Classification (NCBI taxonomy): domain Eukaryota; kingdom Metazoa; phylum Chordata; class Actinopteri; order Cypriniformes; family Leuciscidae; genus Siphateles; species Siphateles boraxobius. Next base: position 8,747,641 of record NW_027508811.1, on the reverse strand, counting down.
TTAGTAAAAATTAAATGTTAGGTGGTAATTTTGGTACGTGGGACAAAAATGTCACCACCAATACATATGGCTTTTCAAGGTCACACACTGACAGGCTTGGTTTGGCCATCTATAGGGTCTATCCATTTTAGATGTGGGTCACATCTCACTATGTTTTTTCCTCTTTCTACACCAGCATTATTCATTAAACTCTGCTGCCTGTCTTCTGCAGTTCTGTACATTTCTGTGAACGTTCCCATAATATCTGTTTGTGTGTCTGTCTGAACCTTCATCCACCAGCTGACACGTTCAGCTTTTTATATTTTTATGACCTCTGTACCCACATGCCCAGTTGGACACATGTCTTACTGATTTTTTGGACATTACCTTTTCACATTTCAGGCAAATCATGGCCATTTCTAAGTTCTTCAGTCTTTCCAGGTCCTACAGTACTGGCTCAGATGTTTTAGGTTTATTCTTTGTTGCAAAATTTTCCCACATTAATTATTTAGTAGCTTCTACTAGTGTCTATTCAAATGCAGTTTATGTAAATATGACTTGTCATAACATCTTGCTACTATATGTTGGTAGATGCAGTCTTTCCTATAAAGTTAATAATTTTAAATGGGCTGAGATCAGGTTTCTTGAAGCACAATGATAATCATTTAAATTTGTATTTCGTGATGTTGTCATTCAGTAACTATTGTATGACATTGTAGGAGTTAATTAGTTGATTATGACTTTTTAATACAGAGAAATATCAGATCTTATTTTAATGAGGCACCTCATAATATCATCATCCTTCCATAAAGCAGTAATAAAGTCAAGAATTTCATTATTTGATTAGATGTTGATGAATATGTCCCCTACAGAGAATAACAGAAAATGTACATCATCCACTACATGTGAAAATTGTGAAATTTATCATGTGAGTTCTATAGTTTTACATATTACACTGTGTCATGGTTTATTTAACAAAAACTAGGCCAAAATAGAAAAGCCATTGCTGACAAACTCTGGTTGCGTTTACACTTGACAATTTAGCACCCTTAACTGCTTCCATAGGAATTAAGAGGGTGAGTAGCAGCCAGGCACTGCTAATCAAACATATTTGATCAACTGATCATCAGCAGGTGTGATTACCTCTATAAAAGCAGAAGTTTTGGTAGTTTCGTGGTCTGGAGCATTCAGGTGTTTATTAACACAATGCCAAGCAGGAAAGACATCAGCAATGTTCTTAGAGAAGCATTTGTTGCTGCCCATCAATCTAGGAAGGGTTACAAGGCCATTTCCAAACTATTTGAAGTCCATCATTCTACAGTGAGGAAGTGGAAAACATTCATGACAGCTGCCAATCTTCCCAGGAGTGGACGTCCCAGCAAATTTGGGGCTCAGACCGTGCAATGCTCAGAGAAATCACAAAACACTCAAGAAACAGACCTCAGACTCACATGTAGAAATCAGTTAACATTTTTAATGTTAAAGTTCATGACAGTACAATAAGAAAAAGACAAGTATGGCATGTTTGGAAGCTTTGCCAAGAATAAGCCTCTTCTCTCTAAAAAGAACACAGCAGCACAAGTTGGGTCTGCAAAGTTGAATCTGAACAAACCTTAAGACTTCACTGTCCTTTGGACAGACGAGACCAAAGTGGAGATGCTTGGCCATAATGCCCAGTGCCACGTTTGGCAAAAACCAAACACAGCATATCAGCAAAAACACCTAATACCAACTCTTAAGCATGGGGGTAAAGTGGTGATTATTTGGGCTTGTTTTGCAGCCACAGGACCTAGGCACCTTCCAGTCTTTGAGGTGACCAAGAACTCAGCTTTATACCGAAGTATTCTAGAGTCAAAAGTGAGGCCATCTGTCCAGCAGTTGAAGCTTGGCCAAATTGGGTCATGCAACAGGACAATGATCACAAGCACACCAGAAAAAAAAAAAAAAAAAAAAAAAAAATTATATATATATATATATATATAAATGCAACCTGAACCTTCCTTTGGCTATTGTCTTCGCATTGCTCTATGGGTAACAAGCTAGTGTACATCGGTTTTGCAATATATCAGAATGCATAATAGTGAACTATATATGGAGTGAAATTGTTCACTAAGAATTTGGACAGAACTGTAAAATGCTGACACCCTATATAGTGCACTGTAGTCTCTCTCCTTCTCCTCTGTTTGTTCGCATTAGAAGCAAAGGAACTCCCTGGAGTCCTCATCAGCAGCCCATACACTGGTGGGCATCCATCAGCTGACAATAGATCTTTTTGAGAAATATTTCATTCTGACTATGAAACTTTATTTTGCATCATTTTTATGGCAAAATATATTTTTGTCCCTATGACAACAAATTATTTAGTTGTTTTTCCTTGTGTTTGTATATGTAGCATCTTATTCAGGATGAGCCTGTCACAAACTTTTTTATGGCCTAAAGGCAGACTTGGTAATTTGTTTTTCATTAAAAAGTTAAAAACATAAAGAAATGAATAGCGCTTAGTAAACTTTTTTTTTTCGTCCTCACTGTGTTTTTTCTGCTGTGCTTTTTTTATAAAGTTATGTAAGGATTCCTTCATGATTATTTGGTTGCTCATGCTGAGATGTTTTAAATCTCACAATGCTTTTTGCATTTTTTTGTGATTGCAATGCATAAGGTTTACTTAATTGCAGTTTTTATATCTCTCAGATGCCTCCCTTTTCTGTGTATCCACTACAGCATGCATAGTTGCATTTTTGTCTCACAAAAACTGAATCCAAAGATTTGATGCATATCCACTGAAAAAAGATCCTTTTAATGGAGAGTTTCCTGGTAGTTTGAGAATGATCCATGATGTTTGTGTGGGGTGGGCATCTGTCAGACATGTATGGAACATGTTAAGCAGTCTGAAGTGAGACTTGTGATCAGAGGGACCTTTCAATGAGCTCTGACTGTTAACTTGGTCAACTCTGACCTCTAGTGAGCCTGCCTATATCTCTATAGACAGACATAACACGGCTCTCAATGACCTCTTTGGCTCTCTATCGTTGTTTCCCTCACTATGTATAATTAATGTCTGATTTATAAAGCACAAATCAATTTAGATTAAACACAGAAATACTCTGAAGATGTAATATGAACATGAGTCTAGTGTCCTCTGCCATGTTGTCTGCCCTTAAGACATTGTGATATGCATCAGCGTTCTCTCAAAGGGGAATGTGAGTAACAAGTCTGTGCTTATTTATTCAGTAAACAGTTAAAGTTCAAAGCACTTTAAATAGGGAAGAGTAACACTTTTTTTTAGCCTAAAGCTTAGAATTTTTGCCCTTATCATCTTTGACATGTCAACAATCATTAACCATGTCGTCGTCAAACCCCCCCAACAAATCACATTCTTACTGTATGTAAAAACAAGAAGCAAACAACAACAAAAAACAGCCCGAGTATTATAGAGTCAAATGTGAGTCCATCTGTCTAACAGTTAAAGCTTGGCCGAAATTGCGTCAAGCAACAGGACAATGATCACAAGCACATCAGCAAATCTACAATAGAATGTCTGAAAAAGAAAAGAATCAAGGTTTTGCAATGGCCCAGTCAAAGTCCAGACCTTAACCCGACTGAAATGCTGGGGCGGGACTTTAAAGGATTAGTTCACCCAAAAATGAAAATTCTGTCAGTATTTACTCATCCTCATGTTGTTCCCACCCCGTAAGACTTTCATTCATCTTTGGGCCTCTGATGTGAACTCACGAGAGCCCCATGACGCATGCTCGAGAACTGAGAAAATGACGCAGATGGGTCTCAACGTACTGTTTAAAATGGTTCTAAAGTGTGCATTTCCTGGATGTCTGAATCTAACAAGATGTCCGAGACACCACGAGAAAATGTAAAAGTGCCTTACCAATGCCGCAAACTATTTTAACAATGTTTTTATTAACTATTCTGGGCCAGCAGAATGAAATTACCTAGCAGCCTATGAAGGAGTGAGACAGCTCTCAGATTTCATCAAAAATATTTGAATTTGTGTTCCGAAGACAAACGAAAGTATTACATGTTTGAAACAACATGATGTTGAGTAATTACCTACAGGAGTTTAATTTGTGGGTTAACTAACCCTTTAAGAGAGTTTAAGTTCATTGCAAAACGCAATGAACTGAAGCAACTTTGTAAATAAGAATGGGCCAAAATTCCTCCAGAACGATGTGAGAGACTGACAAAGTCATATAGAAAAAAATTTCTCCAAGTTATTGCTACTAAAAATGGTTCTTCAAGCTATTAAATCATGTGGTGCTCTTAGTTTGTAACACATTGCTCCTCCATATTGGCTTTATTTTTGTTAAATAAATAAATTCACGGTCTTGTGTTTTTGTTCATCTGAGGTTGTATTTACCAAATTTTAAGACCTTCTAAACACCACATGATTTTTTTGTTTATGTTCTGATACGTACAACCATAGAATTCAAAAGGGTGTACTTACTTTTTCACATCACTGTATTATAATATACATAACTTTAGTTAAATTAATCAGCACAGAAACATAAGGTAACTGTTTAAAATTGTATAATATGATTAATTGTAAATAAAATTATGACCCTAAAACCTCAAATTGCACGTTATGGTAATAGAAAAGAAATACAGCATTAAGGTGGTTCTTGATGGGGGAAAAAATGACTTAAGTAGTGTTGGTTTACTGCCTGTGAATTTTTCTAATTCTGTATTTGTCCAGAGCCACTGACCCTGATGGAAGTCTAAAAAATCTCCAGTAATCTCGGAAACTGAGTGTGTCATCCCTTGCACACAGCTCTGGTCATTTTTAGATCAATTTGAATAAAGCACCATTTTAAAACTGCTATTTTACGGGTCACTTAAAGAGCCAGGAAGCCTTGCATTCAAGCATTTGTTTGTAAACATTAATTTCATCTGTTTCTCTGTATTTTGTTTACTGTGAAAAGGAGCCAAAAATTGTGCTTGTGTTCCTATTATTCTGAATGTGGATTATTCTCAAGAGAGATAATAGGTTTATCGGTTTCTCACGCACATTCTTGACCCAAAGATCATGTCTGACGGCATCCAGCCAGCAGAAGATATCATTCAGTGATTCTGCCTGTCAGAATGAGAGAGCTGGAAGACAGCAGAAGCATACAAACAGGGAATAGATGGGCCAGAGACTGACAGGATAGAGCTGGTGTGAGACTCCCTCTCATCCAACGGAATCGGATCCCCAAATTATTTGGTGTTGAAAGGGCCAGACAGGACGTCAGGAGACACGGAGAGCGCTGTGTCAGGCTGCTGAGCAGATAGAGAGGTGAAACAGACAGGGAAAACATCTCCTCAGCTAGTGTTAATTACGTCTCCTATCACCCTGGCATCTGAGGGTCAGTGCCGCCACTCGCTGGGTAACAGATGAGTCATTTCTACAAAACTGGTGCTGTTTGGTCACAGTTTTACCATGAATTCATATCAACATTTTTCTTATTATATAAAATGCAATTTTAAAAATATAGCTTTTTTTGTGTTATAGCATCATGACAAATGTTCTGTATGTGTAAATCGCATAAATTAATTAGATATGCACACGCAATACCTTTAAAAATATCGAGGTCTGTAAAATAGAAATCATTTTCGAAAGAAGTCTCTAATGTTCACCAAGGATATTAAGTCATATTGTAATGTTAAGTAATATTTTGAAATATTATTATAATTTAAAATAACAGTTCTTTTTATGTAATTTATTCCTCTGACGGCAAAGTTTATTTCCAACTGCCATTACTCCAGTCTGCAGTGTCACATTTAAGATTTTTTATATTTAAAATTTTATATTTTCCAACGGATTATAAAACATAAAAAAAAGAATTTGTGAACTCATTTCACATAATCCTTAACACTTGAACACATGTTTCTGTTAGAATGTTTCAAATCTGTCTGAAATGTACTTTAAATTTACCTTTTTAAAATGGAAAAGCACCCGTTTGATGACGTCTCCTCCTCCTCCAGCGATATTAAATATTAATCTCCTCTAGTCTATTTATTCTCAATCGATACACTGTGTTAACACCAAGTCTGGTTTCCCATCGCAGCTCAGGCTCTGGTGATTAATATGGCAGTTAGTGGCATCATCTCATACATTCACTGGTCAATGTGTTATTACTTTCTCATCAAGATCGTGGTGTGACGACCCCGGCACCTGCCACAGATGGCAGAACAGTGTAAATGATTATGTCGATGCCACTCAATGGATCAGTAAATCTACAAGGAATTGGCAAGCACCCGTGATAAATATAGCTAATAGGCCACATTTGGGGATGTGAGATGGGTATGTACAAACAGTCATGTGGATTATATTTCTGCAAAGGTGTTGGTGTAATAATTAAAAAGTGGGCGTTTATTTGGATGGAGAAGTAGTGAGATTGTTCAGTGTTGGATTTGTGTGCATACTAAACAGACTGTTGTTTGTAGTAAATGCTGAAAGTGTGGAGAGAGTTGAGCAGCAAACAGCCATATGGTGATGTTTGCGTATGTGTAAAAGTGTGAGTACATATGCTAGTCTTTTTCTATGGTACAAATTCAAAGCTGATTTTTTTTCCCCTCGCTATCCACAGGTTTTCCCAATGAGCCGGCAGCAGAAATCGCCCTGAAGACTGTGCATGACTGGATTGTGAGCAACCAAGATGAGGTAGGAGCCGCTGGAAGCGGTAAACTCTTATTTCACAGGTCGTCGGCTACGAGCTTTAAGTTAGAGGAGAACACCTGGTTTGAAGGGCAGATTTTTTTTATCATAGGAAATGCTCATAAAAAAGAGGAAGTGTAAGTGTTGGAACCAAGATCCACAGTCCATTTCCCTGATGGAAAATCAATTAAAGCTCACAGCTCTTCCAGGAGGAAAATGTGAAGTGGCACCTGCTCTCTTTAAATGCCATGTTTGTCTCTCTCTGTCTGTTTGTGCCTCTCTCATGACACGTCCTGCTGTTTATCCACAACTAAAGACTTGTTATGATTATGCTAGAATATGCAACTTTGAGGTTTGAGCACGTTTAGCAAACCATTAATAACCTGCCTAGTCTTATATCGGAGAAACCGGGTCTAAACAAATATAGGCCAACAAACTCTTTGTGAAAGCCCAAACCCAGCATGCCTTGATCATAATGCAGCTACTTACCTTCACACACACTGAATTAGAAAGTATTTCAGTTTGAGTAACATCTTTACATGGTCTGTTGACTTTTGAAATGGGTTTGTGCTGCAAACATCTATTCAGTGCAGGTAGATGGAGAATGGAGAATAAGTGTGATTAAAATAAGGCTAAATTAATTTTGGAAATCAATTAAGTAGTTGCAGTGCTGTTGAGAGACTGAATGCATGAATGTGTAAAGTGATGTTGACAGGTGGATGTGCTAATTAAGTGTTTGACTTGACAGGTTTATTTGTGATTATTTACGTCATTGTCTACTCATAATTGCTCCAGTATGTTAAGACTAAATTGTCTGTAACAAGCATATTACATGATTTGTTTTGACAGTCATAAGAGTAGATAAATGAAATCCCCCTTTACTTCACATTAACTGAAGTACAGCTGCTGACCTACCAGCTAATCATCCTGATGTTTGAATGAGCAAGATCAATAACTCCACAATCATAAACTGTAATGTTGTGCGTACTGTTGAGTGAGTGGTACTGTGACAGTGTTTTTCAACATGGGGTCTGTGGAACCCTGAAAGATATGAAATATCAGATGAGTTTATTGTGCAATTTATGTATTAGTATATACAGGTATTGTTGCCATTTTGTTACCAGTTTTATGTTATTTTCCTTAACGGCAAAAGTTTCTTAAACTTCGCATAATATCAGCATAGATCCTTATCATTAGGTAATGACTTTGCATTGATTACGAGCAACAAATACGAAACACATTTTCTCAAATATAAAATAAATATGTTTAGAACATAGAACCATAGTAGCTATTTTATAAAGCATCTTTAAACTGTTCTAATTAGTCTGTTGTACACTGACCTTAATTGGCAATCAAGTAGTAATAAAGCTATAAGGATGTGCCCAATCATTTTAGGCATTTTATCCATTAATTAGGCATTTCAGCTGTCAATTGGGGGTCTGACTGTGATGTTACAATACTGCATTGCTATTTTTATGTAATTAAAAATAAAATCACTATTGCTAATTACTTTAATGCATTTATGCCAATAAATAAATTGGTTTATGCTGATGTTGCTAGAGGGTTTCCAAACTTTTGGGGGATGCTGTAGGAAACTTTCCCATTCAAGAACTGAACAGAGATATTGTTGATATTAATAAGCTTTTGAGCAGCAAGTCGTGGGACAGTTAACAGAGACTGCATGTTTTTTTAATGAGACAAGTCAAACGATATTTCTTAAATGATGATTTTTCTGTAAAAATGAAAATATTCATGCGGAATGATGAACGGAAATATAAATAATTCATGTGTATATTTTTTTTTTGTATTTTTTATTATTGACTGGACTTGGTGTGATAGACCTTTCCGAAAGCCCTGAATCTCTGGCTTTCAGTCATGTACCGCTGACACTGACTTTGTTTATATACTGCCATAATCCATCTGCTGACACCATTAAGACACTGCAGGTAGGAATTTGCCTTGCTAGCAGTATTTTCCTATTATCTTAATCCAAGTAAGCTCATATACAAAATGACTTAAATTATGTGAACATGTAGCAGCTGCAATACTAACACTTTGCTCGTGGAAGAAAATGAAGCAATGATTCTTCATGCTGAAGATTTTGAAGGAATCCTGGCTTTTCTATAAGGAAGGTGGAGAGTTCTTGTAGCTTGTAGAGAGGGATATGAATGGAGTAGTTCTACGAGAAACCTGTAGTCATGCACTCACTTAGAAATAAACAAACAAACAATACAGTTCTCATTCCTACAGGCTTCTTAGAATAGATTGCATAACAGATTTCTGGTCCGCTTTTATTGAATGGCTTTTACCTGCGGGAGCAGAGGGCAGTTTAATTTATTGTGATTGTTAGGCCAAAGCAAAGCCTCTAGGATGATTGTGAACTGATGAAGTGAGGATTAATTACACAGTATTTTGCCGGAGAGGACAAAACACAGCAAGAGCCGTAAGAGGGATTTATTGTTCTGTTCTAATGGCGTCTTTACCTGAAGTGATACCTGATCTTTTTTACCGACTTCTAACATTGCTTCCTTCTGGCTTCTATTTGTTTTATTAAAATTTTATTTTAGACATTTTAAAAGAAAAGGTAGAGGCTAAGGGTTGTAATTTGAGTTCATAGCACTTGTTATTCCCCAATTTTTTTCCAAATGTTTTATATCAGATGACAAAATGATGATAAAGTACCTTTATAAATCTCACTTTTTGTGGGATTTTGATGCTTTTTTATAGAAACCGTGACAATATGACAGGAAATCGGGGGATAAGAGAGGGGTGAGTAGGATGGAATCATGACACAGGCCTGACTTGTCAAACCATATCTCACTCAAATATGAGCATGTTGAACATGGTTCTAATTAGGGGTGCACCGATCCGATACTCAGCATCGGTATTGCTCCGATACTAGCAATATTTGCCGGATCGGGTATCGCCAGACGAGACCATCCAAATCCGATCCGATATTCTATAGCCTACGTATGTTATTGTTATACAACACAAAAGGCACAAAAACATTATAAAGCACTATAATGTTTTCGTGTACTGTATTCCAAGATTTCTGAAGCCATTACATATAGTTTAATGTGAGGTACAGATTTAAATCGTTAAATTAATCTTCACCTAAGTGCTTCCCTCCGCTGCGGCTGTCAGTCATTCTCAGCACTCAAACAGCGCGTCGTGCTCGGGTAAAACAGTCAACACGATGAAACTCTCTCCAAGATGAGTCAATGTTCCTATTATTATACTGTAGATATGTAGATAAAGGTCTATGGTTTGCATAAAAGGACTTTAACGTGCTGGAGTTTCACATGTTACTTTCAACCGGGGGCCTGTACCATGATGGTAGTTGAACAAACTCAGGGTTACAGGATTAGTTTTGAGTTGACAGAACCAAACCAATCCAACCAGGCTTTGTTGGTACCATTATACTGATCATCAACTTTCTCTGTCAACTCAGGCTTTGATCCTGAGTTTAGGAGTTTAAGTGTGACATCAGTAGCGAACAGCCAATCACATGTTGAGAAAGAGTGAAACTGAGATTAATTTCTCGCGAGAGAAGCAACGCAATTCACTTATTAAATAAAAGTATTAAAATATTAAGAATTTAAACAAATTTACACAGCAAGAAGAAAATAGCTATCTATGAAAGAGGACAACTAAAAGAAAAGGTCTCGCTACTGTATATCAGTGCAAGTAAAAGTTGTGAAGTTATTTTATACAGTTCATAAAGGTATAGAGAGAATTGAACATTTAAGCTCACATGTAGTTATTTTATAGCTTCATCTATTGATGCTAAAGCGAATTTATATTACCTTTATATATTTATTCATTTAAACTGCTTAACAGTGTTGGGAGTAACGCGTTACAAAAGTAATGCATTACAGTAACATATTACGTTTTGCTGTAACGCAGTAGTGTACGGCATTACTAATCAATTTTCAGTAATATTTTACTCGGTACATGTTCGGTAAGGCTTGCGTTACAACAGACTTTTAGTTTTAATTGTAAAACAAACAAACAAAAAAAAAACAGCAAGACCGCCAGACATTAACGAATGAAAGATGCAAGTAGGCTAAATTACCTGTTCGTGGTCAGTCAATAGCCGCGTGTGGTGTCCAAGTCTGTAATTAAAGACTAAATGGCAGCGTCTGATATATTTGTATAGCGATTTATTTTTTACAGGAGTGCCGTGAGGTATGATTTCGGCCTCTGTGCTCACGCTGGCCAGAGGAAAATTGGCTAATGGTGAAGATGGCATCAAGAAGACATTCGCGAGATGGACGTATGCGCATTAGGCTATTCGTTCTGTGTTTTCTTTCTAAACAGTTAGGCTATGTTTATGTGCTATTTTTCATGTTTTCATCACGCAATCATGTTTTTGATGCCGTGGTGACGCGTTCATGTAAGGGCGACGGCGCTGCCGATAAAGCACCTAGAAGCTGTCACAAAGAACCTGCAAAAGCAATGATTATGAATATGTCAAATATAGCAAGGAGACATGTTGATTGTTTATTAATAAAGTCAAGATGAAGTTGACGATGCTGACTCGCGATCTTCGCAGTAGGCTAGTGAATGCACCAGAGAGAAATGCACATTTTATTTCATAAGCAGAGAGCAGTCTGTTTTCTTTCGTTTTGAATTGTTCTGTTTACAAGTAGACATTTCAATATATATATATTTTTCAGGTCCGTACAATTAATACAAAACGAAATTCACTTTAAAGAAAGGCTTCGTGTCTTCTGTGTAAGGTGTCTGTGAAAGTTTTAAAGCAGTCTTTTAGTGCCGCTTCAGAGCGGTCACGTCCGTAACGGAGAACTGTCACGTCTGTAACATTGTTTTTTCCTCATAAATGCGAACACGAAAAATAAAATAAAATGAATATTTTATGTTCTGTGGAGAGCCAACCCTTCTTCATTAGATTTGCGCAGTGTAATTCACAGAATTACAACAACAAAAAATCGTTGCCTCCTAAAAGTTAAAGATTTTTTTTTGTCACACATGACTGTCGATTTCCCTAATATTAAATATAAAACGCATGTGTAGACTGATATTTTTCTAATGTCTGGACTCCTTTCTGGGAGGAGCCTATGGATAAACAGACGTTTCAATATTTTGGTATTAATGCATTTTCTGAGAATTTATATAATTATATAAGTTAACTGCAAGTCTGCAAATGTCCATAACGCTGGAATTCCCAAATTTTAAATAATTTATCCTCAACTAGTTTTGTGGTGTAGGTCTACATATTTTATAATGTTAAGTTAACTTCAAATAATACTAATAGTAATTTAAAGATGTGGTAGCATTGGATCGGGACGGTATGGATAACGCTGGGAGTTGGAAGGTGTGTGTCGCCATTCTGCAGGTTTGTGGATCTGAGTGTCGCGATTTCGGTTTCATATCGTATATCGTTACAGCCCTAGTCATTTTAGAATGTTAAAATCTACTTCTGTATAGTTATTTTGGTGAAAGTAACTCAAAAGTAATACAGGAGTAATGTAACGCATTACAATTCTGAGACAGTAATATTGTAAGGTAATGAATTACTTTTAAATAACAGTAACAAGTAATATATAATGTATTACAGTTTGGAAGTAACTTGCACAACACTGCTGCTTAATAATAATTAACTAAAATTGTACATGTGTGATTAAGTGTATAATAATTACATAAATAATATCTAAATCATACAAATTTAATATTCTAAATATGCATCACTAAAAACCAGACGATTTTGTCTTTAAAAATCATTTGCTATGTAGTGACCTTTAATTTGGAGTAGAAACAGGTGGAGTGACTTTATCGCATCAGTCATGTGACACTTTGCTCACAGCTGATTGGTCCAAGTTCGGTTTGCAACCTCTTACCTGGAACATAACCTTCCCCGGACCAGGTTAGCCGTGGAGCGTAAGTTACTATGGCGATGAAGACTGCTAAAAGCCAAACCACTTTCATGGTCCCTAAAACCCAGGGTTGACGCAAACTAAACTGAAACATAGCTGGCTAGCCACCTAAACCGGCTTCATGGTATAGGCCCCGGGTGTCTGTTAGATCACAACACAACTCCTCAGTGACCACAACACTGGAGTAGAGAGCGATATAATTGCTCTTCACACGCACATTAACTGAAATTTAAAACTGTTAAAAGGCTCAAACTAATGAATAAATAAAGAAATATATGTATATCTTACTTTTGTGCTTTGAACTTTTCAATGCGACGCGCTGCGCGCCGTGACTCCATGTTGCTTCGAGCGCATCATTCTGCCCACGGGATGCGCATAAGGTTTCGTGCCGCTCTGAATTGGAGCCTTTCATATTACAATATTTTTGCGCAATGGCACTTTATTGATAGCCTTAGTTGTTCTGTCCAATCTATGTATCATATGTTGCTGCTTCATTAAAAAGTTGCGCTTAAAATTTTAAAATAAATGTATTTTAATTATATAGTATATAGTATATATGTTGTCTGTATTGTTTTACAAAGTAAGGAAAATAATGTTTAAGTCAAGCTTTGATGCCTTTAACAAAAGAATAATCCCAGTCTCTTCCCCACAGTGAGGCATACAGATACAGTTTATTAGGTAATTTGGCACTGTTTTTTTAATTATTATTTTAGTATTGGATCGGATCGGTATCGGCCAATACTGAGTCCCAGGTATCAGAATCGGTATCGGAGGCAAAAAAAGCGGATCGTGCCACCCCTAGTTCTAATACCAATCATGCTTTACAATGAATTTAAGAAAGGAAATACTCTGCTAAGGCTCTGGTAGTGTTTCAAGTTAATAAAGCTGTAAGAACTTCTTTAAAAGAGTTCCTAAATTATTGACGGAAAAGGAGGACTGCCGTTTAGCTCTTTATTGGATGTTCCCTGCTGATTGTTGCAGATGTTATCACAGTAATATTATTCCTGTTCACCCAAAAATAAAAAATTCTGTCATCATTTACTTACACTCATGTATTTCCAAACCTTGATGACTTTCTTTCTCATGTAGAACATAAAAGGAGAATGTTTTTGGAGAATGTTGGTAACCAAATAGTTTTGGTGACTATTGACTTCCAGTCTATGGACAAAAAACACTTCATTTTTCAAAGGCTACGTTCACACTATCAGTTTTTGGGATTGACAACCACATTTACTCACAGGTGTGAGTCTCAATATGTCTAGTTCACACAGCAAATTACTGTTGTGTCTCAAATGCTGTCTGTATCAATTGGAGTCAAGCTAAAAGACATATCAATGATGACAAACTCCATAAAAATGTAAAGTCTTATCACTTTTTACACGACAAGAGTCCAATCGTTTGTGCAGCACAGAGCGTCTCTCTCTCTCTCTCTCTCTCACTGTGTGACGTGACAGACAACTACTGTAGTTGTCCAGACCGGTTCGTTGACACAGCGTGGGTTTTGAGAGAATACGATTGTGAGTCCTGAAAATTTAGGGATGAGAGTTTGGTTATAGAATGTTGTTGTCTCTCCCATAAATAGCCGAACTGCGTGTGAATGTAATCGCATTAAAGGGATAGTTCACCCAAAAAGGAAAATTAGCCCATGATTTACTCACCCTGAAGCCATCCTAGGTTCGTATAAGAAAAATATCCATATTTAAAACTTTATTGACTAAAATAACTAGCTCCCGGCAGACGGCCGTACACAACACGCCGTCTGCCAGAAGCTAGTTATTTTAGCGGAGAAAAATAAATGTTGTTTCATACTTAATAAAGGGGAGTTCTCTAAACTTCAACTTCCAGAGAGATCATTTCATATGTATATGGAAGTCTCCATTTGCAGATTCATCTATGTCCTATCCAAAAGAGACATGAGTTGGATAAAATGTCTGACTTGCAAACCTCCAGAAGTCCAGGAGCCAAGCAGTGAAAAACTGAGAGAATATGAGCGTTTGACATCAACATGTGACTAGGTCCACAGACTTTTCTATTCTATTCTATTCTATTCTATTCTATTCTATTATATTCTATTCTATTATATTCTATTCTATTCTATGCTCTCTGTTCTATTCTATTCTATTCTACTCTATTCACTAGATTCCATTGTTTCAGTGGCATCCCAGAATACAGTTGAAATCCCATGCATGAAGGATAATCTGCTGTGCTGATAGCATCTCTATCCATAACAGAGAGAATGCCATTACGGGCTTGGCATGCGAGAGGTGCATTAGATCGTCGAGAGCATCCAGGGACATAAGTGCATGTATGCACTACACTGTTAACTTCACAATAAGGTGCATTAGGCCTGGCTTGTAAATTAGGGCCTGGGCTCTTAGCCACCTTAAGATGCCTCTACTTATATGTGTAATATATCATGGTAGAGCCGTGCTGCAGCACCACACACTCCGACAATTGTGATTGATGACTGAAGGTTAACCTTCGCGGGCCAGGGTGTGTTCACTATGCCGCAATGGGGAAGAGTAATGGAGATGGGGTTTTCTGATGGAAGCTGGGCTGCCGTGAGATGGGTGATTCTTTCCACAGAAATACAGCAAAGAACCGTTTTTCTTATTTTAGGGATATTTTATAGCTTTATTTTAATATATTTTTAATTAAAATTGTATTCTCAGTTTCAGACTTTCAAATGTCTTTGTCAGTTCAATATATGGTATATCTTGAAGAAATGTTGTTATTATTATTATTATAATTAATGAAATAATTCAATTAAATAAATGCTGTTCTTTGAACTTTCTATTGAACAAAGAACCCTGAAAATAAAATGTATCCCAGTTTCCAGAAAATGATCAAGTACCACAACTGAAATAATATGAAATGTTTTTAAGCACCAAATCATTATATTAGAATGCTTTCTGAAGGATCATGTGACAATTCTCAATGCAGCCTTGGTGAACATAAAAGACTTCTTTCAAAAGCTTGCCAACCCCAAACTTTTGAGCGGTATTTATTATTTATTTGTTTTTTTCAGCTTGTGTAGGTTCAGAGTGTTTAATCCAATTAAGTATTTAATAAGGCACTATTGAAGGAACTCTTTCATAACACTCTCAAATAAGAGTGATGGATTGCTGTAGATTTGACATAGTGATTCAGCTTTGCAGCAACTATATTCCCTCATCTCTTCTTAAACGTTAACTTCCTGAAGATTCTACCCACACAAAATGGTGTTACAAACACAAAAGGGACCATAGACATACATATGAGCGCTTAATTCCTCCTGTATGGACTGTGGTGGTCCAGGCTTCGGGGTCACGCTCACTCCGGAGGTTCTTCTTTAAATATAGGAAAGATAAGCTTTGTGTTTATCTCCTGGTCCAGCTCACCATGGCCCTGGTAGATTTACAGAGCTTCTTTGCCCTGCGTGAAATCATTCTGAAAAGCCAAGCAGTGGGTGTTGTTTTTTTCCTATTGTGGTAAATTTGAGCAGAAACGGACGAGCTATCCTCTTCAGCACTGCATGTTCCAGCTCTGTCATGATCTCTCACATCTGAGGGCATCAAAGCAGGACGTCACGCTTTCATCTGCTCTTATGAGTCCAGACAACTCTGCACCCTCTTTCTCTCGGATCTCTTTCTCATCAGTATGATTTCTATATGACAACCATAGACAGTCAATGGGCCCCCTGCCCCAACGAACATGATGAATCAATTACACTTGCTGCTCTGTTTTCAGAGCTTTAATTGACTGTATTGCTCTATTTCTTAAAGCACCAGTCCCTTAGCCAAACTGGGTCACATACCTGCAAATGTTCAGTCGCGGCATGTTTTAATAATATGTGCAGTTATTTCTTTAGTAAGGTTAACTGAAATGGCAAAGACCAAATGCACTCTTTTCAGTCTACACTTCCACATAGTGTGTGTGCTACTGTTTGCGCTGCTAAGCATCATACCAAGTGGTACTTTATTCCAGTTCAAATAGATGGTTATTCTATGGCCACTTTTTAATAGCCATCTCACAGACAGATAGATAGACAGAATGACAAAGCTCAGCATGATTGCAGCTGCCTTTTTTCATAAAACTGCTCCAATCCGGCCACTGATTGTCCATATGCCAGCCGTGCGCTACATCTCTCTGCTACATCACCAAGCTCCAGTCGTCTGTTTGCTTTATTTCCCATTTTCCCATCTAATTCAAAGTAATTCAGACCTACACTGCTTTAATCTGCCGTTGAAAAATGCAGTGTGACACTTTATTTGGCTGTCGCTTCGAAATTTGCAAACAGCAGACGGTTTAATATAGCGTCTCGGACCCTGGTCCAGGCGGCCCGCATCACCCACGCGGCTCTGACACATGAAACAGTTTGTGGAGATTCCCTCCTAATAAAACCTTGACTGAACTGGGAATACATGCCATGTTCAGAGAAACTAAGCGTTACTGTTGTCACTGCACTAGTGGCTTTTAAGGAACGTGGTTGTTTTTCCTCCTCAGGGTTTCTACGGGTCTTAAAAAGGATTAATTTGCCTTTCCACAAAATTGTTCACAAATTAGGTCTTAAAAAATGTCTTAAATCAGAGCAAAGCATTAAATTAATTCTTAATAGTTATATATTTAAATAGTTTATACTTAAAACAAAAACAAATATTTGGGTTTTGAATTAAGCTTTGAATTAAGTTTAAGTTTCCTGAGCCCATTGGCAGATTTGTTCATTTTAATGATAAACTCATCAATTTCATAGAAAACAAGACTTCTTATGTAATTTTGCTTCTTAAGTATATGTATCTTAATTTAAGAATCTTTCAATATTTGCACTGGAAAACCAGACAAAAGACTGGGAACACCAAGAGCATTATTTTTGCAGTAGGATGAGGAGGTACAGTTCAAGTTATGTCCTTATCTAGTGGTTAAGAAGTGTTTTTTTGTGTGTTTTTTTGTAAAATGATTTAAAAAGTAATGGCCTGAATGAATCCCTGAATATTTCCATGTAGAGAACATATTGATATGTTTTTCTTTCACTTTTTTTCTTAATTTTCTTTACTTAATCTTAAAAAGGTTACATCTTACATCTACCAAAAACTGCAGAAACCTTGCTCCTGTTTTGTTTAACTTTATGAACATGTTTGTTTATTTTTTGTCATCTGTCATTTAAGGGTGCGGATAATAAATGCAATCCCCCACAGGAGCTCTGAAAACTGAGATTGAATGGATAATAGAAATAAGTGCCTGTCGTGATGGTGCAATTGCCTATCCGAACAGTAAATATCATTTCAAGTACAGCAGGGATTGTGGCAGGTAAGACTGTAAAATGACATCAGGGAGATATTCGTTGTCATTTTTGGAAGGAAGATATATTGAGAATGTCAAACGGAGAATAGGGCAGAATGGCTTTCCGTTGTTGCTATTCCAAACAAACAGCCAAGTATACATGTGACCTAAAGTCATCATGAGACTCAAGCTCAAGTGCAGTTGCCTTTATTTGACAGTAAAAATGAGGTATGACTGGCAATTTCCACCAACTACGGAACGGCTGCGGATCCACTCCGGAACGGCGACGGAGTCAATCGGTTTCCATTAAAATCAATGGGTCTCATTCATGAAACCCGAGCAGAACGAATTTTTGTGTAAATCGTGTGTAAAAATTTTACTTTTATTAATGGTTCTGGCGTAAATTTTCGGATTCATTAAAATGTTCGTATTTTCCAAATGTTAGTTGGTACGAAAGAAATCTACACCTGCTCCCAGCCACGCGTTAATAGTGCACTTAACATCCGAACGTTTTGCTCATTAATAAGGCTGCATTTTAATTCACCTTAATCGGGTACATATTTATACAGCATTTTCAAAAAAATATTATATATAGTAGGGATGCACCGATACCGATACCAGTATCGGTATCGGGCCCGATACCAAGCTCATGTACTTGTACTCGTACTCGTAAAAATACCCCGATACCAAAGACCGATACCTCACGTATATCCTTAGCTTATATTTCTTAATTCTTATGAGCACTCTTCCTGCAGTTATAGTGTTGCTAGATTTAATAGTACACTCTAATATTTCACTTTACACTTTCGGCTGTGATTACATTGTTACTCAGTGTTATGTTAAACATTTGTTCTGTGATTTCTTTGGCACTTTATGACAAATTTGATTGTCTTGTTGTCTGTGATTTCTTTAGAACTTTGACAACTTTGTGACAGGCAGGTAAAAATTACATTCATTATGTCCTTGGTTTTGCCCTTTGGAGGTTATTGGACACTGTGAAATTTGGGCTTTGAAAATTTGTGATAAGCACAATAAGAATGATTTATTTTTTTAAGTTTATTTAAGTTGTTGAAAATAAAGATGCTGATTTGTTCATTAGTCTCATTGTGTTGTTCTTAGAAAATTGCCACATAAAACGAGAAAACCCCCCAGTACAACAGGCATCGGTATCGGCGAGTACCAGGAAAAAAATATCGGTACTCGTACTCGACCCTTAAAAAGTGGTATCGGTGCATCCCTAATTTATAGTAAATACATAGCCTACGGTTTTTCTATTTACTTTTATTATGAGAGCCATTAATAGCATCTGCAAACAGAACACTTTAATCACATAATTAATTGCTTTCAATAGGGCTGGGCAAACTAATAGCCCCTTAATTGTTACGGAAATAGTTTTCTATAAAATGGCCAAAATAAGGCATAACAAGAAATATTTACGATGGCTGATATAGCGCTTTTGCTAGATTTGGCAGATAGAGTGCTGCGCAAAAGGCGTATTTTCAGAGAAAATTAGAATTTCTGCATCTGAGATATTTGAGAAGACATGTTGAAATCCGGGGTGAGTGACAGAGTTGCCTCCTTGGCAGCAGCCAATCCCAGAAGACATTGTGAAAATGCTGGAGAAATGTTGTTGATGAATGTATTATTTATTCAGTTCTGAAAAGTATCAATAGAATATATCTTAGAATAATAAAAACTGATTGTTTATTTTAAATTATGTACCGCACATGTTTATTCTTAGTAGAGTATTGGGTCTGTATCAAAATATGGTGAGAAACCTGCCCTTTGACTTTTAAGCATGGAAAATGTCATATTTTCAAATATATCCTTTATACTCTATATTATTTAGACAATTTTTTTAATACTTTTTTTGTCAAATGCTTGGAAAATAAAGCCTTGTCTCATTGATCTGTTACACTTTTTTATATTTACAATGATTTGTTTATATTTTACTAATTTTGTTTTATGGGAATTTAGCACACAAAAAACCCACATCAAATAAAGTAATTAATACTATAAATACTTTAGAAATAATGACTGTCCCTTTGTTGTCAGTAAAGTTATTCATGTTAAAAACTTATTTTGATAAATGTGCTTTACTATAAGCCTTTATGGGAGAGAGAATAACTGAAGTAAATTCAAAACATTTCGTAAGTCAGAAATTCAACATTGCCTCGATGTTGAGTGGTCCAAATGAGTCATTTTTGAGGTTCTTTTTAAGTTCGGATGCTACCTTAGAAGGCAGTTTTGGCAGCATGGCAGCTCACTAGGTTTTGGAACAGAGATAAAGTGTTTTTTAACCTAAAGGTGAAGTGCTCTTTCGTGTGGAACGGTTCGCATGTCTTTCATTGCTGTAGGTGGACAACTGGAGTCCAGGCGGGGGCGTTCACCAGTTGCCAGGCGGCCCTGTTCGGTTCAGGTGAAGTCAGTGAGAAAGACACAGCAATGTCAGATGTTTCTCCTCAAGGTGCTCACCGAACTGAGACGCTGGCATCTCTCTTGTATCTCACGTTGATGTCACACCTGCCATCGCTATGCTGAATCTTGTGGTGTGCAGAGACATCCTACTTCATTCAGAGTGGCTGCAGGTCTTTTTTGAAGTTGTCTGGCCTATCTTTTCAAGTTTGTGCCGTGCTGCCATAGAGAAACCTGCAGGAGTGAGGTCAAGAACAAACTGGAGACAGCGAGAAACTCATGTTGTCGTATGCACACACACATTTACACACATTACCATGATGGAGTGGCTAGTAGTCCAAGTCGGAGTCACTCTAGGGTACCGCCACCTGAGACCTCTCTAAGCACTGCTCACTTTCCCTCTGTGTGTCCAATCAGAGCGCACAATGCTGAGGGTGCGCTTTTATTTTACTCACTACTGACATGGAACTATCAATCTCAATAGAAAAGGTCATAACCTGTTTATCTAACACAGCCCTCTATTACTTATTCCCTGCCCCAAAAGGAAACCGCTGTGGCTTTCAGAAAACTTGTGTTAATGCTGGATTGTGTGGTGCTATGTGTCAGCCAGTAGCATTAAGCTGTACTGTTTATATGGTACATATATACATATCTGCACTGATGTCAGTGGATGGGTTTACTGCCATTTAAAAAAATTGGGGTTGGTAAGATTTTTTAATGCTTTTGAAAGAAGTTCATTATGCTGATCAAGGCTGTATTTATTTGATCAAATAAATAATAAAAAAGCAATATTGTGAGATATTGTATTATTACAATTTTAAATAAATTTATATATTATATAAATTATTCCTGTGATTGCAAAGCTTGGTTTTTAAATCATTCTATGCTTATAGTACTCAAGACAAAAATCTTATCAATGTTGAAAACAGTTATGATGCATAATATTTTTTTATGAAAATCTTTACTGACACTTGTGGTCGTTACACATTAAATGTGTCCTTTCTGAATAAAATATTATTTTAGTTACAATAAAAGTATTTTTTTTAAAAATGAATAACCCCATAGTACTGAACGGTAGTGTGTGTTTAGTAGGTGGCGAGAAGTGACCATCTTTACGAGTGAGTCAAATAACCTTTCATTAATCTGATTTTTATCAAGAGACCGTTTGAGTGAGTCATTGAATCAGTCATTTAACCGACTCATTAAAAACAGTGATTCATTTAGCAACGCCACTACGTTCTGTTGCTCGGAGATGCACAACAGCATTGCTTGAATCTTTTTGTGTTGGCGGAGCAAATATAGACAAAAGTAACTGGCAATATTGTTTCTAAAATAAATTTCTCAGTATTATTTTCTTGTTTATTGAACTATTGTACCAAAGCAATATCACATAATCGTGCTGTTTCCTTGTACCCCAACGATGGCAGTTTCTAGTTCTAACGTGATATTTTCGGATTAGTAATGGAGGATTGTGCACATTGTGAAAAAGTACCTTATTTCATAGATGTATACACATGTATTCCTCATTAGTGTTTGTTTCTATAGGCTGCTATATGTAATCCATCTGCTGTATTGAAACGCTATCTGACATATTGCTGTCTGAAGCAGATGAATGTGAAATTGAATAAATATATCAGCCCAGGCTCATTAGAAAAAAATGTACGTTTTGCAAAATACGTTGCATCGTGCACATTTGGCTATGTACATGTCCAGTGAGTGGCAGTAAAAGCGTGTTTAGTTTTTTCACGAACAAATGAACGTGAATATGACAACGTTTTATTAAGTTGGGGTTTGTATGCATCACCGCAGTTCTGAATTGAAATGTCCGGTCAGTGGTGCTTAATGCTCCATTTTAAAATAGCGTGCACCCTAAACCTACCCGATAGTGTTAACAAGAGCAAATGCGACCATTCCATTTCAGCTTGTTTTTGAACTCTTGTCTTTGAGCTTTTTTATCGTGACTCGTCTTTCACGGTTTTCGTACCCAAACTCTCCAAATTCCAAGTACAATTCTGTACCAGCTGAGCTACTGAGCAAGCTTAGTATGTCAGTAAAACCGAACATATGGAGCTGGTTAAGTGATGAAAAATACAAAATATATCCGTTTACAAATCATGCACTATGGCAAAAAGTGTTGGTCAATAGTCACAGTGAAGCTCATGTAGCACGGCGTTCGTGGTTCGACTGGTCGAGACTGTTTTCCAAAGATGGCTCCTGCCAAAGTATCTTCTTATTTAACTGTCTGTACACTTACAAAAGTTCTCAATGCTTCGGTTTGCAGGTAAAGACCCTCATTTATGCTACCGTGTTAGTGTGGGGCTATTTTGAGCCTTGTTAGTGATATTAACTAGCGATTTTTATTTCTACTTATTCTATGCCCCATACACTAGTGTTATAAGATAATCTGTGGTTAAACTAAAACTAACGTTAAAACTGGGTACATTCGAGTATCATGAAAACGCATCCCAGAGAATGGTCGACTCGGTACCCATGTGTTATTTAGCCCTACTGTAGGTTCATTTTTGGCCGGAATTGTCCTTTAAGGTCATAGCATAATATTGTGCAAGGAGCCGTGTGAAAACAAGCCTTTATTAATCCATAATCTGCCCTGTAATCATAATTGTGTGTGAAAAGATTGCTTGCTGTTTTACTGCCTCTAGTGTTAATTTCTGTTGGAACCTGCAGTGATATATACGTGTTGGTATGTATTTTGCGTTTTGTAAAAATGTTGCCACAGGTAAGTTTTTCCAATGAGCCTGCCTTACTTTTTTACATATTTGTCTGTTGAACTATTGTATAACAGCCTCGATATATGGCCATAACGTATTGCCTCGTTTATGTGATATTGTTTTAATATGAAATGCATCTGATATCATTATCTGTATCTATAAATGTTGCTTTTAAATGCACATAATGAGAAAGAATCGGAATCAGAAAGAGCTATATTGCCAAGTGTGCTTGCACACACAAGGAATTTGTTTTGGTACTGAGGCTTCCAGTGGACATATACAAATACAACAAGAAACATAATACTACAAATTATAAGAATAAAAAATATAAATATAAATATATGAGAATAAAAGTGTCACAGTTGGATAATGGCATAATCTGTGTACGTCCATACAAACCATCTTCTGAATAAATTATTTATTTTTCTCCTTATGTGTCTTAACTACAGTAAAACTAATACAATGCTAATTGGATTATATATTCCTTAAGATAGAGAATAGGCTAAACATAAAGAGAATGATAATTGAATTCAGTTTTTTAGATGTGTTGATTGTTTTGTGCTACATTACAGTCTTCAAGAAAAAGCGTCACCTTAGTCACTTTGTTGACAAATTAATTGTCCATCTGTCTCTAATGCAGTGTTTGACAGAAAACAGTGTTATTACATTGTCAGTGTATTTTCTTAAACGTACATTTTTTCATAATAATAATATTATGAAATCTGGAAATGTGTTATCTTTTTTTCTTACTCGTTGATAACAGTGCTAAATGAAATAAATAATGTGAGAACTGAACTGTAAACAGGCAGCGAGGGTTATAATTAATCATCGGATCATATGAGAGATATACATAGCCCAAGGTTACAGCCAATTGCTTTCACAGTGTCAATATCCCCTCCACGATATGCTTGCATGAAAATCAATTTCAATGATGCCTCTGAACTCATGAAGATAAAAGTTTATATATAAAGACCAATTTGAGTGTTCAGGAATATGGGAGAGAAACCTACTCATCAAAAACCTGCTCATTCAAAAGACTGTTTTTGACCCTTATCACTCTTGATAAAAGAATTAGATGTGATTTTAATGAGCTTTACTAATTGCATTTACATATATTGCTCCATCATGATTTTTGTTGCCTTACTGTCACAATTCTCAAGATGCACGTTAACTTGCTTCCAAACTCTCACACCTGATCTATGAAGATTTCATCACTTATGCATATAGATCCCATTCGTTCCTACTTAAATTTGCATTCAACAGAACGGGCCTAGCTCAGAGATTTAAATGCAGAAACAACAGAGAGCCGGTGCACGTCCTCCAAAATAAAGTGATGACGTCCTCGTCAGTGAGTCGTTTATCATAGGGATTAATTATGCTTGCTATCTGTGGCTCACAGAAATGGAAGATTATGAAAAATGTAATGGCCACTTTTTTGCCTCTCTCCCTGGTGATTGTATTAATATGGATTAAGCCATAAACCTCAGGCCTTAAAATGAAAAGACACTTGTCAGCATTTTCTGTGCTTCATGACAGAGGCGTTGCTATTATTGAGGATCTGTTGCATATCTTGACTGACAGGAGATTATGGAAGAATAGATCATGCTCAAGTACATCAAGTACATTACTTCATGTCTTCCTTCCTTTTTCCATTTTTTTCTTCCTTCCTTTCCAGTTTTCCTTCCTGTTTTTCTTTATTCTTTCTGTACTGTTTTTCACTTCTATTCTCAATTTTTTCATTCATTTTTGTACTTTCTTCATTCCATCCTTCATTTCTTCCACTTTTCCTTCTTTCTTCAGAATGAGCAGTTCTCTACAAAAATAAATAAATTGAATAAACTGAAATTAATTCAAACATGCAGTTACTAGATTTCACTTTGTATATCGATGTACCCATTCAAAATCCAGACTGACTCCTGTTCACTGTCACAGACAGATCAATCAATTGACTGGCCTACATTTGGAATCATTCTTTCCCTTCACTGGCTCGATGTTATATTAAGATAGAAGGGACTTTGTGTGGCAAAGCACAGATTACTTCTCTATTTGGTCCAAATTGTGGCCTTTACTGTTGCTAAGAAGGAAGCTTAGGGTTGAACTTGTCCTTTTGGGATAACTTTCCCCAAACTAGACTAAACTAGTTGTGCTTCTAGAACTAGTGTCTTTGAGCATCTTTGAATTTTTTTGCGATTCATTAATATGTCCAGTATTGAACGCTTAACTGGGCCCTGTATGTTATCGCTGCTCGGGGTCTGATGCTGTACTGAGTGATATAGCCAGGTTAGGAAGGTGGAACGCTGGTGTGGAGGCAGTGAATGTGAATTAACAGGTAAAGGTCTCAGATCAACACAGGTGAGCCAAATGATCTTCATCCCTTACCTGTCCATTGCGAGGATTCAGAATCAGCCTCAGCCTCAAAGCATGGCCTGGGGCCACAGCCAGTTTGAAAGTCAATGTTTGTGCATTAATTATGTCCGCTCGAGGGGGTTTATCCAGACGTGGGTTTAGACTGCTAGGTTCAACATGGCATGCACATCAATATGCTCCCTGCCAACCGGAGGGCAATGAATAGCTTTAGATGACAAACCCCAGCGCTAATTTGTTTGAGTGTTATATTGGTAGATATGTAAACATATTTTTCAATTTGAATGGGGTGAACCCAATTACTCCTGTCTCCACAGTTGGGTCAAGCGTCAATACTTTATTTTGTTTATTCAATTTTTACTGATATTGTATTTCTGTTTTATTTTCTTATGCATAAACATAGTGGTTTGTCTCTCAACTACCGTTTTATTGAAAGTTAATCCTAAAATGTGCAGATACAGTACAGTAGTATCTGTACACATACAGTAAGACGTATTACCTAAAGCTTCAGACTATGGGATCAGGGTCTCTCTCTCTCTCTTTTTTCGTGTTAGCCGTCCTTAAAGAAAAGTGGTGTCACTGTACCTCCAGCACATTATTTGACCTTTATATGGATGATTGATAACAACTCCACTGGCCTCAAAATATTTCATGCTGTTCATTTTGGTGTCAAGGCCACTGGGTGCATAAGGGAAGGGAAAGTGATGGGACATGCTTCCCTAAGTGGGGACAAATTTGCGACACTGACCATATGAATTCATTTGTTCAAAAGATCAGATGTTTTACATTCTCGAATCGGAGAACACACATGATGATCATGATTTACCTCATCAGGTTCATGTCTCTTGGATTGTTGCTGTACATTTAGTATTAAAGTTCTTGCATAACTGATAATTTGTAAGGACAAAAAAATATATTAAGTCTATTTTTATTAGTCTTCTCAGACTTTTTGACCCTGATTTTGAGTCAGTGAGTTTTCCCAATGCAAGTTTTCCCAATGTTTCTGGTTCCATGCACATGCATAATCGCCTAACTCACTAAATACAGACGGCATGACCCCCCTCTCCAGCCCATGTTCCTACAGGCAAGAACACATCTGGAGCATTTCTGTTCTCCCAGTGAACTGCACGAAGAGGCTGTCCTTTTATCATTTATCACATTTCACCCTTTAGTTTCTGTATATGAAAAGGAAAAACATTTGCCTAGTAAGAAAATGCTTGAGGATGCCTTTGGTGTAATACAGGGAGAGATCTTTAAGCACACATTCTGAGACCAGGTACATCTGATGTTGCCCACTGGGTGTTTAGACATGTGCCATGGAAATGCAATGGTATTCTTTGAAATACTTTGTGCTACCACATAAATGCCAAGGTTTATAAATATAGTAAACATATATTAAAGTACCATGACAAGTACCAAGCTACTTCTCCAAACTTAATCATAATCAAGTAGATACTCTACAAGCCATTAACAAAAAGCAGCTAACCACATTGAGGCTATGTATTGAGGTCATATCTTTTTAAATATGTAACTGTTTTTGTCAGATAAAATAAATATCATGCTGATTATGAAAATAAATGATATGATATGACAAAGACCTCTAAAGTGACAGCACATACCTTGAACAGACAGTTTCGGTTTTTACGTTAAACACATCTAATAAAACTAGAAAGTACTCCATTTAATGTCTTTAACTGGATCAAAAAACATAGTGATGCACGGCAGCGTTTAACTAAATGTTTCCCTCAAAAAAAAAAGTATAGCTGTAAATTGCCGCACAGGGCTTTCTGTACAGAATCATGACTTGAATTGGTTCATGTAAATGAATAGGATTTCCCAATGCTATTTATGAGAGAGGACATTGTAGGAGTGTGCATTTTAGTATTGCAGAGTTTGCTGCATGCGCAATACAATCTGACAAAAAACAGCAATATAGCCTTTTGTCACACTGCACCACCTATGTTGGGAAACAGTAGTTTATTTCTGGAAAAGATGCACTATTTTGAAAACAGCTGAGCTACTGCCACGCTACTGAAAAATGTAGTTAAGTTAGTCACGTTTCTAATTTTATTTGTTTATTTCTTCTTCAATTCTGCACTGTACCATGGTAGTACCAGGGTACTTTTGTGGAAAGGTCTGTGGCACACTGAACTAAAGAGCGATGGGTGTTCTCGCTTGTGCTGGAACAGGTTAGGCAATCTTTCTCAGTGTTTCAGCAGCTGTAGCTGTGGCCATACGGGGACAGAATTAATACGCTGACCCTGTTAGGAGAGGCAGGTGGTCTTGAGAGGGGGGTCGCACCTGTCTGAAGAGAGGTTACCCTCTTCTGTTCATCTTTCTTTCTTCTTGTTCACCTTGGGCTCTTGCCAAAGCACGCACATCTCTCTCTCTCTCTCTTTCTCCCTCTTGCAAGTGACTCCACAAAGTCATTGTGGAGTCACTCATTTTTGTTAGCAACTTTCTCTAAAACCTGAAGAGGTGTCACGGACAGTGTGAATGTTCTTTTAAAAGCTAGGAATGGATTGCAATCTCATTTCCAGAGAGGCATGTTTGAGGCCGCAGAGATGGGCTCACTGTGGGAGCGCCATCGGGCTCGACGGTTCTCTCATATAGGACATCTGCTCAACGAGGCCTTGGTTTTCTGCTTCTCATATGACCAATGCATTTATCAAACTCAGCCTGAACCAATATCACACTGTCACATAGGAGCACATGGCATTCTATCACTACGAAGGTCTCTGACAGGGCAAGTCCTTTCCTATTATTGTCTTCGTGTGTGTGTGTGTGTGTGTGTGTGTGTGTGTGTGTGTGTGTGTGTTGTGTGTGTGTGTGTGTGTGTGTGTGTGTGTGTGTGTGTGTGTGTGTGTGTGTGTGTGTGTGTGTGTGTGTGTGTGTGTGTGTATGTGTGTGTGTGTGTGTGTGTGTGTGTGTGTGTGTGCGTGTGCGTGCGCGCGTGTGTGTGTTTCAGCTTGTTGAATGCTTGTACGTGTGCCGCACATGTCTGCCTCCTCTGAACTCTAATATTTTTTTGTGGACTTTGATCAATACACTTTTTCACTTCTTTGGCCCAAAACATACTATTGTAAGTATGTGAACACAGATGCTTCTAACAGTGCAAGTTCGATTTCATCATTTAATGACTACGTTTACATGTGCACCAATAATGTTTTTTTTTTTAAAGTAAGGACTTAATCGCAGTAAGATGTTTACATGACATGAGCAAAACTCTTCACTCCCATTTATACGCTAAGAAAAGTGTTTATTTTTTACTGCCATTCTTCACATTCTGTACACGACCAATGTATTAACACATAGGATGAACTCACATTCAGTAGGTGTGGTACTGTCCACTGTTTTAATCCACCGTCAAATGCAAAACACATTTCTCTACGCTGCCATTGTGTTCTTCACACCGTCTCTGGATGAAGATAAAGAGCAGAGACTGCACAGTGAGTTTTACAATTCAGAGTGGAATAATGTCACAGAGTTCATTCATGAAGTTGGTTTAGTACACGACAACAATGTACTAATAACAGAAACTTTTTTTTTTCTCTGTACAAAATGATCCCCGTTTACACGGATCCGCGAAAAAGACAAAAAATCACTGCATTATGCATGTCAGACAAGTAGTTGGCAATGTCACTTTGTAAAGAAAGTTTACATGGCTGAACAATACATTCAAATGCGCATGCCTATAGACTAAACACGTAGTATGCATATGCATGCCGGCACCTTTTTCACAGATTTACGTTTTTGAAATTTACACAGAGCTGATAATGGTATTGTTTTCAAAAACATGCACTTTGAAACCCGTTTCAAAGTTTGCATTCTCAGGCTACCAAAACACTGTTGCCTTGTAAATGAATGGCCAGAACGCATAAAATGTTTACTTAGTTTCATGTAAACGGTCCCTAAAAATCAGAAATGAATCAACGCTGAAAATACTTAAAAACTATGACTTTTTTCCAGAGCTGCTGTACAGCCAAAACAATCTTTGTTGCATTATTTTCCAATTGTCACTGTATAGCTGCCTTTGAAACAATCTGTATTGTAAAAAGCATTATATAGATAAAGGTGAGATGAGCTTTTGTGCACATGCACACTTTGGTCAGAGTGGAAAAAAGTTTGATTAATAATACGATTAATGCGCATTAAATCAGCTTACAACAATTATGAGCTTAATCGCATTAATTTGATAAAAGTATTGTGCTTACATGAGGAAAATTTTAATAGCAATTTTGCAAATAAAAAATAAATAATTGAAAGCAATTCATAATATAATCTTTTATGGCCATCTACTGTTTGAAGATATTAATTTGAACTGTTTAATTATTTCAGATATATATGTCATTATATCAAATTATATATTACTTAACATGTTAGTTTTGTCTTATTTATTGTATGTTTGAATAAATCTGTAATGAAAACAAATTTAAAAGTATGATTTAACGATGAATTGGAGTAGAAACAATTGTATCATTAAGAAGTTGATATAGCTGCCTAGAACTCTGTTTTTAATTGAGTGTTAATTTATTATATCTAAAACACACACACACACACACACACACACACACACACACACACACACACACACACACACACACACACACACACACACACACACACACACACACACACATATATATATATATATATAGCAATTGAATTTAATAGTTTGGACATAATGTTCAACCTTTACTAATATAATCATCTGCCAACCGACAGGGTTCCATGTGTAGTTTATAGCATTAGTAAAGATTTTGTTTTCTACTCACAATGTAAATTTTGAGTACTGAGATTTTTTACCGCTACAGCAATGCAAAAACACAGAATGTAAAGTACAGTGAGTATGTAAAACGGGACCATGTACTTGCAATGCATTGGCCGTACATTTATGTCTTTGTATGTCTTGCATAGAGTATCACTTCACTAAAACAGTGTGGGAATTGATTTAGAAAGGTGGTAAAATAAGTAGGTTATTTATTTGGGTTTATGTATGTCTGGTGAAGCACAAAGTTGACTGACACTCAATGCTGTTGACCACGGGCCACTTCTTGCCCCATTGTAAGAGTGAGACAGAGAGATGGAGGAATTGTGGAGACTTGTCATTCAGCAGAGGCCGTTTGAGGCTGGGTGCTCTTGTGGAGAAAAAGGCCACAGTGTCTCTCTGTCCCACTCTTGATGCCTGGAGCGCTCAATTACTATTTATATGCTGATCTTTGACAGCTCACTGCTGCCTGACGCACATACACTATTGCGGAGATATGAGACACTCGTGCTCTGAGTTCTGTCTCGGACTGAGAGAAACCTCAGGATGGAGTCAGAACTAACTCCCAGATCTCACTCATGGATGTTTCTTCAGCTTTTCAAGCACTTCTTTATGTCCCAGGGATGTATTTTAAATAAACATATTTCAACATATTTCAATGTCACATTAACTGTCTTGGAAACCTTTCTACTTGTCAAATTACTTGTTTTACAGAGAATTTCAATTCTAAACTATGAAAATTTAGTTATTATTCAAGAATCACGAGACTTAAAGAGTAATACAAACCATTTAAATATTTATTATGAACAAATTACTCCTTTTTTAGATCCTCTGTCAGGGTCATCACACAAAAAAGATGTTACACATATATTATATGTGTTATAGAGAATACATTTTGCTGAGGGCCAAACATGCCTGCTTATAGTTCAAGAAACACCTTCCTTCCCCTTCATATCTAAATAAATCAAACAAAGAATTGTAGAACATAAGTAAACCCTGCAATCCTTCCTCTTGTCTTGTGTTGTGAGGGAGACCAAAAGTCATCTTTCTTCTGAAGGGGAAGGTTGCCTGCTTTCCTTCGGTCATCAAGGGTAATGGAGCCCTCAAATTGTAGCAGGAAGATTGAGAGTCTCATAAATTAGTCGAGAAGAAGCATAACTGCAGGACATCCAATTCATATAATCTAGCTGAAGAGTTGATTAGACTCTTATTCACTACAAGGACTGAAATATAAAGAACTAGCCCAGAGTGCAACTCTACCCGTGAGAGAAGGACACTAAAAAAGATTAAAAGGTATTTAGTATGAAGTTGCTGTGTTCTATGTAAAAAATACAAGATATTTTTGTCTTAAGATAAGAACGTGTTTATAAACCCAATCCTCACTTAAAGAGGTAGATGACCCTAAAATGAAAGTTATCTCTCCAAACCCAAATGCTGATCTTCCATTGAAAGTGTGAAGCTCTTTTTCATGTAGCAGTCAAGTCAAGTCACCTTTGTTTACATAGCACTTTTTACAATACATATGGTTTCAAAGCAGCTTTACAGAGATAACAGGAAAGAAATGTTGTAATAATATTGTTAAAAATAAAATTAAATGTCCCCAACTAAGCAAGCCAAAAGCCAATGGCGACAAAGGTGAAGAAAGGCGACAGTGGCATGGAACCAAAACTCCATCAGGTGACAGAATGGAGAAAAAAACCTTGGGAGAAACCAGTCTCAGTCAGGAGGTCAGTTCTCCTCTGGTCAACGAACGAACAGTGTATGATTATGATTCAGGCAGTATTATAGGTCAGAGGTCAGATTGGATCGGAACATTATATTATAAAGTTTATCTGGTTGAAGATCGGAGTCATCAAGCGTGTATGGGGATGAGTTTATTGAGGATCAGTGCCAGTGGCTGTCGTGTCGATGAGGCCTTCACAGGGGAGAGTCAAGTTGACACAATCTCTGCTGACACTTCAGGGATGCGTTGTGGTCGTGTCCAGGCGCAGGTCCACCATCTAATCTGGATACGGCCCGAATATGGCTGATTACATCATGCATTGTGGTCGTGTCTAGGCGCAGGTCCACCATCTGCTCTGGATATGGCCCGGGTCCGACTGATTACACTTAACCTCGGAATAAACAGAAAGACTAAAATTAGCGTAGATGCCATTCTTTTTATGATGTAGCGAGTACATCAGGTGTTATAGGAAGTGTTCCTGGTTCCGGCAGACCTAATTTATGCAGCCTAATGATCATCTAACTGATTTGAATAATAGGAATGTATAGTGTTCTATGTGTATGCCAGGTTGAAGAGATGTGTTTTTAATCTAGATTTAAACTGACAGAGTGTGTCTGCTTCCCGGACAATGTTAAGAAGACTGTTCCAAAGATTAGGTGCTAAATAGGAAAAGGTTCTACCGCCAGCAGTCAATTTTGATATTCTAGGTATCATCAACTGGCTCGCAATAGACGTGAAGGACTATAATGCGTTAAGAGCTTGCTCAAGTACAGGGGAGCTAAAACATTTAGTGCTTTGTAAGTAATCAGCAACATTTAAAAATGTATACGATGTTTAATAGGGAGCCAATGCAGTTTTTGACAGCAGTTCCATGCAATAATCCACCAAAACGCACTGGCGTATTTGTCGACCCCAGAGGGTTAAGTCCTAAATAGTAGAACAAAAGTACAAAAAAGAAAATTAAATAAGTAATGGAGCTTGATTGATTTTTAGGTGAAAATTCCTTTAAAATATTGTTTATTTAAAGTTCCTGTTTGATATGTAGATAAAGCTGAAACCACCAACTGACTCGGGCAGTTTGTCCTTTCGTGTTGTAGCTGGCTCAACTTCAGAAAAGTAATTGGACATATGTTTTAAAGTAGGGATGCAAATGTTGGTCAGTTAATTATCAACCACTGAGCACACATCCAGGAATATATGTGCTGTGACCCTTTAAATGCACAAGCTGTGACTTTCTATGTCATTTGAAATGTTTTATTACAACACATGGCCATGTAATCTATTCAGGACAAGGATAAAATTGCCTAAAATTGGAAAATAAGCACCATACCTTAGTTAGGTAAAGAGATGACAATGAAGACTCTGCTATGGCAAGAGATGACATTGTTTGTGTACTGTTGTGTGATTATGTAGCTAGATTTGCTCATTTGATAGTGTGCATTCACTATAAATGATCAGAAAAAAAATCTTGATTAGTTTTAATCCCAAAGTGTAGCCCATAAACTGATTTAATTGTCTGGACTCAGTCATGTATGAGAAGAAAGTGAATAGAACATTCTTTTTTTGTGTGTGTGTGACTGTCACTGTGTGTGGGTTTTGAGTCACGCACAACAGACCTAATTTCAAACGGGATGAGTTGTTTGCTCTATTATTTCATTTTGCTTCATAAAAGTCGATGTTGTACAAGATCCTGTTGATAAATAGGTTGCATTTTAAAAATAAGTGCATCTTAAACATGTTTTCTGCTGAGATCACAAAATTAACTTTCAGTGCCGCTTTTGGGACGTTCCACCGCCCTGCTTCCACGTACTGTGGGGATTCTGTAACCTGTTAATATGGGTGCTGAAATAAATAATCATCACAGACACATGATGTGTGAAACAGGTCTCATATAAAAATATATTTTCTTAGTATTATTATTATAAGGGTGGATATTGCTGGGCTAGTGTTAAAGGGATAGTTCAGACAAAATATTCACCACCATGTCGTTCCATATTTATCTTAAGATATTTATTTATTTAGAATAAAACAATTTTTAAAGTCAATGGGGTTGATGTATGAATGATTTAGAAGAAATTAGAAGCTTACCGTTTTAAAACAATGCTTACATTAATTCTTCTGTTAAAATCTGTGTAGCATTTAAGCTGTAAAGCTGTTTAAATAATTTTTTAGAGTCATTTAGGTTTTATGCCATCGTCATGGAGACAAAATTTGGGCATAGCTTTAAACTGAGGGTTAGTAAGCTGTTGTTTTCCCACAAAAAACATCTTATCACATATTGTTTATGTTTTGTGGCTATACTATGGAAACACTAAGTACCTCAATGTAGCACAGGTTATTGTTTTTGTTTGATTGTTTTCTTATAATAAAAGGAGGGAAAAATGGAAGTTAATTTGGATGGTTATTAATTTAATGCCACAAATGCTGTTTGAGCATAACCCGGAATATAGCTTTAAATGATTATTCAAATTGCAATGTACCATATTTTCCAACAACAAGATGCCTCTGCCTGCAAGTCTTTGCTTTATATTTCAGGAAATACTGTAAGCATCATAATTGAAAGTATTTTAATACAATCATATGGTGTTGTTTTATTATAGGTCAACTCAAAGTTTTGCCACAGCACTAGTGTAACTTAAAAACTTAGTTTAAAATATGGTATGTTAACAAATTCTGCTTTCACACTCTGAGGATTTTGGGATGCCTAAGCAAGGTGGCTATTTATTTAAAAAGTACGAGAATGTTAAAAAGTTTGAATGTTTCTAGAGCCATTGAAGTAGGTCTTAGTTACCTGTGGAATCTCTTGTCCTGGTTGAAGGGGATTCTTAACGCACACTTTGAAACTACTGATGCTTGACAGGTTATTACAAGAGCCTGTCTTTACTTTCACTCTCCCACAGGCCTTTGATGTGAGTACGGAGATCCAGAGTCTCATTTTTTGAGATCTCTTGTAGTTTAAATTTGAGTTTGAGGATGTTTCATTCCTTTGGTTATACTCATACACACCTTATATGCAAGTGTATGTGTGTATTTGTTTGTTTGCCACCCAAAGCTGAACATAAACCACTGTGAGATTATGCTTCTCATTGTCTCAGCGTCTCCATTTACCTCTTATGCGAACTGAAAACCTCCTCATCCCAGACACATTATAGGTAATCAGCATCCTAATAGATAATTTTGTTGCATGGCTTTTGTGGGCTCTGCCGTCATTATGGCTTCAAAGAAAGCCCCCTGAATGGGTTATGTCCTGTTGTTAGAATCAATGAGCTGCAA
Organism: Siphateles boraxobius; assembly: GCF_051911475.1. NCBI lineage: Eukaryota > Metazoa > Chordata > Actinopteri > Cypriniformes > Leuciscidae > Siphateles > Siphateles boraxobius. Next base: position 8,712,588 of record NW_027508811.1, on the reverse strand, counting down.
ATTATTCCATATAGAGTGAGTTAGGAACACAGAAAAGGATCACGCAGATAGCTCTCAGTTAGAAAACACTGGCTAAAAGTATTGCAGACGTGTTATGTGTGCATATGACTCTGCATCTGGGCTGGGAACCGAGAACTGGTTCAAAATAATGTTTTTAAAAACATTTTCATGCAATCAATCATCAGTATCATCAAAAGCACAATTGCTGATTGTGATATTGGTTTTACATACCAGTTAATATTGAGAAAGTTATGTTTTAGGCAGTTACTTGTCTGTTTTTGCCAATTAACATAGATTGAACATAGATCCAATCTAATGGCAGATTGTTATGAACATAGATTCAAGCCAAAGAACAGATTCAAACAAAGTGTTGTACGTCTCAGAGCAAGACACATCATTGGCGTATCTGAACATCATTGGCGTATCTGAATCAAATCAGTGGCTTTGCTTGAATAAATGGTTAAATGACTTCACTTCTTTTATTCCTGAATGAACCAATTGGTTTTAGCGAATTGTTTGAGAGACTCACTCATAAAGATGGCACTGTGCTTATTTGCTGAAAAATGAATTCATAATAGCATACTAGCACATGTCACAAAACTCAAATGGAAGGGCAAACATGACAACACCTGTGTTGTTTCACTTTTATTTTATTTGCGAGTCACTAGATTAGGGAGATTCTCGATCGACAGATCATGAAGGAATCGCGAGTGCATTGTGGCTCTGGTCTGGTTTTCAGGGCTGCCGGTAATAACATTTACAACAGTCGAGAAGGCTTTTAATTTAACCGGCCCACCTTTCTTCCCCCTCTGTCTTATCTCAGTCTTTGTCCACTTATCAGCGCTGTCATTCTTCATAAGTGCCAGGCGGGCTAATGAAAGCGTCGTTTATGACGACAATGAGTCAAAGTAGGAAGTTTTGTGTGCTTACCTGGAAGCGGACTGGAGATACACATTTGGACCCAGCCTGTGCTAGCTCCACCGCTGCAGGAGAGAAGAGAGACTCAGTCAAAACAAATTAACAACATGAAGGGAAGCGGTTTTCAAAGGTCAAATTCTCTTTGACCTCTTTTCTTTTCCACATGTCTTCATCTATTATTTACTCTCGGTGATCTTCACAGTTATTGGACCATCAAACAGATGTTTATTTCCTGAGTAAATGTGAAATGAAAAGCACTATTGGTGGAATTGCTATTGATATTGTCTTTCTTAGAGAGCACAGCTGCTGCATAAAAGTGGTCTTGATATTGTTGCTGGTCTTGCGGTGCATCAGTCTATCGTGGGTTGTTGTCTGTTGATTATTGAACTGGAGAGTAGAAACCAAACCCTGGTTCATTACCAGTGGCCCTCCACGTAACAAGTAATATTGAAAAAGGCAGAATGAGATGTTCTTAAACATGATAAGAGTAAATAACTTTCCTGATAAGCACATTCAATTACAGTTAAACCAAAATGAACAGTCATTGGAAACTGCAGCGACCAAACCACAAACAATATTGATGTGGTTTGCAATGGAATTAATAAATGATTAGTACTAATAGAGCTGTAAGTTTACGCATTAAAATAGGCTTTTATTTTAATAAAGTAATGGCGTCTTGTTTGCTTGCAGAATTATAGTGTACAGGTTCAATACGATTATCATTTCAGGCATTAATTGGTAGCCCCTTTCATGGATTCTTTAATTATATCATAAAAAAAAAAATCATAATTATTAAATCATAATATGACATCAATTTACATATATGACATCAAACCGAAGGGAAGCAAGAAGGTTTCCCTTAAGAGGATAAGATGAAAAAACGCTTTGAGCTTTTTTAAAGTGCAATATTTGTCTTTTTCCCCGTATTGCTCTCACTGCAAAACATCACAAATACTTTCTAGAGAGTCTTTACAGTTCGACCTGCAGTTTTGGTGATTTAATAGCAACCTTAATGATGATTTTCATATAGGTTAAAAATATATAGATCTATACATATAGATTAATGACATATATTTAACTGTGGTATTTTTATGACCACTGACTGAACCGCTAAGGTTATTCTGAGAGTGTGTGCATGTTTATACAGTATGTGTCTTTCTCTCTCTCTTTGCATTGAAATTGATAAATCACATACCCTTTTAAGCTTTTGAAACTATGAAGTTGACCTGCTGTCAAAAAAAGCAATTTTTGGTTTCTGAGACAATTGACACTAACTCAACTGACTCTGTATCGATCCAAACATCAAGATGAGAGACACTGGCGTCCGACAGCACGTCACTGCTCTGACAAACAGAGCTGTAGTTGAAAAATCTCATTGCTGTCCTTTAAACTGGCCAGGCTTGAAGTCTGCGGCTGTGTGAAGAATAGTGTTTAGCCACCATTACTTCTCTCTGACCTTGTGACGACAGCAACAGGAACGAGTGCTGGGTTACAGCTGAAAGTTTTAGACAGTGATGGCTGGATGTCACCTCCAACTTATAGCTGAATTATTTTGTTGTTCTTCTACTAGTCCTGGTCTTTTTCTTTTCTTTCTCTCATCTCAAAAGTTTCCATCACCTCCCAGAAACTTCATGATTAAACAGAGCAGAATTGCATGCATAGTCATAAGAGAAGTACAAAGAAAGTGTGTTTAAAAATCACTGGCTTCGCTAGCTGTAATGAACCCCGCTGTTCATTTACTGTTCATTTTTGTGGGATATGAATATGGAGGAAAGGAAACTATGTTTCCTTAATGAACTATTCTGAGAGACATTCTCATTTCATACAGCTGAAGTTGTGTGTCTTCCGGGAAAGGAAACATGTCGGAGATCCTGATTAATACGGGGCGATGTTTTGATAGCGAGTCGCGCTTTGACTTTTGCCATTATTCACGGCTACCAATCGATTCAGCCTGGTTCTTTCACAGAGACGAAAGTTGACTTTTACTTATAATTAAAGCAATCTAGATGCAAATCAGGGCAAATACGAATGGCATATTGTGTTATGAAGCCTGCCATGCTCTCGGGAGTGCCGTATCATTACTGGCCACCCTTATCAGGCATGCCACAGACACACACACATACACTTGCATATAAACATCGGCCTTCACCTCGTAACACGCCACATGCCTTTTTATGCACATGTACGCAAATTTAACTGATATTTTGAAGCACTCCCTTTGATTAGTTGCATTCATAAAGTATTAAAGCTTGTAATTGTCACTATCAACCAGTCTGCATACAGTCACAGCTGGATCCCAATGACAGGAGATGCCATTAAAAGACATTATACCCCGTCAAGAGTTATTTATCTCTCACTCCTCTTGAGAAGCCTAAAGACTTGAGTACAAAATTACAAGTCCTCTCTGCTTTCCAGAGACTACAGGAGCCTCAAAATAAGTCGTCTCCAAATGATGGAAGTAATACACATCATTGGTGAGTGTTACGTGACATACAATTTTAGGATTCTTATACTTCACCTTAGAAATGTGCCCTAGATCTTGTAACCCCATCAGTTGATAGTTTTAGGGGTCATATCATGAGGAATCAGATTTCACTTGATCTTTTGAGATAAAAGAGTTGGTTGTACTATAAAAGCATATTGTAGCTTCACAGTTCGAACTAGGCTGCAAAATGGCTTGTTTTGTTCCTCTGCAGTTGTCCAACATCAGACAGATGAATAAGTTTGAACACATGCACACAGTTACATGTCAGCTATTGGTCTACAGAAACTTCACAAAGGTTTTTTTTTTTTTTTTTTAAGATCAGTTCAGTCTTCTCTGAACTGAAATGATAGTTCACCCAAAAATGGAAATTCTGGCATCATTTACCCACTGTTGTGTCATTCAAAACCTGCATGGCTTTGAATGGGAAAAGTAAGTCTGATTACCTCTTATCTAACTGCTAGTTGGTCAATTACTTCATAAGACACAGTATTAACACAGTGGCTAAGTTTATGCAACTGACGCCTGCAGATGTTGTTTTGACTTTCATTTTATGAACAAAAACAGTTCTTCAAAATATCTTATTTTGTGTCCTGGAAAAGAATAATTCATACAGGTTTGGAACGACATGAAGTTAGTGTTTTAGTATATCTAAAAAAAAACATTTTAGTATATCTTCTCAAGGGACAATACTATAAAAATTAAACTTGGATATATTTTAGATTAGTCAATGTGCTGCTTGTATAGCAGTATAAATTTACTGTCCTCTGAAAATAACTCAACATACAGCCATTATTGTCAAAATAGCTGTCAACAAAAGTGTGTACACCCTAAGTGATGATAGCTGTACGTCGTTTAACCATGCAGAGCCACATGTCTGCTTGACAGAACCATAAAAAATTTTATCAGAGCAGTTAAAATGTGTGCTTTGAGTTCAATTCTCTCATACTGACCACTTGATGTTCAACATGGCACCAACTGGCTCACAAGAAAGCCCACAAACAGTTTGCTGAAAGCAACCTGTCCAAAAGCATGAATTACTGGAACCATTTCCTGTGGTCTAATGAGATTAAGAGAAACTTGTTTGGCTCAGATGGTGTCCAGCATGTATGGCGATGCCCTGGTGAGGAGTACCAAGAAAATTGTGTCTTGCCTACAGTCAAGCATGGTGGTGGTGGCATCATGGTCTGGGGTTGCATGAGTGCTGCTGGTAATGGGGAGCTGAGCTTCATTGAGGGAAACAGGGATTCCAACATGTACTGTGAAATTCTGAAGCAGAACATGATGCCCTCCCTTCAGAAACTGGGCCGAACGGCATGATAACGACCCCAAACACACCGAGGATCCCAGCAATAACCTGTGCAGCTCTGGTGAATTCCATGGCCAGGATTAAGGCAGTGCTAGATAACAATGGTGCTCACACAAAACATTGACACTTTGGGCACAGTTTTGACATGTTCACTTGTGTACTCACTTTTGTTGCCAGCTATTTTGACAATAATGGCTGTAAGTTGAGTTATTTTCAGAGGACAGTAAATATATACTGCTATTCAAGCAGCACATTGACTACTCTAAAATACATCCAAGTTTAATTTCTATAGTATTATCCCTTGAAGATAACTACAATGTTTGCTGAGATGTGAGGGGAGATATATATATATATATATATATGATTTTAAAAAATAAATTGGAAGCAGGTACTGTAAGTGCAATAAAGTGCTGTATTTCATTTCACATGCAAAACGTATGTTTACATAGATGTCTTAAAGGCACAGCAGCTGAAAATGGCATTAATTAAGACTTTTAAGATTTAATTAAGACATTTTGACTGTTTTAGCACAAAAAACGTTATTGAAATCAATGACTTAAGTATTTGTATCCCTTTTGGTACACCTTTTAAGTACTTGTATCCCCATTGCCCGACTATTTTAACTAGCTTTAACCGGTAATTAAATAGTTTTTTTTTTTTACTGTTCCAAGCAGGCTTCCTGCGGGTTCATCAAAGGTGAAGGGGAAAGTGTTTTTTTGTAAGCATTGTCTTTACATGCTTTACATACTCTTTTCAAGTGGGCTTCTTGTAATGGGTTGATCAAAGATGAAGGGAGATACATTTTTTGTAAGCATTGTCTTTGCATGCTCTAAACACTTGGATTCTAGGACTTTTTAACAGCAGCTCCATAAGAGTCAAACACGTCAAGGGATTGATAATTACAATCTTTATCATTCTGAGGTAATAAACATCTCCAGATTTAGCCCAGCCCTCTCACATGTTTACCCTCTACATTTGGAAATCCATTTTAATTTAGCATTTCAATACTGCAGCTGTTTTGGGCGCTATGTGTCAAATGAGAGACTGAGAGAGTGCAGAAAGACGCGAGCGGGAGAGGACGGCCAGCAGAGATTGAGAGGCTGGGTGTGTGTTTGTGTTTGGCTTCTCATCACTTCCTATCTAATTACCACACACACACACATCATTAGGAGCATCCAAAGCAGCACAATACACAGGGAAACGAGTCATTACCAGCTAGGTGGGAATCAATTAATGCCTCATTTTCGGTTTCATTGTGCACATTCTAATTAAACAGGCAGTTTGGAAAAACAGTCAGGCCTCTTTCTGTTTTGTCTCAGACATGCGGGCGTTCTGGTGAGAATGGCTGCCGTTTAGTGGCACCAGCGGTTATGTTGTTAGCAAGACTAAAACTCACATTTTGCACACTGGGTCAGTATTCTGACTTTGTTAAAATAGGCTCATTGTTGAAATACAACACCAGTTAAGTTCTCTTTCATCATCTCGTGTTCGAGATCCACCTATGGGAAGGACATCCGTACCTGACCTCTGCAGAATCATCCAATTTGTACCAAGTCTGGCTAGACAGACAGAAGCGCGCAGCCAATGCCAGGTGAGGCCACACCCCCTTACCTACGGGCATATAACAGCTGGGCGCGCTGCTATTCCTCAGTTGACATTCGCTTCTCGCGATCTCTGCATCTCACAGCTCGGTTGATTTTTACACTGCTCACCTCGTGTCTTCAGGAGGACATATCAGCCAGATCATCCTCTGCCGGACGTGACAGTTGTTTATTTTTTCAACTGCTGCTGCTTTGCATTCGGAGCCGCCCACGCTCTCGCTATTTTCTCCGTTTCTCCTCACGGCTGCCCGCCACGGATTTCTCCGATTTCTTCGCTGGTATGACACTGTCTAAGCCTGCAGCCTCTCCAGGGGATAGCCTATCACGGGCCTGCCCGGCCGCGTGTGGTGCCCTTATCGCGGCTAAGGATCTTCATCAGCTTTGCGTAGTCTGTTTGGGTCCTAAGCACGCTCGGGAAGCCCTGGAGAACCCGGAGAATTGCAGTTTCTGCCTCATGCTGCCTAGGAAGCTGCTTAAACGCCGTTTTAAGGTGGCAGTGACACAGTGCACCGGGCTCAGCCCTTCTGACTCGGACGGGGGACGCGGTGATTACAACGCGCTACCGGGGGCCTCCCGGGGTGCAACGTCTCTCATCTGGGCTGACCAGCCCAATCCCGCCTTCCCCGAGGAGGACATCTTCGAGGACAACCTCGCTCTCGTCCACGAACCGCCCGGTTCTGGCGAAGAGGAGGATGCGGCCATTCTTGGGGTTTCAGAGGACAAGGAGGCCATCCCGCCCTCTGGTGTTCCCCAGGCTACCGCCTCAAGCCATCCTCCTGGAAGTGTGTGAGCGAGCGGGCGCTCGTCTCAACTTTGAATGGCCGGCACCTCAGAGCGCCACCGACCAGGAGAGGGATATTTATGATGGGAAAGTGCTGGGACCCCCTCCCGGCCCGAGGAAACAACTCTTCCCCATCCTCCCGGTGTGTGCGAAGCACATGAGGAATTATTGGAGCGACCCGCTCGACTTCAAACACGGTCTCACGGGAACACACGGTATGGGCGAACCACCCACCGTTAAGCCTTCCATAGCCAGTTACCTTAACCCCGCTCAGGGCGGGCTGCTCGCTCCCCCTAAGCCGGTCTTGCCCAACAAGATGGACCGTTTTGCGTCCTCCGTTCACCAGGCAGCTTAAAAGTCCTCGGCCGTGGCTGTCAGGGCCCTTAACGTTTCTTCACTCCTCTCCACCTACCAGGCGGAGATCCTCAAAGAATTAGGGCAACAATTGGAAAAGGGAAATCCTTCTGAAACCCTGTGCAAGGAGATCCTCACGGTGAACGACCTCGTCCTCCGTAACGCTCGGCAGGCTGTCCAAGCTTGCGGGCGCTCCATGGCGCTTTCCGTGGTGGGAGAGCGCGCGCTTTGGCTGAACCTGTCAGGACTCCCTGACAGTGAGTAACGGCGCATCGCGGGCGCGCCGGTGGAGCTCGGCCGGGCTCTCTACGGCCCCGCCGTCGCACTGATTCAACAACGGTGTGACGATAAGAGGAAGGAGGATGAAGCCTTCAAGCTTTGCCTTCCCATTAAGGCAGTCCCACGCCAGGCGCCCCCTGTGCGTTTGCCTAACCCACCGGCCACGGGGCGACAGTTTCATCAGGGCAAGGAAAAGCCCAGCAACAAACCACCCCCACGGCAACATAACCCAGCACCTTCAAACAGGCACTGGGGTAAGCCCGCTCCCGCCACGGCCATGGCCGGGAGACCTGCGAATTCCAACCCCACCGTCTCGAAACGCAAGCGGCCTGCTTGATGTTCAGCCGATGGGGGCATCGAGTCCATGTTCACGGGCCGCGAGCCCTTCGGACTCCCCTCCTTTTCTAGGAACCCCTACCAAGAGACCCAGGGGGTCCCGCGGATGGATCAGCTCACCGCCTGTCAAGACTGCCCAGCTCGTGTGTTCGAGAAATGTGTGTTTTCCCCCCACGTTCAGGGGGCCCTCTGTGAGGGAAAGTTTAAGCTCAGTGACACCACACTGCCCACACTCTGTTCCCCTCACGCTCTCAATAAAGGCTTCGGCCCCAGTGTTTGCCCAACACAAAACACAAAAAAAATATGAATCGAATGAATTCGTTTCGGAGAGAAAACCTCTCTCCGCAGAGAGAAATCATCTCACTGCAGAGAGAGAAAATCCCTCCAAACCCCTGCATGTCGCCTCTAGTGTGTCCACTAGATGGCGCCATTGCATCACAAATAAACCTGTTGGTCTCACATACCTCCGCTCTGGCCCGAACGGGAGCACTCGCGAGTCACGAAGCGGCTTGGCGAACCGTTTCAGCTCCCGAGTGGGTTACAGATTGCAATTCGCAGTAAAACCCCTGCATTTCAACGGCATTCTCTTTTCTCACACGGAAGATAACGCCTCTCACATTCTGAAAGAGGGAATTTCATCTCTCCTAAACAAGGGAGTGATTCAAGTGGTGCCCCCCAATCTGATAAACCAGGGTTTTTATTCCCGTTATTTTCTTGTCCCGAAAAAAGGCGGCTCTCTCCGCACTATCTTGGACCTTCGAGTGTTGAACAAACATTTGAGGAAATACAATTTCAGAATGCTGACACAGGGCACACTCGCCCGTGCCAAAAAACAGAACGACTGGTTCACATCAAATTTCCTCCGCACAGGAAGTTTCTTCGTTTCGCCTACCAGGGCATATGTTACGAATCCACAGTTCTTCCGTTTGGACTCAGTTTGAGTCCCCGGTCTTTCTGTCTGTGCGCGGAGGCAGGCTTAGCACCTCTGAGAATATCAGGTCTGAGAATCCTGACTTACATAGACGATTGGCTCATCATAGCCGAATCAAAGCAGAAGGTGTTGCAGGACACCGGCCATGTGCTCGCGCACATCACATCGCTCGGGTTCCAAGTGTGAGCAAGAGCAATTTCACGCCCAGTCAGAATGTCATTTTCCTGGGCTTGGAGTTGAACTCGGTCTCCATGCGAGCGCGTCTCTCTCAAGAGCGCGTTTGCTCTCTGATGAACTGTCTGTCGCAGTTCAGAGAAGGGTCGAAAGTGCAATACCGCACATGTCTCAGGCTGCAGGGTCTCATGGCTTCATCCACCCAAGTTGTGCCGTTGGGACTCCTGAGGATGAGGGCGTTCATGAAATGGCTTTTGTCACTACATTTCAGCCCCATTCGCGACCTTTGTTGCTCGTAAACAGTGACACGCGCCTGCTCGGCAGCCTTGCGCCACTGGGAGAGCGAAAACTTTTACGCACGGGGAACCCCTCTGGGGGCGGTTACGATGCGGAAAGCTGACGACAGATGCGTCCTTAACAGGCTGGGGTGCCACCCAGGAGGGCAGAACGGTGAACGGTCTGTGGCCAAACAGACTACGTTCAGCGCACATAAACTATTTAGAGCTTTTAACCATTTGGAAAGCTCTGAATCATTTTCTGCCTCGCCTGCAGGGACATCACGTTCTAGTACGGTGCGACAATACCACGGCTCTGGCTTATATCAACCATGCGCCCGTCTTAACTCCACACTCTAGCTTACAAGCTTTTGGTGTGGAGCAGACGGGTTTTCCTGTCGTTACGCGCAACTCACGTTCCGGGCATTCTGAACAGAGGCGCGGATCTGCTATCAAGGGGAAACCCAATCTACGGAGATTGGCGTCTTCACCCACAGATAGTGGAAATGCTATGGATGAGATTCGGACGGGCGAGCGTAGATCAATTTGCCTCGCGCGAAAACTACCATTTTCCTATGTTCTTCTCTCTAAGGGACATTGGTGCGCCCCTCGGGGTAGACGCACTGGCCCACCCATGGCCCAGAGTGCTCCTGTATGCTTTTCCTCCCCTGTGCCTGATAATTTCCACATTGGCCAGGTTGAGAGAGCAGGCCCTGTCTCTCATTCTGATAGCACCCAGGTGGCCCAAGGCACCATGGCTGGCGGAGATAATTTCTCTGTTATACGCAGAGCCGTGGCCCCTTCCCGTTCGCACGGATCTATTGTACCAAGCCAACGGGGAGATTTACCACCCCCAACCAGACATGGTGGCTCTCTGGGCCTGGCCCGTGAGAGGACGAACCTGAACGCACTTGGGCTTTAGCCGCTTGTCGTCGCCACTATTCAGAATGCCAGGGCAGTCTCCACACGGTCCTTATATGGCTGTAAGTGGCAAGTGTTCGAAGGGTGGTGCGATGGGCGCAGTCTCACATCTTATCGGTGCTCAGTTCCTGATATTTTGTGTTTCCTTCAAGACCTCATGGAAAAAGGGAGATCCTTTTCCACCATTAAGGTCTACTTGGCTGCAATTTCAGCCTGTCATGTGGGTTTTGAGGGCTCTACTGTCGGGCAGCACCCTCTAATCCGCAGATTTATGAAGGGTGCACGCCGCTCCTTGCCAGTCATCAGGAGAACTGTTCCGGAGTGGGACCGCTCCATGGTGCTGGAAGCGCTGTCTCAACATCCTTTTGAGCCTCTGGGGAGTATTTCCCTTAAGCTGCTGTCCTTCAAGACAGCTTTGCTCTTGGCCTTGGCATCTGCTAAACGTGTCAGTGAGCTACATGCACTCTCGGTTCACCCCTCGTGCACTAATTTCTCCCTCAGTGGAGAAAAGGTTTCCCTTAAGCCTAACCCGGCCTCCATGCCGAAGTGCTTCCCTGCGTTCACTTTGGAGGTGTTGGAGCTGTCCGCTTTTCACCCTCCACCTTTTACCTCTCCAGAGGATCAGAGGCTGAATGCTCTATGTCCAGTCCGTGCCATACAGGCATATATGACCAGGACCAACGCTTTCCGGAAGAGCGACCAGTTCTTTGTTTCATGGGCCCCACTGCACAGAGGGAGTCCCATATCGAAGCAACGCCTCTCACATCGGGGTGCTATAACTATGGCTCATGAAGCAAAGGGAGTGCAGCCCCCAAGGGGCATCAGAGCTCATTCCACAAGGGGCTTAGCTTCCTCTTGGGCTTTGTTTAGGGGAGTGTCACTGCAGGACATCTGCTCCGCTGCCAATTGGGCTTCTCCTCATACCTTTGTGCGTTACTACCGGCTGGATGTTACCAGAACCTCGGTAGCACATTCAGTTTTAGGGGTGGGGGCTTCTTAGCTCTTCCCTGTAACCCTGTTGGGAAAAAAACAATAAGAGTGAATGGCCCGGCTGGCCATGTTCATTCCTGTCACCAAACATTTACTTCCCTTTATGGGTATAAATGTGCCTTGGTGGGTTGGGGTTACTATCATGTATGTGCCTCATGCATCTTTCATGTCCTGCTTGTCCACAGCAGTTAGGTGTGGCGTCACCTTTGCAGGTTCATGATTAATGGACGTCACCTCCGAGGTGACCGTCTTTCTCTGGCTTTCAGAACCTCACTGTGAGTGTATTGGGCAATCGGGGAGCTCTCCATGTCTCTCCCATTGGTGGATCTCGAACACGAGATGATGAAAGAGAACAATAGGTTACTATCGTAACCCCGGTTCTGTGAAACATCGAGTGGAGAGATCCACCAGCTTTGCCCCGCTTGCCGCACGAGAAGCGAATATACTTACTGAGGAATAGCAGCGCGCCCAGCTGTTATATGCCCGTAGATAAGGGGGTGTGGCCTCACCTGCCATTGGCTGCGCGCTTCTGTCTGTCTAGCCTGACTTGGTGCAATTGGATGCTTCTGCAGAGGTCAGGTACGGATGCCCTTCCCATAGGTGGATCTCTCCACTCGATGTTTCAGAGAACCGGGGTTACGATAGTAACCTATTGTTTCATGTTGCTTGATAGCAATTTTAGCAACTAATATGCTATTGAACACACTATTATATATAGCCTATAAATAATATAGCCTAATAAATATAGTATAGCCTAATAAAATGAAATGTAAAAAAAAAAAAAAAAAAAAAAAAAAATATATATATATATATATAAAAAAATATATAGGCTATATTTTTTATATATATATATATATATATAAATATATAGGCTATATTTTTTTTAAGTAAATGGTTAATAATAAAGGCCTAAGAAATATTAAATTATGTATTACATGATTATGAAAATTAAATATTCATATAAATAATTACATGTATTAAATGTATTAAATTACTTAATAAATTAATAATACATTGTTTGATTATTTTTTAACAACTATAATTTTTAATGTTTTTTTTTTTTTCGTGCCAATACCAGTACTTTTGACATCCCTAGTTGCTAACATTTTTTATGCATTATGAGTGTTTTTCTTCTAAATGTCAATGAATTAATTCAGTATACATTTTAAAACGTAAAGTATAAAGTATTAAACTTTTGACATTCCAAGATGCTTTTATGCATGCATAGTGTTACGGGTATGTCGGCTAATTTTGTTATGTGTACAGCCACGAGTGGCACTGGAAAAAGAATCCACATCCAAATAAATTCAAATGAAGGGTGTGAATAGGGCGGTTAGAGGTTAATGTGGTGATAATTATGAATGTGATTTCCTCTTGGCTGAGAACCTGGAAATTGAAAGAAGGGGAGGGTTACGGTGTGATCATATCTAATGCATTAACTTAATGACGAGATTCAGACTCTGCCATTCTCATGCTTTATTAAACTCCACGCCGCTGTCATCTTTCTCGCCAATTTCATCCAGAGGTTGAATATGTCACTGCTTAACCAAACGCACACACTCTCTCTCTCCACCCATTTTCTCAATTGACTTCATCCTGACTAAGGTGCCATGTTTGTATATCTGTTTTTATTTTTCATGCTTGATTTAGTGGAACTGAAGTGTGAAAAAGGTTTACAGCTAACACGCAATGGTTGGAAATGCAATCGGGGAGGCTTCAAGGAATAACATAAGTAACCTTGGGAACTTCCTGTTTATGCCATTACTGCCGCTGAGGATGATGGGACTGGACATGGGTCACAGTCACCTCCAGTTCTGCGAGCTACTCTGATCTTAATGAACAGCCTACAGCCAAAACCAGTGTGAAAAGGTGTTATTTTATTGTTTCAGATAGGTATGTTGGAAGGTGAGATTTAATTCAAAAACACATCATTTAGATAAGGTGCCTTGTGTGCTGGTTAAGCTTTATAATGCTCATTTCAGACTACCTAAAATACATAAAATAAAGATGAATAAACAAGTGCAAGATTATGGCAGATAAAATTTAGGGAATATAATTTACAAGAAAACCACTCATTATGAATTTATATTCAGTTTAATGTTTAATACATGAAGTTATTTATAGACATTATTTCATTTATTACTCATAATTTCTTTAGTTTATTTCTTTTTTAAATTTCTGACTATTTCCTTGAATTATTACTGAAAAACTTGTAGAAATTTGTATTAATATTATCATTGAGGTTGATTTGACCAAGGATTACCGAACTATTCGACATCTGTCATAAGATGGTGCACTCATGAAGATCAAATCAAGATGGAAAAGAACTTGATACTGTGTGTATCTGCACAAGTGAAGTTTTGAAACAAAATCGTATGCATTTTTTTTGGCCCCTCTCTATGATGTATCAAAGCGATCAACGGGACTTTGGTTCTAAGCTCAAATACATGTTACCCGTTTCATTTGCTTTCAGTACTTTCCCTGTTTGCAGCTCACAAAATTTCCTTTTATGACACCATATCTGCAACTCTTTTCATGTAGAGGTCAAAGCAGCGCACAATGCTTGTGTTTTCAGAGGTACGTTGAAGCCCTGACTTACATTAAAACTATTTTTTCCCCCTTTATTTTGTAGTATCTTCACTGAAGTATTATTATTTGTATATATATATATGTTCAGAAGTGGCCACTGAACATTTGAGGTTTACCCACGTGGTTCACGTGTTGTTTTCCAGGACACTCATCAGATATAATCCGGTCCTAAACGGCGAATAGCAAGGCTTTGATTATTACAGCATGTTCTGACAACTCACTGAATTACTCTGAACCCTTTCAGTCAAAATTGCCTGCATTATGTGCAGTCATAAACATACAAATTGCACAGAGCATTTGTTTATTACCCATAAACCGAGACCCCTGTAGTGTGCATTCCACTGATGAATATGAATCCTCTCAGCCACTGAAGTTTCCTCAGCTACTCATTTACATACTCCCGTCTTACCTGAATGGAGAAGATCATTGGCGGTAACATCAGAGTACTTAGGTCTCCTGTAAAAAGCCAGGCTATATGTGTCATCTGGAGGCATTAGCCAAAAAGGCTGTAATGTTTAATGACACACACACACGCTCTCTCTCTCTCTCTCTCTCTCTCTCTCTCTCTCTCTCTCTCTCTCTCTCTCTCTCTCTCTCTCTCTCTCTCTCTCTCTCTCTCTCTCTCTCTCTCTCTCTCTCTCTCTCTCTCTCTCTCTCTCTCTCTCTCTCTCTCTCTCTCTCTCTCTCTCTCTCTCTCAGTTCCTGCCTTCTAATGAGATGGTCTTCTCTTTGCATGGATGAGAGTGCTTCAGTGCTGTTTTGACTGAAGTGTCTGTCACCGCTTTGGCCGGAATCACTGCTGAAAGTGCAGCATTAGCAGAAAGGCTCCTGGCATCATCACAGGTGGGATGTAGTGTGGAGCTGAAGGATGGGGGTCTCTAGTCCCACGCTTATGTTTGGTGACCGGTGACAGATGGCCCTACTTATACCAAGGGGTTATGCTGTTAGCCATCAGTATATGCATTTTTATACTCTCAATTCAGCAATGTACCTTTGATTGATTATCACAAAGTATAATGTTTCAGCACAGTATGCGTAAACGGGGACGCCGGAGGTCCAGTGCTCATTTTGGTGTTGTATTGGAGAGGATTTGCCTCTCTTAGCAGTTTCTTCCCAGCTCTTGAAATATGGCAGGCCATTATTTTGCAGCATGCTATTGGAGAAATGCATAACGAAGAATGACCTGAGAGAGATACATTTGGCTGGAATTAATGAAGACAGCCATGCATAGCCGTCACAGAGGAAGTTGACTGGCCACATGCGTCTTGTTAGCAGGAGGTTCAGGTGAGAGGTCAATTAAAGGCCTGCTGTCTGATAAGTTCACGTGTGGGTTATTTTAAGTGGAAGAGCCTGTTTTGCTGATTTGGTAACTATTTGTGATGGTTGTATACTGGTTGAAGTATATGGTTGAATATTTTGGCTTTGTGTTTGTTCAGAAAGAAGCTGTGCGATTGTATGATATTGCTGTTATACAACGTTGGAATAAAAACAAGTTAATATTGAGTAAATTACGTTTTAGACAATATTGCCAGTGTTTTGTTGCTGTATGGATCTTTTTTTAATACATAAAGACACTACTATGCCACTACTGGCATGGTGATGTAATCTACAAAGAGTATATGTATCTGTTACATCTTTAATAAATATATTGCTTAAAATAAAAATGTTATTTTAGAGCTTGGCCGGAGAAAATGTTGGCAGAGCACATACGTTCTGAAGGAAAAATCCTTATTGCTGACCTACATTATTAAGCATGTTTTATCTGTTGTAGAATGACGCCCACGCCCATGCTAGATGCAATGAAAAACTTGTCAAAAACCAGCCATCTTTCTTGCCTTTCCCAGGAGCTTTTATGAGAACAGGAAGAGAGAGGATTCCTACCTGGTCTGAACTGCACATTCCCACCTAGCATCTCCGCCACCACCTGTTCATTGAAGCAATGTCCCAGGAACATATGCTAAATGAAATTTACACTCCTCCTGCCCAGCAATGTTGGCACTCTGATGAAATCGATGTGCCAGCATTTCTTTTATTAAGAATTTTTCAGGCCTCAATTGTCTCTCACAGCATGACCAATGGAAAGTGGGAATGGAAGAGTCTCTTGTCTCCTTTGACTCTCAATTGATTGTCATAATTACAAAAGGTCTGAATCAATTGGCACAAATGAAAGTGATTTGTCGCCAGCTTCAGACTCAGCTAATTACATTGATTAGCACCAGTGATCTGGAGTCCATCCACTGTAGCCCTCCCTCGGATATATAATCTATTGCTCTATCAAAGAAAACATGTTCGGGGAAACACAAGCTCTGAGTCAAAAGTGCAGAGGCAGCACTTCCTGGCCAGGCGGCTCATTTGTCCAAAGCTGGACAGGTTACGAGTGCCACATAACTCCTTTTTCTTAACTAAATGTGCTATGTGCATATCATGCAAATCTGAATATACAGTATGTAACCCACTATGTTCCCTTAAAAGCATTTTGTGTAGAATAATATTACCAGTATTTAACCAGCATGGCTTGAAATATTGAGGAATATTATAAAGCAGGGATGTTAAAAGTACTAAGTAGACAATACTAAATTAAAAGCATTTTGTGTAGAATAATATAACCAGTATTTAACCAGCATAGCTCAAAATATTGAGGGATATTATTAAGTAGGGATGTTAAAAGTACTAATTAGATAATACTAAATTAAAATACTACCATGGTTAGAAAGGTCTGCCTTACTTTCTTTTTTTTCTGCAGGCCGCAGAAAAACCCAATAATCAGCCAAACCCGAGCAGGATGCCAGCATTTACGTTATATATAATTATGTTTTATTTTATTCATTTTCATTCTTATTTTATTTTATATTACATTACTTTTTAACTTTGTTTTCAGATTGTTTACTTGAATTCTTGAAACTGCTGTTAAATATCTATTTGATACACTAGCTTAATTTGTTTATTTTTTACATTTAGGTTTTTTTTCTATTTCTTTATCTTGTTTGGTTTTCTTGAATAATTACTTGAAATTAAAATAAATAAATAATGTATTATTGTATTTACTAATTATTATTTATTAATAATAATAGTATATTATTAATATTTATATAAATATGATAATATTATATTATAAAAAATTGACTGTGGTTATTAGAATAGTGAAATTGCCCTAACTCTTTGGTATTGTGACAGCCCTGTTGAGAGAGAAAATGAGTAGTGTGTGTGTGTGCATGCGTGCGATATTTAATCTGATAAATCTGTATTTCCTGTGTGGCTGCCCGCACCTGTCACTAAGTGAAGCCCAGACCTCCAGCTCAGGACATCTTATCTATCTGGCTCTTAATGAAGAAAGGGGAGCTGACACCAGCAAAAGGTTTAATTGGGTCACTAATTAAACGAGCTGCTGTGTCTGGCTATAAGGAATGAGAGGATTAAATAGTGACACAGGTAGGACAGATGAGAGGACCACTAAAGCCCCACGGCTCTATGGAAGGGCTTAGACATACCGCTGAATTAGATGGAGTCAATTATATAGACGAGATAGCCGCTGCTCTCGGTTTGAGAGTTATGTTGTGTTGGAAATAGGATTGGACTCATCTCAACAGGGAAATCTTACTTTTGATGCTGATAAGAATTCAAAAAACTTGATAACCTGCCCATCTAAAAAATGCTCCTTTTCTGATATAGTAGCACCTGCAAGTGAAACGAAGGTAGATGGATGCGTGTGGACCTAACTGGTGCATTATTGGGATGGGAATACAGAAGTGATTTACACTAAATTGTGTATTTTTTTTTTTAATGTTGAAAAACTTTCTTCTATCCTAGTTTAATATGAAGAGAACCGTAATTTATCCATGCATGAAAAACAAACCTGGAAAGGACTGCACATGTGCAATGACGTAGAAATGGCGTATGACGCTCAGAATGAGCTGCAGTTGTTAAATAAAATGTCATGAATGACTTGTGTTATTCTAAAATTCTCTTGCCACTCATCATCTGTGAAGTGGAGCAGAACAACTTCCCTTCAGTCCTCACTTCATACTCTCATCCACAGACACTTTATTTTGGGTTCGGGAAGGGGCGTTTTTACTGTTTCATAAATATAAGCAGCACGACACAACGGTTCATGTGCTTGTCGTCTCCTTATCAGGAAATAGATTCAAATTAAGTGTCCTCTTTAAAACATGGAGAAAAGTATGCACAGACAGCAGGGAAGTGTATATCTAAAATCTATTCTGATATGGAGCTTGTGACATAAATGTGCACATTAACCCGATCACTTTATTTATCGTTCGTGTGAACAATATGTTTGGATTCATCAAGAATGAATTCATTCATAATGAAACAAAATGTAAACCTAGCCAATGTGTGATAATTGTATATATTCCGATGTATTTTTCCATTAAGATCCATTGTCTGTAAAAATGTTTTAGACTGAGAAATGAGTGGAAATAATTTTCTGTGGTAATCAACAGCAAGCCTCAGGTGCTGTCCATAGTGTTTAAGTTCATTTTAACTTGGCATATTCCCATTAAGGGAGTTTATTTTCTATTTTATGTTCTGATAATGGTGCACCTGCCCATGTCATTCCAACGACTAAAGCATGTCCTTGGAGTCTGGGAGAAAGCAATTACATTTTTCTATTTCTCTCCTTCTCTTTCTTTTCCCTCCGTTCCACTTTTTCTTTTCTTTTGGCACACTGGCTTAACATTAGATCACATGTTCAGGCCCTTGGAAAACAGCGATCAATCTGCTGCAGCACCCTTCTTGCCAGAGCGGCTCACCGTCAATCACAAATAAATGAAGGCCCCTGAAATCCATCCAAGAGCGTTTGAGTGGAGCCCTTTGAGAGACTGGCTGGTGATGGCATCGTTACAACCCAGCAGCTGAAACCATGGTTCTGATTGGTTTTGATTACGTTGAGAGTGGGTGTATGAGATGGGCAAAATCCTGAAAAAAATCAATAAATATGTAATTAGAAAAACAATTGAAGAAAGGTTGAGAGAGTCGTGCACATGCATTTATTTATAGCACAATGTCACTTAATTTGCCCATCCAAAAAATTAAAGGTTAATTACACACTCTTCTCGCCAACGTTGCAATCGGTCAATTGATTCAGTCTTTTATAAAAGTGTAAAAGAATCTCTGAAATGGATCCAGTAAATGTTATATTGAATCTGTCCAATGAATGGGTACATTAACCTAATTTTACATGAATTTCTATAATCACAAGAGCTTAACTTCACCAGTGGTTATTTATCAATTGATTTGGTAGAGGAATTGGTGGATTCCATAATTAACACTTGCCCAAAATGCAAGTAAAATTGGCTTTGGCATTTTGCCGAGTGGATTAAGAAAATGTACCAAGCATAATGCATTTTACATTATCTTTATGTAAAACATTATTCATAATAATATTTAATAATTTGTATAAAATGGTTTGTTCTTGTCCTTGATTCTGATTGGTCAATAGCTGTGTTTTATTCACGATAAAACAGTGCTATGACCGCTTCACCCAACGGTTCTATGTATCACTACACAACACCCCTAGCAACCACTCTTAGCAACTTAAACATGTTCATTGAAGCTTATAGAGTATAGTTTTGTGAGAGATCAAGTAAGCGGGTGTACCTGCATTTACCGTAGATATAGCATTTTCCTTCAGGTCAGTCCTATATTCGTAATAAAAAATCCATTTGATTGTCTGCAGTGATATCTTGTCCTTTTAAAGGGGTTTTCCCATGCCCTGACACTAGTCATTTGTCAGTTGCGTCTTGCTTCTCCGTGTTCACAAGTTTCAGTCCTTTCGATATAAAAATCTTTTTTCTTCTGACTGACTCACTCATAAAGACTGTCTTTGCCGCCATCTAATGGTGAAATAATGTAACTTCTGTCTGTTGCTGTTCACGGTCAGGATGGGACTATTTTTTCCAGTGGAAGGAATGCTTTTAGTGATTTTACTTCATGAAAGTTGCATTGATACATATTTTTTGGCTTTAATATTTGTATTGTGTGGTAACCATTTTACAAGAGCAATAAGGTTCTCGAGTCTAGTGCTGTATCGTGCATAAGTCACGGCTGAAGGGTTTGCAGGCACTCCGCTAACAACGCCCGTGTCTTATTCACAACACAACACAGCCTCTCGTACATTATTGCTTATAATTTTTATATAATCTATACCACTAGTGACAAAAAAGATAATTATAAATCTCATGGCTGTTAGTTTCTCAATTCACTCTGTATTGGCAGGTGTGGACAAAAGATAAATTTGGTCCTTGAGAATAAATCAAATAACTCCCTCATTGGCTCTTGAGCACCACTGTTCTTTCTAGCCTTGTCCTAGTTCACCGACTTTCTTGTGGCATGATGGGTAGAGTCTCTGCCTCTTTTGCCCTAGTTCACCAGCAGTGTGGAGTCAGTAGGGGGGCCCCAGTGAGTCTGCCCCTCTTGCCCCTCTCTCACAGAGGCAATGGCTGCTGGGCTGCCGGTTTGCTGGAGCTCTAGAGCTCAGAGCGAGAAAGCGTTCCCAACCAGCGCTGCAGCTGGGCCCCCCTCCCCTTCCCCTTCCCCTGGACACCCCAATGTGCCCGCTGGCACTGCTCCCTTTTTCACCCATAGAGTAAAAGAGAAAGAACAGAGACAGAGCGAGAGATGTGCTTGAGTTACCCGAGGCCTCAGAAGCTCCTCTCTCCCCTTCACTGTGTTTCCAAAGTAGGCCAGCTCGTCCACATCAGTGTGGCACCGCCTGTCCACAGCCGAGTGGGACTCACTAATACACTCCACCAAGTGCACCTTTAAAGGGAGAATACTTCAATGACACCGCACTCTCAAAAAAGAATCATTCATTAACAAAGTGCTTTTTAATCGAAGCACATTCAATGGATGGAATTAAACATTCACTTATGACTGTAGAATAAAAAAGAGCCTTATTTTGATGTCGGCCTTGTCACTGTCAGGCTGTTAAGCATTCAGCCATGAAAACCATGAATCAAAGACGGCAGGAAGTGAAGTGTGTGGATGCAGAGTCTTCTTGCTCTGTCCTTGAGATCTCGTGTGTGTGTGTGTGTGTGTGTGTGTGTGTGTGTGTGTGTGTGTGTGTGTGTGTGTGTGTGTGTGTGTGTGTGTGTGTGTGTGTGTGTGTGTGTGTGTGACCGCACTGATAGAGTACAACAGCTTCAGAGGAGCAGGAAGTAAATCACAGGGTCAAGTCTTTCTTCCTGTCCGCGGGCGGGGAGAGAGAGAGACCGCCACACACTCGAGCCCTATTCAATAAAAACTATTTTCTCAGTGTCGACTTGTTTATTATAAACTGTTGGTCCACTCTCTATATATTTTTTCAGCCATGAACTGGTTTAAGCATTGACTGGTGTCAAAAGAACATGTCCACCTGAATTAATGCCCTATCCTTCAATACTTCAATATCCTTTAATAATTAGGTATCTCATTAAAAGATTAGTTCATCCAATAATTAAATTTCTGTCATTAATTACTCACCCTCATGTCGTTCCAAACCCGTTAGACCTTTGTTCATCTTCAGAACACAAATCTGTGAGCTTTCTCAACCCACATTGACTGCAACGTTATTACCACTTTCAAGGCCCAGAAAGGTTGTAAAGACATCGTTAAAATTTCGTCCATGTGACTAAAGTGGTTTAACCTTAAAGGGTTAGTTCACCCAAAAATGAAAATTAAGTCATTAATTACTCACCCCCATGCTGTACCAACCCCGTAAGACCTTCGTTCATCTTCGGAACACAAATGAAGATATTTTTGATTAAATCTGAGAGGTGGATCACTGCTACATAGGCTGCCAGAGGGAATGAAACTTGACGGCCCAGAAAGTCATTAAAGAACATGTTTAAATATTCCATGTGCCTACAGTGGCTCAACTATAAGTTTATCAAGCGACGAGAATACTTTTTTTCCGAAAAAAAACACATAAATAACGACTTTATTCGACTACTCCTTTTCTTCCTTGTGGGCCTGAGACGAGAGTTCAAGAGATTTCCACGACGCATGCGCGAGAACTGAACAAGAAGTATTAGAAGAAGAACGTCCTCTTCTCAGTTCTCGCGCATGCGTCGTGGAAATCTCTTGAACTCTCGTCTCAGGCCCACAAGGAAGAAAAGGAGTAGTCGAATAAAGTCGTTATTTATGTTTTTTTTTTTCGGAAAAAAAGTATTCTCGTCGCTTGATAAACTTATAGTTGAGCCACTGTAGGCACATGGAATATTTAAACATGTTCTTTAATGACTTTCTGGGCTGTCAAGTTTCATTCCCTCTGGCAGCCTATGTAGCAGTGATCCACCTCTCAGATTTAATCAAAAATATCTTCATTTGTGTTCCGAAGATGAACGAAGGTCTTACGGGGTTGGTACAGCATGGGGGTGAGTAATTAATGACTTAATTTTCATTTTTGGGTGAACTAACCCTTTAATATTATGAAGTAGTGTTGTCAAAAATATCGATATTTCGATAAATATCGATACTGAAATATCGGAACGGTACCAATACTAATTTCCCGAAGTATCGATACACCGATACTAGCCGAGGGGTCACTTTCACTTCTCGCCAAAGGCGCGTTGACAAACACGACACGTGACGCACTCGTCTCATTCGCTCTGGTTAAATAGCAAAAGTGAATGGGAAGATGGCGAGTGCGGCGCCGCGACCGGCTTTGGTTGATTGATAAAGAACACCGCGAGCGGGCATGCCGGAGAATAGCGCTGACACGTGTAAAAAAACACACCGCGAGCGGGCATGCCGGAGAATAGTGTGGACAGGGCACGCGCTACACACCGCGAGCGGGCATTTCGGAGAATAGTGTGGACAGGGCACGCGCTACACACCGCGAGCGGGCATGTCGGAGAATAGTGTGGACAGGGCACGCGCTTCACACCGCGAGCGGGCATGTCGGGGAATAGCGCGGAGACGCGCTTCACACTCCAATTTGATACCGTTAAGTGCTTTGACACAATCTGTATTGTTAAAAGCAATATATAAATAAAGGTGTCTTGACTTCATGCCAATCCATTGAGCATTGTTTCCGCGTGTGATGCACGCACGTTTGCATTTAAATCTGTTCATCAAATTACGTTAATGTAGGCTATTAACCAGCATTTATGACCGATGAACAATGCATTTGTTACAGTATATTTTAATCTTTGATTTACGTTAATATATTAACCAGCATTTATGACCGATGAACAATGCATTTGTTACAGTATATTTTAATCTTTGATTTACGTTAATGTATTAACCAGCATTTATGACCGATGAACAATGCATTTGTAACAGTATATTTTAATCTTTGATAACAGTAGGTAATAAAAAAACAACGGCTCATGTTAGCTCTTGTCCAATGAAATAATATTAACAGATAGAACTCAGGACATTTTTTCATGTAAAATATACCTCATTGTCATGTTCTAGACTTGTTATATTTAGCTTTAAATAAAAAAAGACCCCCTTAATATTGTGGCAGTTTTTTTCTCTGTGGTATCGTAAATGGTATCGAATATCGATATTTTTCAAGGTATCGTATCGAAGTTAGAAATTCTAGTATCGTGACAACACTATTATGAAGCAAAGAAAATACTTCTTGCGCACAAAAAACAAACAAAAATGTAATTCATGAGAATTTTATAAATATTATTTTGCCATTTTTATTATTCATTTTATTCCTTTTGGTGCCAAATAATGTCTTCACGGTTTTGGGGCCAGTGGTTTTTCTGGAGACTAGCTTGCATATTATGCTGCAAGTGATTATAATTGACATCGATGGGCCAAAAAAAAGTACATTCCAAAAATGTATTTAATGCAAAATACAGTTGGTAAAATACATAGCTGATATTAATTTTGATGGCTGTTTTTTTTAACCCATCAACCGCAGCTTTGGCAAAAAGTTTTAAACTTTGACATGGGATATTTTATTCCCTTCCTTCCTTCCTTTAACAGGGAGATGCTCTCTGCCATCCCTCCGAGCACCGAGCCAGCATTCCATTAACTTCTTTACATGGTCCGTCACGCTGCGCTGGTTTCACATCCCATGCTGATATGAGACCCTCTTGATGTCATTCTGTAAACATCGTCCTCTAATCTGCGTTGGAGGCACATAAACTGTAATCATAATCTTCTGTTGTGCTTTCCTTCCCAAAATTCTGCAGTCATGAAATTCCGAAGCGATTACCTTCACTTGTTAGCAGAGAAAATGGATGGTAATAATTATTATGATTACACTTTTGATTATATATAGAAAATTTTAAATAAGAAGCACATGAGAAAACGTAATTTCGTCCAACTTCAATAAAGAATGAACACTTTTTTTTTTACATCAGGCACTAAGATGCTAATTTCCAGTCGATCACTAATAATGCCAAGTAACACCATATATATTTTGACATTTGTAAAATTATAGCAAAACAAATAGGAGTGATTACTGTCAAAAGTAAAGCAAAATTGGAGTATATAACAAATTAACATTTTCAAACTTTAGATGCCCAAATATCAAATTTCAAACAGACCCCCATATATGATGATTTCTTTACAATACCCTCTTTATAAAATATAAAGACAGCTATATATTTTCATCTGTAAAAGCCCATTTATACACTAAAAAAAAATAAGTAAATAAATGTGGGTAAAATATTATCTGGAAAATGTTTACTCTGTGTTTACTTTAATTTGACACCCACCATTGCTGTTAGATGTACAGTTCGATGTATAAAATGAAAGAGAAACATAACTTGCATCTTATTTTATTTGTAAAACAATTGTTTGACAATTATTTATTTACTAATTTTATTTTAATATTTAGTTGTTATAC
This sequence comes from Siphateles boraxobius, assembly GCF_051911475.1. Lineage (NCBI taxonomy): Eukaryota > Metazoa > Chordata > Actinopteri > Cypriniformes > Leuciscidae > Siphateles > Siphateles boraxobius. The sequence goes on along the minus strand of NW_027508811.1, from coordinate 8,687,841 downwards.
CTTTTATTATTACTTTTATTTTTTACACAAATTTTCCCTGAGCCTAAGTTTGAAAACCCCTGCACTAAAACGCTCATAGAAGTCACATCACTCTTCTTTTCATGCAGAGACCCGGTGAAGCCGGATTAACTGAAAGGTTAAGACTGTGAAAAGAGTGTGAATACCACAGAATAGATTAACTAAAGAGCACTGAAACACACACACACGCACACATTTAAGTGCTCACCGTCCGTTTCAGCCCCGCTGAAGGTCAGGGAAATGGTACAGATGGCCTTTTGCACAAAATCAGCAACTTTTCCAAAGTGCGGTCAAATGCACACATATGGTATCAAAGTTGCTTGGCTGCCCCCCCACAACACATCATTTATTTCTTTTATTTTCGCTCTCCCCCTCTCTGTTTTTCCGGTCAGCTGTATCAGACACGTACACACACACACACGCAGAAACACACTTACATGCACTGACCTTCACACCCTCATAGAAAGTGACTTGTGTGTGTGTGTGTGTGTGTGAGAGAGAGAGAGAGAGAGAGAGAGAGAGAGTCCTGTACTATCCCTCCATTTTGCACAAATCAGCATCTCTCATGTCTTCTAACAGACGGCAGCTTTTTAAATACACTCTCTCAGTCTGTTCAGCCTCACATCTGTGATACATTTATGTCACAGAGCTAATTGCACCTGATACAAATTAGGGGATTAAATAAATGGTTTGAAATGGCACCACAATTTCGCCGTCTGTGAAGACACAAAGGCCTGGTATTTTTGAGCTTGCGGTGCTCCAGCTCCACAAAGTTGTCTTTGTACATGCAGACATGGCCTTGTGGAGAGTGAAAACGCATGTGAGTAAATTATTGGTCTTGGCGAAGCACTGCCACCCACAATGAGAACACGCTTGAGTTTATAAAGAGCTTTTATACAGGATGTTTATATACAGTACTTTTTGTAAAAAAAAGTACAATTCCCTCTATACCAACTACTGTGTAATCTGGTGGGATTTGTGTCTCAGGGAATCCGGTCTTTTTTTCTCGTCATGTCTGGCTCTTGCTTCATGCTGTTGGTTCATCTCTAACACCATCTGCTGAGTCGGGTGTCTCTCTCAGTGGGCTGCTTTCCATCAAAAAACTCTGCTTCACACACACCAACGCACAAGCAATCATCTAGCACACAGTGGCCGCCCAGTCCGGGAGCTGACTGACCATGCATGTGTGCGATTTTGTGTTCAGGCGTCTCTCTAATCAACTGGCAGGCAGAAATGGTAGGAATACTTGAAAAAAATTTTCCTGTACTAAAGTCTAATCGCTTACGGGGAAAAAGTGTCATCAGTAACCTGACTGAGATACCGCAAGATGAGTAACATCATCAGACTGCTTTTAGTTTCTCCTCAAGGCCACATGTGCAAATAAACAAAAGTGAGAAGTGATATCAGCTAGATGAGTTTTACTAAGCCAGCAAAACAATGTTACCAGTAAAATGGCGAAAGCATTTGTTGATATCAGAAACCACATGTTGAAATTTATTTAAAGACATGGTAGTCCAAATAATAATTATTTTTCCACATCTAGCAGGTGAGAAATTCGGTTTATAAAAGTTCTGAAGCATTGAAAGTTTGCTAAATAATTATAGCAGGTAGTAAAAAATAGAAACAGAATAAGAACAAACTCTAGGTATCGGAAGATATTTGAACAATTTTCTTTATCTTCTGCCCCCTGGTGGATGACCCATGTTCTTCATGAAGTAAAAGGACTCTGATGCATTTTGCGATGTCTTTTTGTAATTAAAACTTTTGCTGATTGTGATAAAACAACAGCAAAAATATCTTTATTTAATTTCACTATAGCAGTGTGCTGATCATACTATTAACAATAATTAATATTGCTTACTAAATCTGTACTTATTGTATCAAAATACAGTAAGAACAGTTTAATATTGTAGAATTGTATTTATTCCTGTGATGGCAAAGCTGAATTTTCAGCTTTATTACTCAAATCTTAAGTGTCACACGATCCTTCAGAAATCATTCTAATATGCTGATTTGGTGCTCAAGAAACATTTATTATCGATGTTGAAAACAGTTGTGCTGCTTAATATTTTTGTGGAAACAGTTTTTTTGATAAATAAAAAAGTTCAAAAGAACAGCATTTAGACAAAATCTTTTGTAACGTTATAGATGTCTTTATTGTCACTTTTGATCAGTTAAAGCCATGCATTCATTTCTTAAAACAGAAAATCAAATCTGACTCCAAACCTTTGAAGGTTAGTGTGTGTATATATTGATCTATTTATTTATAACCTGGTTTCTTCATTTGTTTGCATTAAATAACATTTCTTTGTCTAAATTTAGAAAAGAAAAGAAAGAAAAGTTCAATTTTCAATTACAAAAAAAAATAATCTTTAGCCAGTTGTAAGTATATTCTTAAATTCAAGACATCATCGTTCACAACAGATGTGAAAAATGATGGATGTTTTGGATGGGAAAGAGTAAGGTAATGCTCATCTTTACAGTACCGTAAGTCTCTCTTAAGCACAGTTAATGATTCATATAAAAAGTCCAGTATGGCCCGTATATCTGTTTCTCCATCTTTATCACTGCTGTTCTAGCCGGTTTCCTTCTACTTCTTTCATTTAGTGGTTTTGCTAAACCCCTGTTGATTTGGCAAAGCGCCTTTGTTCCTCGCTTTTATGGCAGTCAGTCAGGCTGGACTGTTGTTTGTTTTCGCTCAGGGCAGGGATCATCTTGTGTTCGCTGCCTGTCAGGAACATCAGAAGCCGTCTTTTATTGATGTGTAATTGTTGTAATTTGAATGGGAAGATAAGACACAGCAGTGTGCGTAAGCTCTGCTATCTGAAGGATGGCACGGAGAGAATGAGGAACATATGGTTGGAGTTAGGCTAGGGAATGTAAGAAACCGGGTACAGCCAGTCTTTCTGCGGGGAATGAGGATATTAAAGAAAGAAAGAGAAGGGGGAAAAAATAGCGTCTGAAATTGAGAAACGTGATATCAGCTCAATGAAAGGAAAACAAAGTTCTTTCAGCCTCCAGCCATTCCTGTTATTAAAATAGTATCAGGGTTTTATTGAATTTAACATGTTTAGGTTAGCAGACGCGTAAAGGCCCCTGACGGTTCAGGTTTGAGCAAGAATTCCTGTTGAAAGCTGTGCAAGACCTTCAGAGATTACCATCGACAATTTTGTTTTACATGCAAAACACTTTGAGTCTTGTGTTTGTCCATGAACATGACAACCATGTATGTTTGTGTGAATGATAAATGGCCTGCTGCACCTATTTGTGTTGTGTACATTTTTAAAGGTGTTATGGGTGAGATTTCTCCTCAGTATCACATTATTCTGCACCTCTTTATCAAATAATCCTGTCATTTTCCAGCGCATTGCCCCCGTTAAGCAGACAATTAGCAACACGCTTCTCAGCTAGCTCCTGTACGAACTAGAAAACGGCGTCGGAGAAGGTTAATGCCACATCACAGGCATGAAAGCGAATCAGTGGCAGGCGTTCATAAGGGACTCTTTGTTTGTCTCTCGTCACTTATCAAACATTATGACTGTGAAAGTGGTGTGAAACCCAGTATTAAGATGGCAGGGGGGTGGAGCCGTCGATTACAGTAGCCGATAACATGAAAGTTTGTCGTGCCTTGGAGGTAAAGGCTAACTGTGCCAATTAGCATCTGATCGCTGATACACAAGGATAGGAAGATTCAGATCAATATTGAAATATAAATACGTTATATATTTATGTTATATCATTGGAATGATTAAAACGTTAAAATGTTACAAACTGAGGAATTCATTTTTGCCTTCCTTTCTAGCATAATCCAAATGTCCTGACTTAAAACGTTTTTACATACTACTTAAAATTTACATACTACTTAATCTATTCCTGTGTTCATAAGTGTCATATTTATAATCCAACTTCAGCTCACACTGCTAATTTGGAGCATTTGCAGGATTCCCCTTCGCCCCATTACTCTCACTATTTGCAAACAAAGTTTAGTGAATGCATTGACAAGGTTAAGAGAACAGTGAGATGACTTTAATGGCCATTGCGTTCTACTCTTTTTTTTCTGTTATAGGACACAGTTGTTCGGTATTAATGTGACCCACACTCAGCAAAACAAACCCAACTCCACATTGCCTGCTCAAGAAATTCAGTGGAAACCTTTATTCTCAAGAAAGGGTTAAGGGTGAGCAATGTAACCATGTTATTTTCTCTGAAATCTACACTCGCTCCCCACAGTATGAGCACTGGAGCCAAAGGGAATGAATGGAAACACATGAGCTGCACTGCAATGCAGATTTTGCTGCATTTTAACCACAATACACTTTTGAAGGCCCTGCCCCTGGCCATCTGTAATGAAGACCTCTTTCACTTTATGGTGCATAGAGGAAGAGGAAGGTTGACGCAAACTTTAATGTGTTGTCTTAAAAGAAGGTATATGGTAAATGTATTGCCTCTTTTTGTACAGTTATGGCAATGTGTACCTGATGGATGTCCAATTGTGTCAGTAATATTTTTTGCTGCTTTATGGAAATGTTTTTGTACTGTACTTTTAGGGAAACCAACATACAATTTGTTTTTGCCTTTTTTATAGGAACGGTAGATGATAACATTAATGTTGTTTAGAACTTTGATGTTACAGGAATAAAATATTAGAACAATTGAGTGTGTTTATATGTGCACCAAAGCGCTTATAATTATTAAATTTAGCATACTCTAAAAGCCAATTTGTAAGGATTTTTACATGCTAATCGATTTAGCAACAATGAAAGGAAACTTGGTCATGTAAATGCAGTTATTGTGCTGCAGAGCAGAGGCTTAGGAAGATGCAGAAGTGAACATTGTATTTTTCAGTTAATGTAAGGGACCCATATGTTTATCTGTATTTATGTGTTTTGTTATTGTGGCAGATAATATACTTTTAAAACATTTACAACATATGGCTATATTTTGCCTGTGGTTTAGTAGGTTATTCGATCAAAACATTGAATGTATCGTTTCTTGAGCTCTTTAGCATAAACACTTGTTCAAGTACCCTGTGATCTGGACTCCCATTTTTATGTCCAGAGGTGAAGCTTACATCCTTTTGAAAGAGGTTCATCCCCACACATCTTGGTCTGAGGCCCAAGCTTTGTTTAGTGCTCATGGCCCCTGAGTGACCCCTTGCCACCTGTGATCATGATGCCAGTGACATGGACAGATAACTAGAGAGCTGGACTCCCGCAGGGACAGTCCTGGTTAAAGCACTGTGAAATGTAATCAAATTAAATAAATAAAAAATACAAAAAACATTGATTACAAGAAGGAAGGGAAACCATCCTACCAGCTGTGGAAAAAAATGCACCAAACTGGACCAAAATGCTATAAAAGACAAGCTGTGGCATTGACAGTAGAAATATGCAAAAATATTTTTAAAGCTGACTCTGAAGCACCTATACTACATTTCTCTGCTCATTCCGTTAGCCAATTTTACAGAATGATATTTGCCGATACCAATAGTTTGATTTTCTTAAGTAAAAACTCTCCCAACTAATGTTGTAAACTATACAGGGAACCCTCTCATTTTGTACATTGCTGTAATATTAGAGGTTAAAATTGACAACAGAGCCCAAAGTATTATATGATAACTGATATTGATTTTCAAATATAATAATTACACTCAAATAAAACCTGCATGTATACTGTTTGTATACAATTCTGATGTACATAAGGTAGTTTTCATTCACTCTGAAAAATAATGTGTTGGCTCAAAAAAAGAGTTTTGACCACTTTGAATGCAATTATTTTCAACTAACAAACTATATTTAGTTACAGGAATTAAGTTTTTTAAATTTAAGTTGATTACTTAAAACATTAAGTCACTCCAACTACTTGAGTTGTAGCCCTGGAACCACAGCTATCATAGCACATGTATATTTAATGAACAAGTAAGATTTTACTTGACACTGGCATTACTGCAGTCATTGCTAATAGAGTCAATGTAGTGTTTACCTTCATGTCATTACTCTTCAGCACAATGGTAACCACAAACAAATTACATTGTAAAAACATAACAATATTAAACACTACCAGGTTTTTCCCATTACTAAAAAAAACACAGAAAATAACACTCAATTTCAACACTTGATCTCCTTATCCAGTCCCAATTTCCAAAGTTATCAATAATTTCATTAGTTACTAATTATTCATTAGTTACTAATTTCATTAGTTACTTCAACTTAATTTACAAACCAATTAACGCAGAAATTTGAGTTTTAATGACACACAATATTTAGTTATGTAATGATCAACATTATTATGTCCAGCATTTTTTAAGGACCATTAGGGAATGGTTGACCTGTTGATAAACTAGTCAACCTTACTAATCGACTAGTAAATTGTTGTGAACCATCCCTACTGGACAGCATTGAGTCACAGAGTCACAGCATTCTGTAGAAGCAGCAATTATTGTTGTAGCCTACTCAAGGATGACAATCCAAGTGAGGACAGTGCGGTCATTGCTACATTCCATCATGCTGTGCATGCAAGACCGATCCTTTCTGAGGGCAAAAAAGAACGAGTGCAAATGGCTGTGCGGTCACTCTTTTATTACCTTTTAACGGATTATAATTGTGTGCTAAGTGCTCTGTCTGCTGTCCCTCCCAGATGGAAGTTGAACCCTTAATCCTTGTTCTGGAGGCCGTCCCACTGCTTTGGGTGGAGAGGTTTCCATCAGCATTTTGACTTGGTATCTGAAGTCTTGCACACACAGAACATATACCCGTAGGATGTCTGTAAACGTCTTCTGACAGCTTGGCAGGCCGCTGATTTTTTTAACAGTCTTTATCCTTGTTTTAACGATGATGTTTGAAATTCGACAGCTCAACACTTTGGAAATGCTTTTCCCCCCTCTAAAAGCTGGCAGATTTAGTCGATTCTCTCCGATTAGAGATTGCCAGATTTTGATACTTCAAATGTGAGATGCTTGCTTTTTGGACAGCATTTTCTTGCTTTCAAGCAGGAAAAGCTGGCATAGTTGTCGTTTTTTAAAGAGACTCGTCTTGATTTTGTTGTAAATCCATGTAACGAGCTTGCTAAGTTTGAGTTAAGATTTTGAATTGAGACACTTTCCCTTATTAAATATGACAACCTGTCTCATATTCTCAATAAAGTGATTTGTTTCCGTAGAATGATAATTCCTCCAAAATAAAAGGAAAATGTTTAATGAAAAGGACATTAAAGTATGGAATAAGTGACAATAAGTATATAAGGGCTATTCACAAGATTTCTTGCACTTTTCATCCAAGCTTCTGTTGTTAATTCCAAAACATAATTTTAGAGCTTGTAACAGAGACTTGCGTCATTTATATGCAGATTATTGTAGTTATTAGAGAGAGAGATTGACTGATTAAGGTTGTGAATTAACTGTCCGGCTCTTACCAGTGTTCGGCAGCAGTGTCTTTATTTATTAATAGTAAAGCTGTAAGTTGAACTGCTTCAAGAATAGCGATGTTACCACCTTGTTACTGAGAAATGTCATGTAGCTTTTCAGTTGTGAAGCTTTTTAATGATGAAGTCACGTAGTAGTGCTGAAAACAAGTTTCTGTGCACATCATGTATGTTTTCGTGTTTGTTTGTTTGTTTGTGTGTGTGTGTGTGTGTGTGTGTGTGTGTGTGTGTGTGTGTGTGTGTGTGTGTGTGTGTGTGTGTGTGTGTGTGTGTGTGTGTGTGTGTGTGTGTGTGTGTGTGTGTGTGTGTGTTTGTACTGTATGTGTTTGTACTGTACAGTATGTGTGTGTTTGTAGGGTAGAGAAAGCGGGAGAAAGAAAGGTTGCTTTCCATAGATAATTAAATGTGATTTAATGGGAAAATCATGGAAATATATATATTTTTGTTTATTTATTTGCATGGTCAGTGTCTTTGTGGGTTTTGAAATAGCTACAATAATTGGGCGAAGGAATATGGAACTGTAATACAGTCAAGACCTGCCTAGAACTACTTTAGATGTGTTTCCAGAAAAACACACTTTAGAACGTTTGTCAACCAACCAGAATCAAGCATTCAACAGCCTGTAATGTAACATAAAATAATAGAAGTAAATCCTGAATTTAATTGTTTTTTTACTATTTTATTTAGAGTTGAATTCCAGATTTGTCTGCCCTGTAATTAACCAAAAGATCTGACTCAAAAGAACAATAGAACTACTTCTCTCATGAATACCTTAAGTTTTGCTATGTTCCTCACACAAATCTATCAGATTGCTTCAGACGACATTAAATATAACACACAGGTAGCTTGAATCAGTTTTTGACACTTTGTTTTGCCTTTGGAGCTTGACAGACAGTTTTTCAGTTCATCGGAAGTCATACAGGTTTGAAACAAAGTTATCTTTAGTTTCTTTTTTTGGGGGCTGTTTCTTTAACAATAATCAAATTATTGCCACATGAGTTCAGAAGTGTTTCCATCCCATCATCATTGTGCAGTCATTTCCTCTTCATATCTGTCAAAGAAAATAAAGAGTTGTTCCTCTAGACTGCAGTCTATGATTCTACACTTACTTTTTCCCCTCTGGGCATCTGGATTATAAAGAAGGTTACTATGTAATTTCCTGCCTGCGTGACACGGGCTGCAGTGGGTAAAGCTGTCTGCTGACCTGCCCGTCTCCCCTGATCTGGAAGTCTCTTACAGTGCCAGATCCTGCCATCTGTCTGTGTCATGTGCTGCAGATGCCAACGGATGGGCACCATGCAGACTGGTATGGCAACCCGAGGGCAAACAGCATGTATTGACTGATCAGCACCACAATTGAGCAGAGTCGCTGTGTTTACAATGATTTTGAAGTTAATTTATTTGTGTGTGTGTGTGTGTGTGTGTGTGTGTGTTTGTGTGTGTGTGTGTGTGTGTGTGTGTGTGTGTGTGTGTGTGTGTGTGTGTGTGTGTGTGTGTGTGTGTGTGTGTGTGTGTGTGTGTGTGTGTGTGTGTGTGTGTGTGTGTGTGTGTGTGTGTGTGTGTGTGTGTTTGTGTGTGTGTTTGTGTTTTTGTTTGTGTGTGTGTGTCTGAAGTAAAAATAGCCTGGTGAAAAAATCTGCTGTGCGCGTATTGCCAGAAAATTAAAATTAGTATGCCCTTAGTTGTCGTGTTATGCCCGATGGTTATCCATTGTTTACTTTACCAGCTTCAGTTTTTTGAAAGATTTTTTTTATCTCTCTTGTCTCACTGGAATAGCATTGTTAGCCAATCAAGGAATTAACAAAGGATCAGTGTTGCAACATTGGAGATGAGAGGAAAAGATATAGCAAACCCAAAGAAAACAGCACAGAGGCTACAGAGATAACCTAATGGAGATCAACCGCAAGGATGTTCCCTTCACCTGCACACATGCGTTTTGGATGGGAGGAAAGAATTACGTTGTGGTTGGAGTGCCCCGACAAACACTGGCCTGGATTGAGTTACGATTGTTTTTTCTTGAGGAAGGAAAACAACATAATTGGACCTAATGTTTTTTGTCTGTGTCCAAAACTCATGTACTTGGTTTGGCCCTTTTTTTGCCTTAGGGACATATCACTTTTAGAGAAGTTGCAATACAAACATTACAAAAACTTGCTTCCATCCTCCTACCAGAACTTTGAAGTTATTTATTTATTTTCATATATTTCACCATTTTAAATAAACTTTTGTGGACCAGGGTGGAGAAGAAATTCCATCTCATGAATTGAAAGGGTTTTAAAGGGGTCATGAACTGGCTTTTTAATTTTTTTTATATAGTTGTCTGAGGTCAACTTATGACGTTCGCTTGGTTTTCGCATTCAAAAACATCAAAATGAATAAGTAATAGGCTATTTTCTGCCCTAGTTTTGAGCCTAGCTCAAAAACGCTCGGTTTTTATGGGCGTGTCGTATTGAAGACTTGGAAGTAAACGCCCACTACTGTGAGTGGATCTCGAGGTAGGCCTATGTTATTTAGCTATGCGTGTAATGTGCGAATCGGTGGGTTCGGCTAAACCGGCCATGTTGAAGTAGGCGTTGATCTTCTTCTGCTGGGGTGGTGTTTTATCCTCTTTGTCGTCATAGTTCCCCACTTTGAAAAACGAGTCGTTTGCTGAGCCTGGTGTCAATAAAAGGTTTTATAGGACTAACAAGGACGTTTTCAGTTCTGAAACGTACAGGATATTCTTAGAATATGATGACCTCTCATATGTCAAAAGCTCAAGGAAAATTTGATTTCTCAGTTCATCACCCCTTTAATTCCAGTATGAAATCTCTCATCGACTTTTTTACTTACACGTGATCATCTTTGATGACATGAAACTGTTCAATGCATTAAAAAAAGTGTTTGTTTTTGTATTTATCTTAGTCTGTATTTTGAATTTAGGGACGCTGCTTATGCTTCACAAACCATCAGAGTCGGTGGAATCGGATACGTTTTCCAGGTCACGGGTTTATGAATCAAACTCGTCAGTTGTTCTCCATCACAATCCACTATGATGGCTTACATGCCTGTGCCCTGTGCCCTTGGCATTATATCTGATTACCAAACCTGAAAACCAGAAGGTTCAAGGTTCCTCTCAAAAATGGATGACTCCTACCTGCCTCGCTGCTAGGTCAGAGCACTGAATGCCGTTTTTCAGATTGTTTCCCAGACGTATGATGTGGATCAGGTGTCAAATGTTTGAATGAAGAATGGGAATCTTTATGCAAAGTATCCTAAGGGTAAATACAACATGATTGCAGCCATCTATATCTGGCCTCCATGGCCACATCCACTTACTTACACAGTTGCTGTGGACTAATAACCTTGTTCTTCCATCTATATGAATGTTTTCCTCTGTAGAAGACGAGGATAGGAAAGCAGCTGTCATCTGCATCTCACCAAGATGTAAAATGTGGCTGTGTGAGGAATAGCTATTAAATAAGCCAGAATGTTTCCCACTCAAATTTATGTTTATATTTGTATGACTGCACATGCGTTTATACAGTTCACTTGTCTGGATGTTATGTTTTATGCCTCCTTGGCGCGTTGCTGATGTGTCAGAGTAGAAATCCAGGATTGCTCATTTTTTCAGCATCATTGTAGAAATGCTGTGCTCCTGAAAGCAGCTGTTATCAGGGGCAAACCACAACTAAATCTTTTGATATGATGGTGTTTCTTTAGCGATGGGCAATTTTTGCCCTGCGGACTTTTAAAAAAAATTGTCTTTTTACACTCTCACAAATGTATTACATTTACAAACAATGTTAAATAGTGTATATACAGAGCAACTTTTTTCTTCTGAAAACAACACTGTGTCATTTCCACATATTAAATAATGTATTCAGTTTTCCAAGAATTCTGTGATGGAAATTGCATTTTGGACATTTTAAAAAATGGCAGAATTCTTTGCTTGCTTAGACTAATTTCACAGCTAGTATTTTGTGTATACGAAATACAAATATATTTGCACACTTTTAGTATAATTTTACAATTGATTAGAAATGACAAGTGATATTTTCTCTTTGTTTTCTTCACACGTCACCTCTTCCCTCATATTTAATCTCTAGCATGATCTTCACTGACACTGTTGTCTCCTTGGTAAACATGCATTCTGACTTAAAAAAACTTTATTAGGCGTAAAATTATTAATTAAATTATATACAATATATGTAATTATTTATATTTTATATTTTTATAATGGATTTGCATAGAACATGATTAAAAGTCTGGTCTGTCTCAATAAGGTTAAAACAAAATATATACATAAAAGGCATTTAGCAGATGTAATATTAGACCATTAACTGTCACTTAAAATATTGTTTTCCTCAACCCATATAAAAGTAGCACATAAAAGTGGCCAATATTGAAGGAACACCCATAAGTCTCAGTACATACACACATATATATCGTTTGAGTTTTTCAGCTGCCCCCTCGACGACATCTTGTAAACAACATCTTATGCACAATTTAAGTGAATAAGATAATTGTACCATGTGAGGGACACTGTCAGACTGCATGCCACTTGCTATGTCATAAGGTCAATGCAGCTGAGTCAATTTCAGCAGCGTTCACCACTGAGCTCTTTTATAATATTCCATTATTCCCCGCTGTGGCGAGTTACTGTTCTATCTGTCTCAGTATGTGTGCGTACATGTGAATTGACATTCATTATGGATGTGCTTGTCCTAATACAGGCCATGCATGAAAGCCCTGCCTGAAATTTGATACCGTTTTTTTCCTTTCTTCATCCCCTTTGGACACCGTGACCCACTTTGTCGGCAGTTGGCACTGAAGACGGTTTGAGGGTGTCCACCTGGATTTAGTTAAGGGCTGTGGAGTCGACTCGTCCCCGCACACACAGGCCCACTGTTTCTCCCCGGCCTCCCCCTGCCTTACTGGCATTCTGCCACACTTTCTGTTTAAAGTGGCTGTTTGCCAGGTAAAGATGAATTACATTTAATTATTTTACCACTGATGCATCAACAGGGGTTCTACTTATAGATCTGGGGGTATTAAGTTAGTGCGGTATACTCTCAGTGGAGCCGGAGAGAGGATCATGACGGAATATGTGCTCTTCTGTCTCTCTCTCTCCCCGTCCCCCATGATGAGGGCCCCAGCACCCACTGGCTCCTTCTACCACTAGCCTAATTATTCCCCCGATGTGGCTTAACACTATGTATTTATCAAGAACATTAATTAGTGTCTTGGGTACATGGTATGATACTAAGGGATATAGCTGATGTTCCTGTTTATCAGAGGTTTCGAAAAAGGAGTCAGGAGGGACGAGGAGTGGACTTATTTTTGTTGTTTGTTTTAAGCATTAGCATTCTTTTTTTATTAGCATAAAATGTCCTCACTAACTGACTGGCTCAGCCAATCAGAAACGCTCTCTGCCTGTGAAACATCATACACGTAAGTCAGGGTTGTAAAGTACTTCATTAGTAAACTTATATTATTTTAGGAAAGTTTTACTTTACTCAAGTACTACCGAAATTGGGTAATTTCAGGAAATTGTCTTTTTTACTCCTTAACATTAAATTTAGACCAAAGTACAAATTAAATACAGTACAACTGTTAAAAAGTTCAGTGTCTGTAAAAGTTGTCTCTTATGCTCATCAAGGCTGCATTATTTGATCAAAAACACAGTACAGTACAGTAACATATTGTGAATTATAAACATTTTAAAATAACGGTTTTCTATTTTAATATGTTTTAAAATATTCCTGTGATTATTCCAGTATTTAGTGTCACATGATCATTCAGAATTCTTTCCAATTCTAATTTGAAGCTCAAGATTTCTTATCACAGTTGTGCTGCACAGTTATTTTTTTCTATTATTTGATGAATAGGAGTTCACAAGAACACTTAAAATAGAAATCTTTTGTAACATTATAAATGTCCTTACTGTCACTTTTGTTAAAAGTTTAATGTGTCCTCTAAATCTCTTCAACAACAACAGGCAAAAAAAAAATCTTACTGACCCCAAGCTTTTGAACAGTAGTGTGTGTCATAACTAAAAACACTATTCTTACAGTTCAGGTTAAATTCTATACTCAGTCTCTGTGGCGTGTGTTTGATTACCAGAAAAATATTTTAAATCATCCCTCAGTTTGTAAAAGAAAAAGAACAGAAAATCTGTTTACATTTTTGCTCTTACAATAAAAGCCTAACAGGCAAGACAGACAGATGGTTCAAAAGCTGAAATGTGAAGCTTGTATTTTTGTTAAAGCACTTTCATTTATTTTTCAGTTTGTTATTCCAGCTGTAAAGTGTCTAAACCAACTAGGAGGAGGAATTCTAGTTATGTAATCCCTGTGGGTTCCCGAGCTTGTTCCAGTCCAACAGTGCTTTATGAGCAGTGACTTTTTTATTTACTTTTTTTGAGCATGGTTGAAAGATTGTATGCATCCTTATTTGGAGACTGTCTGTCCTATTTAGTATGTGAGATTAGATTTACAGCATCTGGGTATGCAAGATATGATAGTACCTTAAAAATAGTGGATTTCAAACTTGGCAGGTTTGGTTTGATTAAAATGAACTCTGGTACAATTGCTCTGTTAATGCTGTTCTTTTGAATAAGTGTGAACGCTACCATCTGAACCTTGGTGCGCACCAAACAAGGTGACCGAGACCCCTGAAAAGGTCGGCTCTCAGTCCACTTCCAAACAAACTGGTGCGGTTCGACTGAAATATGAATGCAACATAGACCAAAGACATTTAAACAAACCAAAAACCAAATGTTATGTCAAAATTGATCCTAAGAAGGACATGTTAGCTCAAGCTTACCTGTTTTTTCTCGCCATTCTCGTTAAATTTCGGTACAGGCATCGGAAGAGCCATCTCCTTGCAGCAGATCTTATGTGTGCAATGAAGGAATTCCTCACTGGTTTGAGTCTTTTACACATTTTATAACCTCTTTATGAGTTCTCAGCTGGTATAAATACCATCATATATACAAACATACAACAAGCGCTTTCAGCCCAGCACACAGCATTGTTTTGGATGTTCAGTAAGTGTGTTTTTTGTTGTTGTTGTTGTTGTTTGTATCTTAAGGTTCACTGTTAAAAATGACATGTGAACTCTAAGCGAACCAGGACTAAATGTATCCTTTTCTTTTTTGGTCCGGACAAAAATTGTGAACACGCCCTTAAAGTACAAAATTCTTTAAAAGGAAAAAATTATAATTCTCTCACAAAACTATAATTTTGTGTGAGAAAATTATAATTTTCACACAAAAAAATATATAATGCTCTCATCATTTACTCCATAACCTTAAAAGAACGTTGGGATTCAAAACATTACACCTCACTGACTTTCACTGTATTGACAAAATGTTTTATTTTGTATTTCACAGAACAACATATTTTTTTAACTATCCCTATAGATTTACATTTGTGTATCTGGCTTTAAAGCAATCGCCAATCATTTATATGTTGATATGTCTCTCTGTCTAGTTTCCACCTTTTTTATATTTTGGCACATTGCTATTTTTGCTTTATAAATATGTATGAGCATTACTACCTTTTAGCTTGTCTCAGTATTGCTGTCACAAAGTGTCACCTTCCCAGAGTACGTGTTATTCATTAAGGATCTCAATGTGTGGAATCACACTTGTGGTGTCTGGCAAAACTGGCATTCATAGCTTGAAAAAATGTGTTTTTCTTAGCAGTTGGTTACAAAGATGGTTCCACCGGCCAGCCAATGGAAAACTCTGCCGGAGACGTCTAGGGAAATCGATTTTCTCAGCGAGACCCGGACTGAGACAGATTCGCTATTGATTAGGGAGTTCATGGGGTAGTCACAGCGAACTCAGGGTGTGTTAGTGAAATGCTCTTAGACTGGATGCTTCATAAATCGCACACAAACCACCACGGCATAACACCATTTCAGATACTCCCAGGATTACTCCTCCCCCGCGTGCATAAACTGCCCATCAAACCCGCTGAAAGCACTGTGAAAACTACAGCCTGTTTCTGTCACCATCTGACAGGAAATGGCTTGACATGTCGAGCCGTCTGAGGTAGTGCTCGAAATTAAATATCGAGATCAGCCGATGGTGTCTCGAGACCTTTGAGGTCTCAGATGCTGTTCTTTTAAGGAGCTGCACCTGTGTTTGAGTCACATGATCCTGTGCTGTGTTTATGACATTACTGTGCTCAGACCAGTAAATGAGCTGAATGTGTCTTCTCTCAACTATTCTATAGCTGGCGACGAGTTAAGCAGTGAAATCCATATTACTGAAGGTTAAAAGGTCCCTTATTCAAACGAGCTGTCATTAAAGAGCTCAAAGGGATATTAATCAGAAATTAGATTCAGTCTTCCATTAACTGCATTATGTATCTACATCGGTTCCATTTACTTTATGGGTCTCTTTTGAA
Source organism: Siphateles boraxobius (assembly GCF_051911475.1). Classification (NCBI taxonomy): domain Eukaryota; kingdom Metazoa; phylum Chordata; class Actinopteri; order Cypriniformes; family Leuciscidae; genus Siphateles; species Siphateles boraxobius. The sequence goes on along the minus strand of NW_027508811.1, from coordinate 8,672,005 downwards.
TTTCTGAGTCGTTTCCAAAAATGGATTTTGTGCACCATCCTCAAATGCAGATAAAACATTATGAATACGAAATGGTCTCTGGGAAGAAGTGTTTGAAAAGCTACTAACTGATCACAGTATTTAGAGTGGGTCCTCTTACTTTACTGTTCATAAAATGATCATTTAAAGGCTATTTTCTCAAATCGCCAGTGCAACAGCACTCGAGGGTCATTTTGAGATGGGATCTCTCTGCAGTGGAGGCTGTTGAGTTAACCTGCACAATGCTGCATTGCCATTGGACAGGCATACCATATGGTCTATTGTTATATCTGTCATTCTGTCTATCATCGTATGTCTGTCTGTTTATCAGTATTTCTGTCTATCGTTTTATCTATCTATCTATCTATCTATCTGTCTATCTATCTATCTATCTATCTATCTATCTATCTGTCTGTCTGTCTGTCGTTCTATCTATAGTTCTATGTATTGTTCTATCTATTGTTCTTTCGATCTTTTTACCATTTACCTACCTTCCTATCATCTATCTTTCACTCTATCTGTCTGTCTGTCTGGCTGGCTGTCTGTCTGCCTTTTTTTCTATCTATCTAATTCATTACATTTCACATTCATTCATTTAGCAGTCGCATTTATCCAAATTTTGAGTTGCAATTCTATATTCTGTTTGCTGCCTCCTCCTAAAAAACATTCTCAATTCAATTCTGAATGAAGCACAACCCTGACATATATGTAAACACATTTCTTCTGGTATGTAGGTTCACATGTAATCCAGTGCTTGGTTAGTTTAACAGCCCACAAATTCAACCTATTTTCTCAGGCTCATCTGAATAAGCAGAAGAGGAACAAAACATCAGAGAGAAGCTCTCCAACCCAGACATACCCGAACTGACCAATCAAACAGAGCATTCCATGTCCTCAAGCCCTCTGTTTGACTGCCGGCGTGCTAGTTTGTTCAGCCGAGCTATGAAAGCAGTGCTGCCCACCACTTAGAATTGTAATTGGATCCGCTTTCTGAATTCATTGTTTCTTTAGATGGTTATTAGATGGTTGTGTTTGTTATTATTGATTTCCAAGAGGCAGACGAAAAGAAAAAGAGGCCCAGCAGGAGGCCTCGCAGCGCGGAGAGAAAGGTGAGGGAAGAGAAAAGAGGGAGAGGGGAAGGGAGAGATAAAGGTCTATCTCGGGTGTGAATGGTTTAAGAGATGCTACGAGCAATGCTTTTTATGTTTTAAGTGGACAGGGTTTTGTTTAGTCCCAGTCTGGAGGGCAGCAGCAGCCAGTCCACTACAGATCAGAGCATGAAACAGTGAGAGCGGCTCACGTTAATAAAGATACACATTGTTTGATTTAATGTGCTGGGGTAGAGAGAATACCCCCTAGAGTATCAGAAGTTTTTGCGGTTCCTAAGCCTAAACATATTTATTTTCGGAGTACCATTACAAACAACAAAAACAGTGACAGAACAAAAAGAAAATGATTTATTTATTAGAAATAAAAAATAAAATAGATATAAGAACATTACTAGTTTCTTATTTACATGTTTCAACCATCTTTTCTTTTTCTATAACTCATGACATTTTTTTTTTCTGAATAATTAAAGGGTGACTAAATCAGAATATATAAAGTTTAGATTTGTTTAACCTGGGTACTACATGATTCTCACCTCCCTTTTGTTGTTTCATAGTTTTAATGACTTTTACTAATAAATAGCATGTATAGTATTCTACAATGTGGAAAACAGTGATAATGAAGAATGAGTAGGTGTCTCTAAACTTTTGACCGGTAGTGTGACATATTATCTCATTTTAATAGAATACAAATGTTTTACATATTTTGTTTTTAAACTGTGTCAGTATGGTGCAAGATGATCGTATAAGTCTGGCATGAGGCAATAGTGTCTATCTTATCCATATGGCAGTGGTTAGCGTCCAAAATAATTGATATATTAAGATATTGCTGTATACTGTAACTTGATTTTTTTATATGAAAGTCATGTCATGGGGACGGATGTGGTCTTGATTTTACTTCAAAGTTATAAAGGGATCTTGTTTTGCTTCTGTATTTGGGTACAAATCATCTTCGTGGTTTGTCCTGCTTTGAACTTGAACCTCAGCAGAGATGCACCCACCACAATGGCATGGCACTGATTGGAAGTATTTCCAATACTATTTTTTTAAACCAAATTCAGCCAAGATTTTTAGCAGACCCATTTTAGCATTTTTGTAACAAATGCTTCCCTAGAGGGCACCTTGAACTTCATATTTATGGCGGAGTGTGTCTCACAGGACTCACAAGGTTGGACCATGACCCGTTCCTCACTTGGAGGGAGTGGAAGGCTGTTTTTTAATTATTATTTTTTTTACCAGCAGCACTAAAAGCAAACACAATTTTAATGAAGCACTAAAATTTTAGGGCTCTGCCTCCCAATTATATTTCACTTGTAAGAGTTCAGTGGCGTCAGTAGAGGCACTGCGAACACATGATTATTTCAGAGTCGGTATTGTTTGAGTCTTAAGTTGTACGCCCTTATAAAGCGGGCCACAATAAAAGTGGCATAATAGATTTAGCCAAGGACACATGAAAAATGGGTCCCGTTTTAATGAGTTTGTTAATACAGGTTGGTTAGGTGAAGTGTGATAAAGTTGGTGGTACATGAGGGGAGGAGGTGATGATTAGCGTAATGTTGGATAAAAGAAGCTTATTGCTCTATTCATCAGATAATATTTTCAAAGTTATACACACATTTATTTCAAGGTCAGTGATTAACAAGTTTGTTTGAGTTGAAACAGGATTTGATGCAAAGCCTTGATGCTTATAGCGGAATGACCCGTCTCCAGAAACATCCAGCTGCCTAAAACTGTTCTCTGATCTTCGGTCTGGCCTTGAACAGATCACTAGCTATAAATCCACTGGAGCTTTTGATCGCGTTCACCAGATTTTTGGCAAGATTTTAACACATTTTCCATAAAACTCTTTATGGATCAAATTGCATATCTCAGATGCTCCAAAACGGCTTGTGGAAACTTCTAATGACTCAACTGAATGCGGAAATAAACACCCACTAAGTTTCCAAAACCTCAAATATTATTGGTGGTTTGAGGCTGCATATGTCAAAGTGAAAGCAGAAAACAGCCATGTTATTCTCAGACTTCTTCTTCTATCAGCATTTTCTCTCCCTCATGTCATTCCAAACCTTCTATGAGAAACTTTGAGGACTCCTGTAGATATAATAATTCTCTGAGACATCTTTTTAAAATAATAATACGTTTTTTTTTTTAAACTTATCAAGCCCTAATTTTTCTTGTTTTAGTAGAAGAGAGGAAGAATCTTCCTCTTCATCTTCCAGTGACAGACTTTCTTTAAGATAAACTAAATTAAGAAATGTTCCCTATCCATTTTTTTTTTACTCTGAATTTATTTAGCCTCTTTCCTATCAGAATGTGTTGAGGCTGCTCATCTATTCAGATTAGAGAGGGAAAATAACAGTCCTCCAAGAGGAAGCGCACAGCTTCGTCATATAAATGATTGTGCAAAGATGAGAGGACAACAGAGCCTCCTTCTACTCTCCCTCACAAATATCCACTTGACATTTATTGCTGTGACTGCAGTGTGGTCAATTCATGTGTGGAGAGTGTGATTTTGCCCTCAAGGATGTTCCACGCAGTGAAGCTGGAATGAGTTTTAAAGAGTGAGGTGGGGGGGATGGAGCAGAAGATGGGTGCATTGTGATTTCACTATTGAGCCCATGAAAATTAATTAGCTCTGGCTGTTGTTGATAGGTAATCTTCATAGACTGTCCAGTCACTTATGTAATTAATATTGATGAGACAAACCTTTGCCTTGTACTGTTCATAAATAATTTGATATTGTGTGCAGATGTGATTTGTATGGCCTTGCAGATGTTCCACACTGTTTTGGCATTGAGATGCAATATCAAGGCAGTTTTATGCTTGCTCAGATATTTTCATTACCTTTAAATTTTAATGAATAAATAATCCAGAGATTGGGTTTGAAGAAGAGCTTGTCTTTGAGATGTTAAAACTGAAATGTCAGCAATGAAAAAAAAAAAAAAAGATGCAATTTTAAATACGATTTTAAAGAATTTAATCAATTACAGGGGTAACCAACGCACTTAATGGCTTTTTCTCTGCATACATTTCCACTGTGAGTGATAGATAGGTAGGTAGGTGTTGATAGTGTTGCAGGAAGACACCCAGATTTGACATCTGAATTTTTTTTCTTAGTGCAGAGGGCAAAAATCCCCCTTACGTGTTTGAAATGATACCCGGTGCTAAAAATATAGTGGATTATAGCCTGTATCAGAAAGCCTGGAGAGGCTAGAGAGGTATATTATATATTCCTCTGGGTTCCAGGGTGTCCGGTTCTCCGGTTCTATCTATTCACAGAGGAATCCATGTGGGTAAATGTATTGCTGATCTCACTGCTTGGTGAACTAAAACTTGTTTTGTGTTCAGTCTTTTCACAGTCGCAGTCTCGTAGTCAGGGGCGCCGCTAGACTCTTTTTACTGGGGCACAAACCCTAGGAAATACATCTGTGCCCCAATAAAATATTATGATAAATCCTTGTCTGATGGTGGAGATTACCATATAACAGCCTAAGAATCGGTTTCCTTGATAATATTTCAGCAGTGTCATGTGTGTTTTCTATCAGCTCTTTAGAATCAGCATTAGCGATGCCAGAATCACTTGTATGATCTCATCAGTCAAACGGGTTAGCAAAAAAAAAAAAAAATTTTTTTCACAATTTAGTTGCATTTATTCAGACAGTTCACTCAGACACTCACTCGTGTATTCGAGTGATATAATATATAATAGATATATAATATGTATTATATATATCAGAAAACTAAAAGGATATTTACCTAAATCTATTGCAGAAAACAAATCTTTCAAATGTCTATTATTTTATAACAGTATCAGAAAAAAAATCATCATAATAGGGGGACACTTTTTTAATGGGGATTCCTGCCATTTTCTCTAAAGTAGGTTATTGTATTTGGCACTGGCCCTCAGCTAAGTGTGTATTTACGTGCAGGCTTTGTCAGCCACTTTCTCTGGTTTTCCTGTGCTTGTCCCACCATGTTGGATCCCTAATTTGACATACTGCCTTCTCAAGGTCACAAGATGGTGGATTTACCTGCTACATTGAGTTATGAGGGAATGAAAAAGCAAGCTTTGACAGAGAAGACAGTACTAGTCATTTTCTCAGGCTGACATCGCTGCTTCTCACAAGCTGTTTAAGGAAACATACTCGCTGATTTTGACACTTCTTGTCAGGACAAGACATTCTCACATACTCGTGTTGTTTGCGAGCTCCTACCCTTGGTGTCAGAAGAACTAACTCTGAATGACTAAAGACAGGATAAACAAAGATAGATAAGAGAAGTGCCAGTGGCACTCCAGAGAAGAAGACACATGTCTGTCTGTGTCACGTTTGCATCTCCAGTATACCTTGCTCCTCTCCTTCCCTGTAAGAGGACGCACCTCCTGCAGAGGAAACCCAGCACGACTCCACATAACTGAGAAAAGAAAAGAGGTAGAGAGATGTGATGCAAAGGTACAAATGCTACCTTACTCCCTGCAGTTATTCCAGCCGGCAAACTATGTTTAGAACACAGACATCACTGTCGTTTAATCTGAAACCAGCTGAATCTATCCATAAAGTGTCGCTGAATGTTGCTTTGCATGAAGGGAATGTCTTTTTGGAACAACTGGCTGACATCTTTGGCCAGTTTCACCCACCTGTGTTTTAGTTATTAACCTAAAACCAAATTTCGTTCAGCATAGATTGTGGAGGGCATATTTACTGTGTTTCCAAATTTGTATTAATTGATTGATAGCTCAAGCAGTATGGTGCTAGTAACACCAAGGTCATGGGTTGGTTTACCTTAAATGTAGTGCAAGTCGTTTTGGATAAATTGTCATCTTAAATTGTCTGTATTATGTACACACACACACACACACACACACACACACACACACACACACACACACGTCTTCCTTTTTTTCAGCAAACCCGGTGCAAAACCACACATACAGTATGTGCAAATACAGTAAGCACAGTTAATTCTTAGGAAATCCCCTTCTGAGTACTTCAATTATAAAAATGTTATCTGGACTGGGCCATTAAAAACTATTAACTTTATTTCTATCAAATACAATTTACATTCAAATGTTACATAATTTGTATGTATTTTTTTCAAGCACAGTGAAAGAATTGATCATGTACATTAATGCATTTGGTAATTCAAAACAACATTTGAACAAAATTAGCAATAATCTTTTTTGGCATTAATGCATTAAAGTAACTTCATTCAACTATCAATGAGAACCAGTAAGAATCATTTTCTTTTTGATTACATAATAATGGCAATACACATTGCTTACATGTGCGTTATGAATGCTAATGCGAACCTGGCGACCAAAATGTGTTTATATTCTTGTTGCAGGAGACAATTATAGGCCTTGGAAAGCAGCTTTGAAATATTTTCTATCTATGAGGGGACATGGACAAGTGGTGATTTATGCTGAGTGCAGGCAGTATGCTATCATTCATGAGGAGAGGTTTGATTAAAATGCAGGGTTATGGGGGCTCTGCTGGACGCCACTAGCTAGTCTTGAGAAAACGATGGAGCCAGTGGCCTCTCCACTTGTCATTTTTGGAGCATCCTTCATTAGTTGCAAAGTCCGAGACTCACTCTCTGTCTGTCTGTCTCTGTTGGAAAATAGACGGGTGTGTGGCTGTCAGCATGCTGGCAAATGCTATTGTGCATTCAGCTGTCATTTTAGCTGATCATTTGCCATCTTTTTCATCTGACCCTACTTCAGAGGGCTATTAGCATTATTATCTTGTAGAGAAAGCGAGCTGTCACTGTATATACTCTATCCATCTGTGTATCTTTCATACAAAATATATGATCACATGTACAATCTTATATGTACATAAATATATATATATATATATATACAGTATATACACACACACTGAATATGTTTGTTTGTTAGATTTTTAGTCTTAAATGTTTCAATTAGACAAAGCTGTAATGATTCAATTCATAGACAGTCATTTCTTTTGTTCCTGAATGAATTACGGTTTTCGAACAAATGGGTTGAGTGAAGGATTTAATGATTCTGTAAAAAAAAAAAAAAAACTGTCACTTGTTTTATTTCTGGATGAATTGTTTTGGTTCAGTAACTCACTCATACTTGTTGGTGCCTACTGTAACAGTGTAACTTGCAGAAAGAGTCGATGATAAACTGATGCACAAAATTATAAAGATTCTGTTTCCCCTCATTTTCACAACACAACTGTATCCAATCCATTAGAAAGTCAAAAAGTGGGCAATATGTCCCTCAAGAAATTGCATGTTCCTCAGGTCAAGTCTACTTTTCAAAAAAGTGACTATGGCGTTATTGTCAAATAAGCTGTTAGCATTTGGACTCCATTTTTTATCCATTGGGAGGACAGTATGTGCTAGTTGACATTTACTTACTGGAGTATTATCTATCAGATCAAGAGCCCCAGAGTGGTCACGAAAGTAACGCCCGTGCTGTGACATTTAACGATATCCTGTAGTCTAGTGTACATAAATGCAAGCTTTTCAAACATGGCCTTCTTTATGCTCTAGAGGGAATGAATGCTGAAAAAAGCATGTCTTGTTGTTTCACCATCGAAGTACTGTAGGGTTCTTGTAAGGAGAGACTTCAAGAGCATTGTATTTTTGCTGACATACAGCTTTAATTCTATCTCACTATAATCCCCTAACATCCTCTGTGTTTAGTTTTATAGCTTCTATTTTAATGTTCTATTATACATCTGTGTAGAATATCTTGGCTTGACTTAAACCCCAGGCTTGATTTACGCAGTATGGTGCTTAATTCATTATCAGTTTTTCATCTTATGGGCACAATTTAGGAACATTACATGTTTTATGCATAAATTGTTATGGAAAGTGGTTTTTAATAAGACAAAACTCTTTTTAGCCTGTTAAAATGTCTATTAAATAACTGATCTTAAATGGGTCACCATGGCATTCCAGTCATGTCAAAATAAGATTTTGGTTAATAAAATAGAATTTTAATGAAAATGTGTGTCCTTAATATATTATTATGTTCAAAGTGGTTTATAAAAGTGCTAAGAACACCCTTTAGTAAATGGCTTATTACTTCTTTTGGGTTATGGTTGGCTCACAGTGTCAGGCATGATATGTAAAAATGAATATATGCTAACAGTTGGACATTTGCTAATATTTTCTTAATTCAGCTCCATTTAGGTGATGTATATCTTTATTCAAAGATCCGTTTAGAACACTCGACCATTCCTAGTTATGAGAAGAAATCTAAGTTTTTCACCCAGCACTTTCCCCACAGTCCACCTGATGACCTCTGGTTTCTTAAGCGATGTTGTGAGGCCCTTTGATGTATAGATCTGGCTGTTCTTTTCAAAAGACAAATCTTTCAGAAGCCCATCTCTGAAATGATAATTCAGTTTTAGCTGTGATTCCAAAAACTCCCAAAGCCGCGATCTCTCGCTTTGCGGCTCACAAGATCAAAACAATGTCTGGCTGACCACTGTCCGACCCTCTTAAGTGGTCTCTGCCCGTCTTTGTTTTGATGAATGTAGGTGAATGCATTTGCACCAGAAGGACTGAGAGTTTGCCATTTTTACATTATGCAAAGTGGATATGGATGAGTACTAGAACATATTGAGAAATGACTGCTGGGAATTTTTCAGAACAGGGTTCTAACCATTGGTCACTGCAGTGCCAACGGGTGGACCTAATCGGTTGAGCTAAAAGATTCAGCCAGACCTAACCCTAACCCTATCCCTATCTCTAAACCTAATTATGTTAAGCTCCACCCCTAAGATCCACAGAGGTGGAGCTGGACTGGGTCGAGCTCCATCCATTTGGCTCTGCAGTTAGCATTACTTGAAACAATGTCTACTGTTTGGCATTGAAGTACATGATGTTGTTACTGTTTTGGTATTGACTGACTTATTACAACTTTTGAATTATATCTTTAAAGGGGACATATTAAAAAAAAAGATATTTGAGAACAAGTTGTTTGTTGTTGTTGTTGTTTATTTACTTATTGTATTTTTGTGCTGTTGTGGCATATACATTTCCCCCTGGGGATTAATAAAGTAAATCAAATCAAATATTATGCCCCTTTTCACAAGATGTATTATAAATATATGTTTTCCCACAGATACCCCACAGATAATTTATTAATCATTTATAATTCTCTAAATGCCCCTATTTGGGTGGGAGCAAGTTTTCGTGTGCGTATTTTTAAATGGAAATGAGCTTTTGCTCCCCGCCCCCTTTCTAGAATGCAATTGTTGAGAGTTACTTATTTAGTAACTTATTTGTTAGCGTTTTGCTTCATTTAAAAATCTATACATTTTTGTAAAGATGATGGCAACCAACAATATTTTTTAATGTGAAAAGTAGGCTAATTCTCATCACATTTTATTACAAATTATTAAAGATTATTCAATTTATTAATCAGGATTATTCATTATCCAATATGAAGTAGATCTTTCTTTTTTTCTACTTTTTTCTTTTTTTCCACTCTTGTTGACACAACTGCATTGTTTTGCATTGATCATTATATATATATATATATATATATATATATATATATATATATATATATATATATATATATATATATATATATATATATAATGCAGTTGATATATATAGTGTATATATATACTGTATTAATATATATTTATTTATTTATTTATTAAAGTATAAAAATATGATATTAAAATGTAATTTAATAAATATTTAAAAATAATTTTGAACATATTTTAATAAACAAAAAGACGGTAGTGAAGGGTTGTGCATTCCTGTAGTGTAGTGCTATCAGCTTTTTTATGTTATATTCCTTTGATTAGTGATCAGTAAGAAGGGATTTAGTTTAAAGTTGAAAAAAAAAAAATTATTGTCATGAACAAAAATTACTTCAATATATGCATATATCTGAGGGTTCTATGCCAGAAACTGCCACTGAGATGTTAACGGTAACATAGGTAACATAGGTAACATAGACTGCCTTGGGTGCAATCTAAAAACATATTTTGCCTAGTTTGTGCTAATATTTTTAGTATAAACTGTTTAACATTGCTGATCTCATGACCGTATCTCTGTTCGCATCAGTCAGGAGAGGTATTGGCGTGCAGAGGGTTGTCAAAATATTTTAGGTTAAATTATTTACTCAGAGATTAGCATTAGCCTTTGCTAATCGGCTGTACCCCCAGGAGAGATATATTAACTCTATATATCAGCATTGCCTTCGCCAGTCTAATTATACATGCCTTTTAATTCGTGACCGCCACAGACCGACATCTTCCGCCCCGTTTCTCCGACGTTTTACAAACCACCTGGTGTATGTGTGTTCATTTGTGTGTGTTCATGCATCGTTTAATCTCGTCTGTTTATTCTCCTATTCCCCTCTTTAACCATTGGCAGATCTGTGTGTGTGTGTGTGTGTGTGTGTGTGTGTGTGTGCGTGCGTGCGTGCGTGCGTGCGTGCGTGCGCGCGTGCGCGTGTGCGTGTGTTTCTCTCATGCTTTTCTCAACTCTTTAATTACTGTCCTGTCATGCAAGGCTGGCTCAGGTGTGTGTAATTACGCTGCTAATAAGGCCTGGAAAGTCTCCACCTGCCTCTCGCTGGGCACTCTGGCTCCACACACACTGTCTTTCCTCTCTCTCCTTCTCTTTTTGCTGACAGACAGGACTCTCTTCATCATTTCCCATCATGCCGTTATGAGGCAGCTTTCGCTTACTGAACAAAGCATATCGCTGATGCCTGTCCTTTTCCCTCATTTTCAGTGCCATGACTGTGCGTACAGTGTTGGGGTTAGTCAGATTACTGTTATCAAGTAACAAATAGCATGTTATTTGTTAAATGTACACAATAATTGTATGTACTAATGTAAAGCACATTAATATTATATTGATTTTTATTGTATAGTATTGTAGGAGAAATAATGTATGTGAGTGTTATTGCTTGCAGTGGAATCCACCAATTTTACATATAGAGCTGTTCTGTACACATGTTTTGGTCAAAAATTAAATATTAGATTGTTATTCATGGAGTATGTTACAAATGTTTGGGGTCAGTTAGATTTTTTTTTCATGTTTCTGAAAGAAGACGCTTATCCTAACCAAGGCTGCAATTGATCAAAATACGCTAAAAACAGTAATATTGTTACAATATTTAAAATAGCTGTTTTATTTTTGAAATATATTTAAAAGTTTTATTTATTTCTGATGGCAAAGCTGAATTACCAGCATCATTACTCCAGTCTTCAGTGTCACATGATCCTTTAGAAATCATTCTAACATTCGATTTGCTGCTCTATGAACATTTCTTACAATTATCAACGTTGGAAACAGTTGTTCTGCATAATATTGTTGATGTTGCAAAACAGTAAACCATTTTTTTAATAAATAGAAAGTTCAAAAGAACAGTATTTATTTGAAATAGATGTTTTTGTAACAATGTAAAATTATTTTCTGTCACTTTTGATCAATTTAATACAGCCTTTCTAAAAAAAAAACCACCTTTTTATGGTATAGCCTTTATGACTTAAATTAAGTGCTGACAAACTTGTCCACAGCAACCTGATGCATTTAGTAAAAATAAATAATTTACTGAAATATAATGCAATATTGTAACACTTTACCTTTAATAGTAATGTTCCTCAATACTGTGAACATAGAGTTTCAGCAGCACAACACTGCCATAATGATGACAAATCGCTTATAACCCACTCACACACTACAGGGAGCTACACAGCCACCTCTTCGCTAGATAATATTCATCATTTATTGAAAAAGGTACTGCAGTGTTCCAGTAATTACAATTATTCTAAAACACACATCACTTCTGTATCTTATTCATATCTCCTCCTACCTTTATGCCGATATACAGAGGGTCGAGAGTTGCAGCGGCCCACTCGTCCTTTTCATTACGCCTGACAGAAACAATAAGAAAATCCCAGCAAGAAGAGTGTGCGTGCCACAGCTAGTGCGTCAAAGTTTTGCTGGCAAAGTCCCCATGTAATTACAAGCCTGGGTGCCTGGCGGTGACAGATCGTTGGTAAGAGGGCCAGCTGAATGTCGTGGCTCCTGCTGGGCTCCCCGAGACTCTGCTTCTGCCTGCAGCCACAGTCAAATTACCAGCAACTGTATCACAGCAAAGTGAATGGATTGAAGCTGTTGCTACTTGGCCAGGTGTTTTTCACCTAGAAATGCAGTTGTGTTGCTGATTTGAAATTCATGTGATGGATAAATTCATACTCTCCTGAGAGCAATTTGGAATGGCTACTTTTATAAAACGGTGATGCCAGCCGTTAGATACATGATTTTTGTCACAGTTGTCAATAAATAATTACATTTGTTAATAATGATAACAATATTTTAGCTGGTATAGTTTATTAACTTAACTGTAGATTATTTATGGTTGCCGTTTTGTCGAGTTTCTCTCTCATGAACCCAGGGCTTTCTATACATTCAATGTTTTTTCACAAAAAAATCTACGCGGTTAAACATTGATGATAATAAGAAATCAGCATATTTGAATGATTTTTGGAGGATCATGAGACATTGAAGTAATGGCTTTTGAAAATTCAGCTTTGCCATGACAGGAGTTGGAGATTGTTAAGTTGTTAGATTGGATGGATCTCCACGTCAGATCCAACCCTGCACACCGAAATCCCTGTCGGAAGATATCCCATTTTGTCTGGTATCCAAAACTATATGAACAGTCTTCTATCAGCCTGAGAGTTTGAATGAGAAAGCAGGGAAGAGCAGAAGCAGGAGATGAAGTGATGATAATAAAATGAGCAGAATTTATTGAATTAACTTAGTTGCATATGTTTCAATGCTCAGACTTAATTTGACCAGTACAAATCCAATAAGTGTTATTATACCACAGCAAAAATAATGGAAGATTACTGCTTCACAACATCGTCCTGTGACGTTTAAAACCTTGACATGGAGACATTCTCTTATCTTCTACTTATGAAAACTAAATCCCTTGAAACTGTATAATAATAAGTTAAACAGCAATAGCAAGAGCAAGGAAATAAGTAAACTAATAAGTAATATAAAAAACATAAAATGACAAATGAATAATAATAATAAAATGATGATTAAATGATAAATCAAATGGCAACTACATAAATGACTAATGATTATAAATGATTATAAAATTAAATCATAAAAAAAATGATTTTTTTATTTCTCTCTCTGTTGCTCTCCCTCGCTCTGGCAGTGGTGCTTCAGTGAGAGTTGAGTTATGTGCGGCCTGGCCCGCACACAGCGATCTCTGCTTCCTCATTAAGCCTTCATTAACCCGCTCAAGCTGAGCTTCCACTCAGCCTACCAGTGGATATGTTTGGACACCATTCTTCATTTCCCACAATCCCCCGCTGCTCAGCACATTGTACAGGAACTGTGGTTCAGTGCCTAGCTTTCAGCACATTTACTGTAAAATGACATACAAGGCTCAGGGGACATACATTGACCTAATGCGGTGCACAGACACGTTCAGGAAGAGAAACTGCTTTTGAATGTGTCAAATGTATGTCATTATTTTGACATATAATATCCCTTCAGTGATGCCTCAATAGCTTTAAAACTGAGACTCTTAAGCAATAAAAAATACAGCCACTTATATACCTTCATGCTCTTGTGTTCGCCTGAGGATATCTGTTATATAGATATAGAAATATCCTCAGCAGTGTTATAAAAAATGAGGTAATAATGTTTCAAAACTGCTTTTTGATCTCAGATCTCAAATTAAAAGTCATATCTGGAATGTTGGTGGCTGCCATATTAAGTTTGGGACTCTGGGAGGCTGATGTGATAAAAGTGATCATTTGATCAGCGTTAGTCCCTCAGTTGCAGTTCTGTGTGTGTGTGTGCGTGCGTGCGTGGGTGGCCTGGTAAACCCGACATTATGGGGAAAAAATGTCCCTACAAGGATGGCAATATCCAAAACCCCTATCTTTGTTAAAAAATGTTTTAGACCCCATGAGGTAAACAGCTTATAAATCATACTAAGTGATGTTTTTTGAAAATTTAAAAATGCAGAAAGTTTTGAAAGGGTTAGTGCAAGGGGATTGAACATACAGTTAAAGTATAAAAATCCTTATGTCTATGGAAATTCACAATATGAAAACACAATATGTGCGTGTGTGCGTGCGTGTGTTTCTCTCTTGCTTTTCTCAACTCTTTAATTACTGTGTGTAATATTATAGATATGTACATATGTATTAAAGTTTATTTTACTGACTCTAGAATAAAACATGTAAAGAAATGAAACACTATATATTGATATTTATAGTATTAAAATGTATAATATATTGTGATCTAAGACTAATAGTTATGATCGCACACTCTCTTTTACTTCCTTTCTTCATCCCTCTATTAATTTATCCTTTATTTCACCATTGGACATCTATACTCTGGGGCCATTTGGATATAAATAGCATAAGGCAGAAGCAGAAAGTTCTCTCCATCTCTCCTCTATCTCTCCTAAAGTCTAGGTGCCCTACTCTCTGAGCATAACGTCTGAAAATGATGCGGATGACCTCCTCTATCAGGACCTCTCACCTTTCCATTCACTCTCTGCCTGAGAGAGATGTAATGATCTGAATAAATGCTGAAGAGTTCCCAGCAGGAAATGTTTCTGCCGTGTGTTTGTTATAGTGATTCTAAGAGGGATGCAACACAAAAATGGGTCACAGGTCTGTTCTAAAAAAAAAAAAAAACTAATTGCAACTAACAATGCAGCCATTTCTAGTTATTATGGTAAAGTAAAAAGGTTTAGGCCATCTGTCCAATCAAATCATATTATTTTGCTGCAAATTCATGTGTCGCTTTGTAGATGCAAGCAAACTAGGCAGATGTTTGCATAAATAGGGTACATAACATTTCCTCATTCTCAAGAACTATGAGAAAAAGTATGTAAAAGAAAATGTGACCCAGATAATATTAAATACAGTTCAGTGTGTTTAAGTGTTTAAATACAGTTTAATGTTTTGGCCATGAAATCTGGATCCTGGAAACCAGTTGAGAACCATTAGCTAATTGACATTCTAGACTCTTCTGCCTTGTTCTCCATGGGCATTGAGGTTTTGAGAGAGAAGCAGAGATTCCTGTGGTTGTGTTGTCCTCTTTTTGTGTCCTGGCCCTTGGTTTTTATCTTAAAGATTTGAAAAGATGAAGAGGTGAAAAAAGTGAGCGGGACCATTTCCCTCCTCTTTCTCTTTATGGCCACGACACCCCCTGGAGACATTCTCCTGCACAAAAATAAAAATGTTACTAGTCTCAAGTCAAGTCTTAACATTTATTCCAAAGGGCAGGCCATAAACTATTAATAGACAGCTGTCTGTCTGCACAAGCCTGTGAGGGTGAATGATTTTTATATTGAATCCTCATGTGGTTTGCCAGTAAGGGGGAGAGGAGGTGGTCCGGTCTCTCGCCATCCCGCTGGGTCCTGCTTTATCTCCCTCTCCATCCACCAGCAGACGAAACGAGAGAGGCCATTACAAGGCTGTCTGGGAATATTGCAATATTCAGCAGGGCGATTATCTGACGTCTCCCTGGGAGGCACATTTCCTCTGTGGAGGGAGAGAGAGGCGTACCTGTGGCGGAGAGGGAGAGAGTGAGAATGATAAGGACCCTTAGAGTTGACAGAGAGGAAGTATCACCTTTCTTGGTTTTAAAGGAGGTCTTTCAGGGCAGGAATGAATATTTATATAAGGACTCGAAATCTAAAGGTGATCGCCACAGTGTTTAAAAACAGTTTATAACATGTAATGCTTCTGTTTTAAATTTTTCGAACTTATTTGAACTCTTTCCCCCGCCACTGATGGACTTTTCCGTCATTTATGGCGCAAGGCTTCCCAGTCATTGACTGAATTTTCCTGCAATCCAGGTTATCACTGTTATACTGTTTGGGGTGCTATTACTCATCTTCTGAAAGAGTGCAGGATCTCTGGATTAAAAGAAACAGAAACGAGGGATAAAAGCATTGCTTATGTACATTTTTAGTCTTTGAAAAAAAAATTCAATTTTCTCAGCTTTTTGTTCAAGATATAGATTTTTATGAAACTTATATTCAAGTGTTGATCAAAAAGAATGCATGAAGCTAGAACAAAGGCTCTGTTCTTTATTTTGATATATTGCATGTTCAGATATTTATACAACAAAATATTCTGGGGGCCATGAAAGTTTTGTGAAAATGATCAAAAAAGCTGGCAAAGTTTTTTTGGTTGTTTTTTTTTTTTTTGACGGGGATGAATTGAAACATTAACATGTATTTTTGAATTTCTTAGTGTCATCTGACCGTTTGTACAAAGGAGTTCACACAGAAGTCACAAATTTAGTCAGAAAAAGTTCAGGATCTTATTTCCTTTGTGTACATTTTTCACAATCGTAAACCTTTTTGTTTATTTTCAGATTTATAAAGTGGCCTTTTGAACACCACTGAACATAATATGCAAATATAAAGAAAATGTTTGTATTAAACATTTGGTGGATCTTGCAGGATTTTGGTAATACACAAAAGATTGCATCAACCTAGAGATCAACGTGTGTGTGTGTGTGTGTGTGTGTTGTTTTATATTCTTGTTCACATGAGGTCTTTGTTTTGGGAACATGGGAAGAATCAAAAGAGGGTTTTGTATTGAAATCCCTGTTGAACTAGTGTAATCATAGAGATCTTAAGCAGGATGGTCAGTCTGGGTGGTCCGGAATGGAAAGAGATGGAACTGAATTGAGGATCCGGTCTCTGCAGTGATAAGAGAGTGCTGGCAGGTTTTATGTTTTTTGTTTTAATCTTCAATCTTGATGTGACTGCTTGCATTCTAGTGAGCTGCGGTTAGAGATGACTAGAAATTTGAGCTTAAGTGGAGGAAATGAAGGGTGGAGATTATTGATAGTGTTCTCCTCTTTTGTATATTTTATTGTACCACTTACATGACATGTATCTTGATCATGCTCTTGATTCAATACAATAAAATTCATTGTCAGTCCAGTATACAGTAAACTGTGCACAGTATGCACATTTTCTGTATCCCATAACGCAAAGCACTCAGCTTGATATTGTATTGCCAGTGTGATTCTACCAGTTAAGAAATGTTTACATAAAATTAGGTTATAAATGCAAAAATAACTTTATTTTATTTCCAAAATGATAACTAGATGGCACTTACTAATTTAAAAGTCAACAACAATGTGACAAAAATATAGCATTCTAATAAGGTTATTATTTCACAATGCATATGCAGAAATGCTTTTTAAAGTAATATTCAGTGTAGACTGTGCAGTATTACAAAACACTAGTGTTCAGTTACAAACATAGTCATAATAATTGTTCATAGTTTTTCAATGTTGGGATGTTTTCTGTGTATGTGTTTTTTTTAGCTAGGCATAGTCATAACATCTTGATTTTAATATATAATTAATATATGTATGATATTGCAGAAAATGCTAATTTTATCTGGGCATGCAGAACTCTGCAAAATGTTCTGCAGATTTTCAACTGGAACATTCATCATTTCTTTATTTCTACACTTGATTTAAATGTTTTGGCTTTTTTGATGATTCCTAAATATTGTTTAGTGTATATCGATAATTTACCAAAATTGCTTTATTAAATTAACTATGTATTACTGTTTTAGAACTAGACTGACAGTCATTTGCATTTTAATTTTAAGAAAAGTCTCTAAAAATGCCTCGGTGTCATAATTGAGTTCCCTGAGCTCTAGTTATGACAGGTTTGAGTACTAGTACTTTCACATTTATTAATAGTGTTGCCCTTAGCCATGTGTTTAGCCAGCAAGGCATTGATCCAGGTTTCCATTATGCTAAATGCTTCTTTTCTACTCTTTCTGCAGATCGACCGTGTCATATTCTGCGTCTTTCTGGAGACCGATTATGAGATTTACAAGAGGAAGATGTCAGATTTCTTCTCCCCAGGTACTGTATCTTCTTATTGGAAACTTTACTTCATTTTATTTGTTGGTTGTAACACCCACTCAGCTCAAAGCTTGTTACTCAGGCATCAGGCAGGATTCACAGTGTCAGGCCGTCTGACTGGTGTGACGTTTGTAGTAGAAGCGCACAAATACAGCACAGCAGGCAGGGATTGGATTCCACATAACCAAAGCCTGTTTATGGTAATGTACCGCCCAAGCTTCAACCCTACCTTTATCATAAAACGTTATCAAGATAACCGCAGTCAGACTCTCTTCTGATTAAAGGGCTAATTCATCCCAATTATTCATCCCATATTATCTTTTAACCCTACTTTTAACATAAGAGCGGGCGCGACCAATTTAAACTTGAGTGCAAGATTATTATAATTTAGTTATTATTTAGTTGTGCAAAAACAGTTCATTGTGCTGCTGGATCTTGTAAACTGGTATTTGTTTTCCAGTTATTTTAATTTATTAACGCACTAATAAAGGCACTAGTTTGACACTTATAAAGAATCTAGTTTGTAGCGCAATTGTTTTACCGTTTACTACATTTTAAGTGTTTCACACATCAGACGCTGCTCTACGGCTAGTGAATTGAAGTCTCGCACATACACAGAAAATAGTCTCTTTTCAAGAAGACTGAATTTAAAACCAGAATAAAGTTGCTCGTATATTGAAACAAATTATGTTCAGGGTTAATTAAACAACCTGAAAAATAATAATAAATAAATAACTATAAAATAGTATAAACTGGTAATGCATAAAAAGAAAATTTAAAAAAAAAATAGGGTCCTAGAAATGCGGTTCTGAAACTGCTGCCTCCGGTATTGCAAGAATACCCTACTCGTGAATAAAGAAAAAACCTTTCATACTTTTATGTAAACCTTTTATGAAAGCATCATCAAAATGCAATTTATGCACTATAGGTCAAATGATAGTTTTGTTTGAGAAACACACTTAAGTTCCCTGAAATTCTTGAAATAACTCTCCTTGGTGCATTCATAAAGAAAATATTTCCGATTTAAGCACAAATTGTTCTTTTGAGTTGGATGTTTTTAATGAATCTGGTTCAGAAAACCGACATGAATGTGATATGACATTCATCATCACTCGGCCCCGGTTACAATGGTTAACAGCTCAATGGAGGAAAATTATCACTTAAATTCCCAACTGTTTTTCACACAGACTTGAAACATATTGCACGAGTTTCATGACACTTTTATGCTGCATTTGCTTCATTCATTATAATTGAATGGAAAAGAAAGACCAGCAAAGTCATCAGATTCTCTTGTTTTCCACTGAAAAAAAAAAGTCATACAATTTTGGAGTGACATAAGGAGAATTAAATGATGGCATAATTTCTTGCTTAAATAATTTTCAAACAGGTTTTCTAGTCTCACTGTTCGTTGAGTCAATTACTCAAACAAACAGAGTAATGTTAAAGTAGCCAGGGGAAATCAGCCTACAAATGGCTTACTTACAGTATAGCACAATAAGCAGGGGTAAGAGAAAGCATTTTAGAAACAGCAACACAGACAATATGTTTAAAGAATGCATAAAATATTACATATATAAAAGACCCACAATATGTAGACTGAGAGGAAAGGAGAGTAATAGGAAAAGCATTGGAACGTGTTTTTGCTGTCTGCATCTCACGGCTCATTGCATTCGCTTCTCAGTTTGTAACCAGACGCCTTTGAGTGATTTTTGGTGTTTCCACAAACTCAATTTGTAACTAAGCTCTTAGGACGCTAGACCATCTCGCTTCACCCTGCTGTCTGAGAATCCCATGAAATACTCCAGCGTATGAGTTTAACAGGTGTGGAGTGCTTCGGCTGCTTGTATTTCACAGTACCGATAGTTTGTCTCTGAACTGCAAACGTTGTAGCCCGGAGGTCCATATGTAGAGCATAGGCTTTGCTTCTGTCAACACCCTCAGCGATCCTGAGCCTCAACAGCGAACCCCAGATGTCAGAGTCACGCAGAATGGCACCGCCTCGGTGACATTCCACCTCACACTTTTGCTTGCCTGTTTCTGGTTGGATCGTGTGGTTTCTGGTGCTGGCGTTGCTTTATCTAAAGATGAACTGTCGTGTGATGGGACTTCAGAAGCCAGTTCCTCGGTTTTCACTTTCTTTTACATGCACTTTGGCCTTCTGTCAATGTCAATATGACTGTTTCACTTTCACCCTATCCCTCACTTTGCCTCTCTTTCCATTTTTTTTACTCCTTTTCCCTCCTTATGAGACACTAGCTGCAGTAGTTCCATGGGAACTTGTCTATTGTGCGCCCATGTAGCATTTCTCTCTCTTTAAAGGCCAAGTCTCTCTCAGGAAGCCTCTTTTCAGTGTCCCTGAGCGCTAAACAAACATATAATGTGAGTGCAAGCCGCACCAGAGCCCTTTTGGACCTTCCCAAGTGTCCTGCTGTCTCGCTGTACCTGAAGCTCGCTGCACTTCCATGACAAGAAACCCTGGAGGTTTCCAAATGAGCCGCTGTCTGGAGGTTCATCATTTGTATGGACACGCACACACACACACAAACAAACAGAGGAATCCTGAATGCACCGGGAGAATAATATAATCCACCATTACCTCTCCTCGTACACACACTAGGAGTCGTGGACCGGGTGGAATAATAAGTGTCAAGACACACTTTTTCCCCACTTGCTGAATGTTTTGTTTTTGTCATGTTCCTGAAACACACACACACACACACACACACACACACACACACACACACACACACACACACACACACACACACACACACACACACACACACACACACACACACACACACACTTTCTTTCCCTATTCCAGGTCTTGCTGAAAGATAGATTTCACCAGAGAATATGTAATTATATCTGCCAGGTCCCTGTTTCCCAGGCACGTCCCTTTGTATTAGTGTTTTAGAAATGAGATGACGGAGGCGCTACTCTTTTAGTTTACAACCAATCAGGGTGAGCTTGCTCTCTTGTTCTATCGCTTGCTATTTATTTGCGAATTGGACCTCACTGAAGTCTTAATCCAGCACTAATATAAACTACTTTTGGTCCTAAATGCTTTATTATACATTTTAAAATACCATATTTTTCTAAATTTTTAGTTTAGGAGGGTTTTTTCCCCACTTAAGGGTTTTTACCCACTTAAAAACACCTGTTTGATGTCTTTTCATGGCACAAAGCTATGATGCAAGTCATGTGAAAGACATGACTTGTATCATTGCTTTGTGCCATGAAAAGACATCAAACAGGCATTTTTTTCAGGTTACTGGGTAGCAAGAAAGCTGGAAGTGTGTGCAGGAAATAGGGAATGAGTCTTGTGATGCATCATGTAAAGTTTTTATTGGCTTTGCTTCGAAAGGTCAGTGGCGAATGTGACGTTGATGTGAGTCTTTATAATGTTAATCAAGATTTCTTCCCCCAAAAACTATAATTTACATCACATGGCCTAAATATTAAATTAGTATTTAAACATGGGCAGTCAAAAGGCTACACAATTTAGGGGAACATTTGTGATTTGTCTGATAGAAATTACAACTGGGATTTAAAATTATATACATATTTTTTTAATTCAGGTTTTTATTATTGTTATTATTATTAGTAGTAGTATTACTAAATAAAAAAATTAACAAAATGAGAATTATTACTAATATACTGTAATATTTCAATAAATAGAGTTAGGCCTTGTCCACACTAATGTTTTAATCTTTTTCCCTCCGTTTTTGCCTTTTGTCCACACTTGACGCCCGTTATATTAACGAAAACTACGCTTTTTGAAAACGCTCTCCAAAGTGAATACATTTGAAAACGCCGTTTTTGCATTGTTGTGTAGACTGTGAAAACAGAGGTATTTGAAAATTTTATTGTACCAATAGATAGGTATGTTTATAATGTGTTTGTGCCTGTTATGTGCTATTCACTTTCAAACAGTTGCAAAAATGTTACTTCGTACACTCTTCATATGACAGTCCTGCAAAGATGACAGAAAGTTTACTCACGATTGCCGTCCTGTTGCAAAACATGAGAGCAGTTGCGTTTTAGACTAAACATATAATGAGAACGACCTGGATGCATCAGTGAATGGTGAAATACTTTGCTAAATAAAATTATCCTGCCAGAAGAAATGCGTGATAACTTTATTATGTTTTGTTCCATCTGTATCATCTCAGCAAGCTTTTATGAGTGTGGCGAACAGGACGAGGCCGAGGGACATGAGAGAGAGAGAGAGAGAGAGAGAGAGAGAGAGAGAGAGAGAGAGAGAGAGAGAGAGAGAGAGAGAGCGAAACAGCTGGTAAGGGGTCGCCGACCCCTGGACACTCCACCATCTGGTCCTCCGCCAGTTGGATGGCCTGGTTCAGCGACGTCGGGCGGTGGCACTGGACCCATTGCGCAGTCTTCTTGGGTAGTCACGCCACGAACTGTTCCAGCACCACCTTGTCAATGACTCCCTCGACGTCGCTTCTGTCGGCCATCAGCCATTTGCGGCAGGAGTCCCGGAGCTGCTGTGCCATGACGAAGGGTCGGCCAGACTCCCCGAGGTCCAGCGATCTGAACCGTTGCCGATGTTGTTCGGGGCTCCGGCCGACCCACTGTAGGATGGCACGCCTAAGGTCTTCATAGACCAGGAGGTTCTGGACTGGCAGTTGGTGTGCGGCCACCTGAGCCTCTCTGGAGAGCAAAGGGATGAGCCGCATTGGCCAGTCCGTGGTCGGCCAGCCCCAGGCCTCGGCGGTCCTCTCAAACAGATCGATGAAGACCTCGGGATCATCCCATCTTGCTGAGAGGCATGTGCGGAGCCGAGGCCGTAGATGGAGATGATGGAGCGGCCCGAACCTCCCGGTCTATCCAGCTCCGGAACAGCTGTCTTCCTGCTGGGCCCGGAGGAGCATCTCGAACCGGCGCTCCTGCTCCTCCGACACGGTCAGCAGGGCTTGGTGTTGTTCCCGATGGAGGCTCGCGAGCGACTGGATGACTTCTGCAAATGGCATTCCTGACGGGGTCTGCATGATGGCGGCGGCGTGCTTCTTCCTTCCTGGGTTTCAGCACCAGTGTAACGAGGTTTAAGATTCAGGGAAGGAGGCGGGAATAAACATACTTTTTATATTGAAATAAAAGAAATACACAAACAAGAGGAATTGCCAGAAGCCCCTCGCGGTCGACTGCTGGCTACCAAAGTAAAACAAAAACCAGACACAACATTAACACAGGCCTGTCCTCTCTGGATCTTCACAGTTGTCACTCCTCCTTTATGCTTCCGCTCCTCCGTGAGAGACCGGTGCGTCTCACAGGTGTCATTCATTAACCCTCACGCCACCGGCCTCGCGGCGTTCTCTCACGTCCCTCGGCCTCGTCCTGCTCGCCACAATGAGGTTTTACGCATGCACATTTAGGCGAATTTAGCGTTTTCAAACGTTTCAGTGTGGATGAGAACTTTTGGAAAACATTCTAAAACGCTAGTGTGGACGGAGAACATTTTGAAAAGAAAACGCAGTTTTCAAATGTATCCGGATTAATGTAGACGTATAGCCTTAGTAATAAAAATAATAACCATTCCTAAATGCACATTAAAAAAACACCTCAAACTCACAGCAAATGCAGAGATAAGTGTGGAACAGTATTTACTACAAACTAAGCCGCTATGAGACACTACAAGACACAAAAAGTTGCCCACACAAGCTGAAAACTGAAACATGCGGTGCTTATATTTAATTAAATTGTAGTCTTTGTGAATTGCTTATCGTAATTTTGATTAATTGTGGAGAACTATGTAGTTGTATGTTAATTGTGACAACCATTTCCGATTGGTTTCTTACTTGGAAGCTTTTCCTTGTGAATCAGTGCTCTAAAACATTTTTCAAAATATGTCTACATACTGTTTTAAATTTCACATTTTGTTTTCCACTAAACGACCTCTTTAAAATTAATCTCAATAGTTATGTTACAATCTAAAGAGTAATTCACCAAGTCTGGGCTTTTAAGGAGTTTGAGAGGTCAGGTTAATAGTTTCAAAGTCACACAAATGGTTTTATTATTAAAATTTGGGTCGAGGAGGCAGACACTCGCTGATTAATAAACAGAGAGAGTGAGAGAGTGGTCTGACAGGGTCAGAGGTCAGCGATGCAGAGAAAGGGTCACCTGCAGTAATGGCTCACCGTTTCAAAAAGGTCTGTAATTTTATGTCAACATAGTTTTTTATTTGTATGTTTGTTTGGCTATCAAACGCTATAATCCACCATAGAAATTGCAGTTTAATGTAATCTAAGTAGTTGTTTCTCTTAATCTGTATTTTATACATCCTTTAAATTGCTTGTTCCGAGACAGTATCTGTGTTTAATATGAGAATCATTATGAGTGACATATGGAGTTATTATCTGTATTGAAGTAAACTCGTCTATCTCACTGTTCAACAAGCAGCATCATTTGTGTTTTCTTAGCTACATCATTAGCATGTTTCTCTGACTGCATATTAGATATTGATTGACGCAGGAGGAGCGGGTACGGAGAGAACATTCCAGAAGAGCGAAATTATCATGAGGATGGTATATTGGGGCGAATCGTTGAGGAGTGAGGTTTGAAATGCTTTTTAGATGGAGAGAGAGAGAGAGACAATAGGACTGAATTAGCTCTGCTGGTGTCCCTGATAGCGGCAGTTGTAAAATGTGCGAAAATAACAAGGGCCTGACAGCTCGATCCCAACACCTCATCATCATCATCATCACCATGGGAACCAGCGTGCCAAGAGCTTTCGGAAGAGACGTGCTCATTTTAACTGAGCTTTAAAGCTGCACTCGCATCTCGCGGTGTGGCTACTCTCTGGCACTTCTCTCTGGCACGCCGCATACATTTACTCCCTCTCTCTTTCTCACCCACTCACTTACTCATCTATTCATACAAGCCCCTCATCTGCTTGTGCATCTATACAACTGGAAAGAAAAATCGTCTTTGTTCTGGTTGCTTCACAAAAGAGAAGTTATTTTGTACTGTCAGTTTGCGAAACAGTTTTGTCAAGTATTCTTCTTAATACTTTTGTTTGTGTGTACCTGTTAGGATTCGTGTGTTCTTTTAATCTCTTTCTTAGCCTTACAAGTGTGTGACAACTAGCAAATGGAAAGGAATAGTGTCGGGACATGCAAACAGGGCATTTGCATATGGAAAATTGTTTCATCAGTGTATGCCTCCCAACCAGCTGTCATTTTCACCCCCAAAAAAGAAGCTGCAGAAATGAGAACATTTTTCCAGATGATAGCAAAGAACAGATTTTGGAAACTGTAATGTGCAGTACAAGTATTTTAAAGTCTTATTTTTTATGCTGCAACAGATGTTTTGTTAGTTTGTTTTTTTCAATGAAAGTCAATGGAGTCCAGTGTTGTTTTGACTATGGACAAAAACTGCTAAAATGTTCTTCAAAATATTTTATTTTTTGTGTTAAGCAAAAGAAATACTCATACTACCTGAAAAGCCTGCTTATTGTTTATTAGTTTCTGCTTACCCAGAGATCATAAAGGCATACTAGATTTTTGGATTAAAATATCCAAAAGCCAATAGAACAGTGTTATATATTTTGTTAACTTGTGTACTATCCCAAATGTTTCCAACAACATTGCCTGTCAGTGACGTCATATCCGCGTTAGCCTCAATAGCTCTTGATTTACCACGAGTAACATGTTTGTATCATGCCTCAGAGACAACACTGTTTTGTCAAGTGGCTAACATGGCATATTCAGAGAGAGCTTTATTTGTAGTACCAGTAATAAAAAAAAATCCACAATACAAAATATTTTAAAATGAATTGCATGCCATTTAGCAACACAGGTCTTCCCGCTTTTACTAATATGATATTAGTAAAAGCTTCTAATAGCTTCTAATATCGATTTAGATTACTGCAATGTGCAACAAGTAAAGTAAC
Organism: Siphateles boraxobius; assembly: GCF_051911475.1. Lineage (NCBI taxonomy): Eukaryota > Metazoa > Chordata > Actinopteri > Cypriniformes > Leuciscidae > Siphateles > Siphateles boraxobius. The sequence goes on along the minus strand of NW_027508811.1, from coordinate 8,646,067 downwards.
GTTAATGCAACTTTCAACACTCTCAAATGTATTTTTAGTATGTTTGTTTCGACCAAGTAAAACAGCACTGCGTTACCCCACAATTTTAATTAGTCAAATAAAGTGACCTGTAGGAGTAGTAATTCATCACTTGTGGGTATTTCATTAGAATAACTGTACTGTAACAAAGTTCAAGTTCAGATAAGAAGGGACACATGGGACTCAAGACTGGTGTGTTGCACAGGTGTCTCTCAAACCCCTTTTCCACCAAAGCATTTTGAGAGTCGGTTCGGAGCCGGTGCCTACTCGCGAACCAGTTCTTTGTGTTTCGACAGCCAAAGAATCGGTTCTCGGCCAGGAAAACTGATTCCAAAGCGGCACCAACTCTTTGCTGGACTAGAACCATTCTTTTACCACGTCATGCTTACGTCGGGGGCTGGGGGCGGGTTTAGATGTGTTCTAAACATCTTTTCTGACCATAATATAGGATCGGAAAGCCAGGAGAAACATTTGCAGAAACACGATTGTAATTGTTATGCTTGAAGTTGGCGCAAGCGTTTCTAGTTTTTTTTTTTATTGAAAACATTATGTAAGCAAAGAAGAAAACAGTCACAATATAGAACAAATAGAAAAAAGAAAAAAAAGACAAGACAGGGGTACATAACTAATCAGAAAAGATTACATATCAAAGGAAAAGATTAAAATACATATTTCAATTGTTTTTAAAGCCTTCTTGGTACACGAGTTAGAGATAATCCCAAAGTCAGACCCGTCGCCAGACCTCAGTCTTAAGAGGGGCATGTGAAATGCATGGGGGGGCACAATTATTATTAGCCTACAGCCTACGTATATTTATAATAATCAACTCTAGTCGCGCAGCACGTAATCATCACTTTTAAACATATAACCAAACGCAATATGACCAGGTTGCCTATAGCCTACACCACATTACATACAAGCAATGTTATGAATATCCATAAAACACTTGACTATACAACATATTAGATGTAACACCAGAAGCATCTCTCAAACATTGCATTTTAAAGCAGTCAACAGAGAGATATGCATTGCCATGAGACATACCAACGCACGCACATACACTCACACAGAGACTTTGAATCTACCGGTACTTTGAGTGGAGGCAGCGCTGTCCTCTCTCCAGTCCCTCCTGTCAGTACAGCGGGAGGCGGCGTTTCTCCGAGCAGAACCTCCTCATCGAAGTATTCTTCCACTCGGAAGGAACTGAAGCGAGTATGCCGGGGAAACCTCGTTTTGAAACAGCTTTCAAAAATGCGCGGTAATTGTTGAGCGGCTTAGTTGTACGTCACGTACGTAGCCTAACGTTATTTTTAGTAAGGCCGTGATAGGCTGTTGCAGTGTAGATTCCCATCAATCAAATAAAATCACACCATTGTTTCTTTATATTTTTAATGTTTTAATGATAAAGAATGCAACACAAAATTAGCAACTATGATAATATTAAAATTAGATTATCTGTGCCTCAAGTGGGGGGGCACAAGCATTTTTTGGGGCGGGCCCGGGCCCCTATGGCCCGCCCATAGCGACGGGTCTGCCCAAAGTAATGTTGTATTTGCAAGCGTTTCTAGCTAGGACGTATGGCGACGTACACAGTGACGTAACGACGTCGTTCGCTGGGCGCTCTAGTCAGTGGAAAAACTTACAGGTTATGAGGAGGTTCGCAAGTTGAACCAACTCCGAACCAACTTTGAACCAGCACCAGTTCCGAACCACTTCTTTTTTGGTGGAAAAGGGGTATCACTAGCATTCCTCGTTCCGATCCCACAGCTCTCGGCCTTCCTTCATACCACAGTAATGTCAATATAACTTTAATACATTAGCTCACCCATGAACATGATTTCCGCCTGTCATAAAGATACGCATTTGTTATTGTTTTGAAAAAGTGATCTCTAGCAGCGAAATTTACAAACTGTGCCTTTAATATGCTTAGGCAAGAATCACTGCTAATCATACTTAAGACTGGTAGGTTTTCTGAAACCCACTTATTTCTTTAGCACACTTGTGTCTATTGCTTTGTAATGCATTTAAAGTTATGATCGGAAAAAGAGATGAATGTGAGAGTATGTTGGGGAATGAGACATGAAGAAGCTGCCTGCACTACATCTGTTGATGTCTCTGAATGTTCTTTTCTGTACATTCCTACATTCATTTTCCTTTCTACTATGCTCAGTTTGTGTGTTGGTGTTATCACTCACATCTGTCATCCAATCACACTGCTTCTTTCTGATGACATCAGGCTCTGTGTCTTTGTCTTTATCTTTACAATCTTAGACATATCAACTTGAATGAAATGTCATCATTCTTGACATTACTGAACTCCCATTCCTCTTTCCTATAGCCTGACCTCTTCAGATTCTCACACTTGATTTTATATTTCATAGCTTGTCCCATCAATTTTAAAATATAATGCAATTCTTCAGTTAGTTTTGGTCTAAATGTTTAGCTCAAGTTTTGTTGGGGAAGTTACTTAAAAAAAATTGCTTTCCAAGCTACTCATTTAAATTTAGTTTAACTAATAGCTTCACTACATTTTTAAAAAGCAGTTAGTTATAAAAGCTAAGTGCACTAAAGCTATTTAAGGGGTCAATCTTGGAAATTAAATGCTTGTGTCCTTCTGTGCATCTTTGCGGCGGGTTTCTCATACACACTCACATTCCCAATGCAAGCTGCACTCCTCTAACACTCCTCCCACCGCAGACACTCTCCTCCAAAACAGACTTTTGCTCAAAAGAGATATGTCTTTGAAGTCCTGTCAGTTTCTGAGACAGCGCAGTCGCCTTGTCAACTCCGCTTATCTGCGATCCCATCCTTAGCATCCAACTGTTCTCCTCCCTCAAGAGCAGTCTGAAGTCCATTATGTTGGAATTGGTGGGTTCAGGCCTGTGAGATGATTCATAAGAAATATCACACTAATACCCGTGCAATATCGCTCTGCATAAGCAAGTCTGTGATTCGGTCGTAGGCAATCACAGCCGTGCTGATACAGAGTCATATCGCATGATTACGAGTGTGATGATGTGTTTTTTTTACCACAGTTCAATGACACAAGTGAGCAAATAAATAAGAAACAACAATGGACTGTCTTTAAAAACCCTCCTTTGTGCAGAACTACTTACTTCCGCCAAGGATTCAAATCTTAAGTTTACAGTTCACCTGTTGAGCCCAAGCCTCTGTTACTAATTATAAAACCCCACTTTAGAACTAGCAATGAACAAGGAACACTGAGGTGCTTCATTGAAGCTCATTGTATTATGTAGAGTATTATGAGAGATAGAGATCACCTGCATCTAGTTGATATTCTTCAGGCCAATCTTATATTCATAATCACAAAATCAGTTCACTGTGTCCGCTGAGGTAATATCTTTGTCTTTGTCCTTTTAACAGTTAAAGGGATAGTTCACCCAAAAATGAAAATTAGCCCATGATTTACTCAACCTGAAGCCATCCTAGGTGTATATGACATTCTTCTTTCAGATGAATACAATCGGAGTTATATTAAAAAATGTCCTGGCTCTTCTAAGCTTTATAATGGGAGTCAATGGGTATTTTTTTAGGAAGTCCATCACAGTGCATCCATCCATGATAAAGTGCTCAAAATGGCTCTGGCAGGTTAATAAAGGTCTTCTGAAGTGAAGCGATGCTTTAGTGTAAGAAAAATATCCATATTTAAAACTTTATCGACTAAAATAACTAGCTTCCGGCAGACGGCTGTGCGCAAGTCGTCTTACGCCCGTTTCACACATACTCTGTGTGCAGTGCGTAGGCGGTGCGTGTTGCGGTGCGTATACGATACAGGAGCAGCATGCGCTATAGTGCATGCACATATGCTGCGTTTGCAGTGCGCTACTGATCCGCAGTTTCTGTGTGCCACAAAATCAAAAATGGCTAAGTAATTTTGATTTTAAATCCAAACGTTAAATTTGACATTGTTTAACCCATACAAAAATGTTATATATGGCCATATATGTACTTATATTTTAAATAGCATAACATATATCTATAGGCTACATTTATTTGACTTATCTGAGAACACAATATATGCCTGCAACATATATGAACATTTATGTGTCCAAACATGTGAAGAAAATATTTGAGTTCATCCATATATGATACCATATATCTGCTTACAGTAGGCTATAGTATTGGTTTCTCTCATATATGGACAACATTATGTATAAATATGTGACATACATATTTGTTCCCCACATATTTAATAAATGTATGTAAACGTATGCATGTGATACTGACGCATTGGAATAAGTACATATGCATCTTACATATATTTAACATTTACGTGCATATACGGGAAAATATATGGCACTTACATGAAAACGGCCATTTTTGCTATATTTTGAAAGATATGTTTCATAAATGTCTATGTGTTTTATATATATGAATTTTGCATATATTCTCATATAGGCAGCAGACATACATGGGCACTGACATTATGATTTACTTATATTGACATATATTACATTTCTGTATGGGAAGACATTGAAACAGTATGAAAATTAATTTTAATCATGATTCTTTGTTTTACATGTAGTTTCCCCCGATCCCGTCCCCAAAATATATGTCATGTATTTTTTGAGGGGGAAAAAATCTAATATGATGGCATTTTGCAACTTTTGAGACTATAATCATACTTTTTTGTTTTTATTGACCTTGTAATTTAGTAACTATAGAACACATTAACTGTAATTATGCCTATATGATGAAATTATTACAGTTTCTTGTCAATCTATGTCTATTTTAATGTGAACAATGCGCTGCCACTTTAATTCAGTGCGGTGCAGCACAGCAAAAATAGACTCGGTGCGGAAACGATCTCTGCACTGCTGTATACACACCGCACCTGCAACGGATCGCCAGACCGCACCCGCGTGCAGTGTGAAAGCTCTAACCAGTTAACATGGGTAAGTAAAAAAAATACGCACTGCAAATGGAGTATGTGTGAAATGGGCGTTAGGCTTGTTCTCGGCATATACAAGAGGCTTGAAGCTCACATATATGAAAACGTCTTAAATTGTCAAATAGGCGCTATGTTTATTTATAAGTTTGCATATTTGAGGTCCAAATAACAACAGTTACATGCTCGCCTAAATTCTTGAAAGTCTCTGCATTTGCTCTTGCATCCAAAAATACTAAATTGTGGTGGTTTGCTCGTCGGCCATTCTCACATAATCGCTGGAAAAGGCTCTCAGCCAATCAGTAATTAGATGCAGAACGAACTGTTGTAAATAATATCCAACGCTTATGTAAGCAAGTACAGCGCAGATCACTGCCTGCTTTCCTGTTACTCAGTCATTTATGAGTCAGTGAAGGGACCATGAAGAATACATTTGTCATAGAATGAAGATGAATCAGATGTGTGAAAGAGCTTTAAGATGGTGTGCCATCTCTGTTTCATTATATGACAAGACGGGATACGATTGTGTTTCAATGAAGTGGGTCAATAGAGCAGATATAGAATATTATAAAATAAAATAAAAAAATGCAAAATAAGTAACAAATAGATATGCAGACATAAAGAGAGAGAGAGAGACATGTAAAGAAATGTAATTTTATTCAAATGTTTTGTCAGATCTCGTTACGTTCAGTCAGGAAATAAAGTTCTGTCTCTCTTTCACTCTCAATCTCATTCTCATGCTCTCACTCACTCTTGGTCCACCAGTCACATCCATATTTACATGGTGTTTCTATTGCGTGTTCTCAAACAACTGCTCCCCCCTGCTATCTTTAATGGAGGCTTTCCTCTCCCAGTGTTACTGTGTCAGAACGCCTATCATTTGTAAAGCCGGGTGTTTGCGGTGAGACGATGGTCGTCCACCGTAAGTCGACGGGGCCTCCTGGACCCCCGGAAGAGTTGAAAATGAAGGCTGCGCACGCAACATCCTCAGTCTCCAGGGAACAAACGTTGAGTGTGTTACGGTGCATTAATATCATCAAACACACCATGGGAATTTTTTGAAGTGCCACCATGTGAGGGGCTTTACACAGCTAGGAATACAACCATTACGCTAGTGGTGAAGAGCTAGCAGCGATTTAGCTGTGTGTTATTTTCAAGAGATGGAATCATTAAGTACACAGCTTCTCTCACACTGCAATATAATGTCAATGCAGTGGCTGAATATTTCCAGTTTCTGTGGAAATTTGATCATAACATCTTTAACATGTTTCTCGTTGCATTTTAAACGACATTAGGGTTGTTGTTTTTAAGAACATTTTTCATTTTGTGTTGGATATGAAGCATTACATCTTCTCAATTATTATTATTATTAATTTTAATCCAATTGAAAAAAAATGGTGGGTAGTGAGCTGGTTTTCGTTGCACCCCAGTGCTCTAATTGATTGATTAATGTAATTGATTGGTTTGGGAGGCGCTGCAACTGATTAAAATGCTTTCAGACATGAGCAGATTGAAAGGCAGCATGTATCAGCACACTCTCTGGCCCCCAGGGGCCCATGTCTGGCTCTCCTCGAGGAGCAGAGACAGTGGATGTACGTTTGTGTGTGTGCGGTCCATCTGGTCAGTGGAATTCAAGTCTCAGGTTAGCTGGCTTACATGTGTCTTGTTTATTTTCAAATAATTTAGACATCTATTGTTTTAGCTCACATAATCACTGCAACATTTGTTTGATTTGAAAAGAAGAAAAAAAATGGGGGTGATTAACTTTATCTGTCTCTATCTGTCTGCCTGTCTGTACATATATATAATGTGTATATATATATATATATATATATATATATATATATATATATAGACAGATATATATACAGTATATATACAATCTGTCTTTCTTTGAAACTTTCTGCTTTTATACCTCAAGTTTTTGAAGATATTATTTAGAATTATTTGCAATTCAATGGCTGAACGCAGCAAGCATAACATCTTGCTTTTGCATTTAGCATAAATTCAGGTGTAAAAAAATCATAGACCAGCAGCATAGCAGTGCGTTACATTTACAACACTTTCATAGTAAAACTGCATAGTCAACTGGCAGCATTTTTGCACAGAGGGCAGTTATTCCTTGTTGAAGGGTGTCCAAAGGGTTTTGCTCTCTGTTCAGAATGACTCAGCATGTTATGATGTCACTGTTTTTCCCCTCTCTTCCACATATACAGTAAATGCATGTTCTGCTCTTATTCTGTGTTAAACAAAGGGAGAAACATGGCCCCACCATCCTGAGGGAGAGTTGACAGGTTTTTTTTCTCATGAACAAATGACAGGAGTGTTTTATCAAAGCAGGAGCTTTTGCTAGAGGCTGGATGTGTGAGTGTGTGAATGTGTTTTCCTGTGTGTGACCAAGTGCCTGTCTGAGGATGACATGCTGATGAGGCCTGGAAATGAAATTAAAAAAGCTGTTATTGATGTCACTGTGATTTGTCATTCACAACCCATTCTACGTATTTAAGGTGGTGCATTTCTGAGTTTTTGTCAATAACAAAACATTTAGGATGAACTTGATTTCATTGATTATGATTTCAGTGATTTATGAAAAGAGGTGTTATATACCAGAATGCCACTAAACCATAACAAATTTGGATATTGGTTAAATTGGAAAAGCAAAGTTGTTTTAAAGGAAGAATAATATTTGTTAACACTATTTCAATAGTCCACTTTCTTACTTAGACATACTAACTATAAGTAACTTTGCCACTATATGTCAACTAACTATCATTTGTGTATTAGTAGACTGTCTGGTTAATATCTGCTAACACTTTATTTCTATAGACCTTCAACAGACATTCTACTACCTACAAATAACTTTTCAAGAACATTCCAACTTATTCTAACCCTAACCTAACAGTCTAATCCTCTAATGAGAGTTCAGGTTACTCATAGTTATTAGAATGTCTAAAGTGGACTATCAAAATAAAGTGTAACCCTTTAGATTTCATAGACAAACTGGTTTTACTTTAGAAAAACATGCACTGATGAATTGTGAGACCATGAACATGCAGTAACAAAGTAAATAATTTTAATTTTATGGTGACTCTTGAAGGAGTTTTCTAGAAGGAGTCTATGAGAATAGATCTAATTATGAGTTAGCGGTGTATGAATTGGAACCTGTTTGGTTTGTGGTGATGGCTAACAAGCCTTGACTGCAGGCACCAGGCTTCAGGTTCAGTAGATTTGGCATCTTATAAGAAGAGAAAGGGGACTCATGCAGAAAAAGAGAGTCAAAATTCGGGGAACATATTGACTTCTTTGGCAGGAACTCTAAGGTGGGAGTGTAAAAAAAAGAATAAACAAAAAAAAAAAGAAAAAAAACAGAGTTAAAGAGAACAGTGGACCTGTTACAATGAGAGAGGAGAAAATAAAAGAAAGCTGAGCACTGGAGGAATGCTGATTCCTGCATATTTAGCTGACAGATGGCTGAAAAACAGGTATTTTTTACCTACAGTCAGGTGAAATCACTCAGATCCTGTAGATCAGTGGTTCTCAATGGATTGGTCAGGAGTCAAAAGTGACTATCTGGTCTTTTTTCACATTGTCGTTGAAAAGAGCTAGATGGACCACAAGAGAATGCAGATGTTTAAGATGCATTTTAATACTATTTTAAAAGGATAATAAACATATCAAATCTAAAACATATAAAAGAAAATCATCTTAAAACTAGTTGGCTGTTGGATAAATAGTGAGCCAAAAACTGTTCACAAGTCTGTTCTGTTCACACTCGCAGGAAAGAAACAATGCAAAATATATAATCATGCATAGTTATGCTAGTCAAATAAATCAACCTTTAAAATGGAGGAGAAACGTTTCTAATTTTTAGTTGTTGCTATGCAAGTCTAAAAGTCTGCAGTATTTTGTTGCAAATTAATTTGTCACTTGGTTGAAGCTAGTCACATCCTTGAAAACGATATGAGTAAGTAAAAGACAAACAGAGCAACGTGAAGCCACATCCACAACTGTGCCATTTGATTTGCCCAAGCTAGGACTTTAGCCTGGTTGTTCAGTTTAATGAAATATCATTGACATGTTTATGCACTATATGGCATTGCATTTCTCATATTCAGGAGTCTATTAGCCCAGAACTTGAAGAATAAATCCCGCATCTGCTGCTCTTTCTGCATGTACAAAATTGTCAAAATGATCATGTTAATATTTTTTCCTGTATTCTTCTATGCAGATTATGGTAATATTAAGGAGGTTTTTGTTTTCTAGTTTAATGAATAGAACTTTTTACTACCGTGATGGGTCATGTCCAATGTAAAACCAGTTAGGAACCACTACTATAGACATTAAGCCTTCAACCCCAGCTGAAACAACCTCGGCTCTCCGCCAAATGCTGAATTTAATTGCTGCTTGGATCATATCAAACAGCACAATTGTCTTTCCACATATGAGCGTTTGATAGAAGCCTGAACTCAGATAATACATCAATCCAGATCAAACAGACTGTGAGCTCTCGCCTTGTCTCTGCTCAGCTTTCATTAGAAGTAACTGCCTGGGGGACTCAACAAACCACATATTTTCAATCCTTAGAGAAACCTTGGATTTAATGTAAAAATCAATGCTTGTTCTGCGTGTTTCCTGTTCAGCTCTGTTCTGAGGTCTCGCAAAGAGGGCATCTCTGTAAATAAACGTATTGTATTCATGCTTTGCTAAATTCTTGTTACGCCGCTAATAGGGATGAGCCCACGGAAATCCACGCTCTCCGGGCTGCTTTTTTAATCATGTCAAGCTTGCCGTCGCAGCTTTTGACCTCCGTTTTCTCTTCCTGTCTCTCGCAGGTAATGACGACCATAAGAAAGAAGACGATGCCAGAATGGAGCAAGGTGAGTGACAGTATTTCCTAATGCTGTGTTCACGTTTGCAAACAAGACGGGAAATTATCACATCCAATATCCTGAAGCCCAACAAAGTTTAATCCACGGCATCTGAAATGCTCGCTCCATGATTAATCGAGCCTATTGTTGTGGGTGGCAGCTCTACAATTGCCTATAAACAAGAAAACAAGAGTCTGCATTTTCTGAAATAGTTTTGCTGGCTTTCCCATGCGCACTTTTAGTCTTTTGGCGAGTTAATTGAGATGAAGGTTGTCAGGCGTTGTGCGTTTGCAGAACTGAATTGTTTTGCACCATAGTCAGATAGATTGAAAGCTAATTGGACTCGCTCGCCACCTTGTTGGCAATGACACAATCAAACATTATCAAATGGGATTCCAATTGGCTTTGCGTGTCTTCTTTTAACGGTGGTCTATTCAGATGCAAATCCCCTTACCTTCTTTGTTGACTTTCAGAAAAGCATAAAAGATTACAAGGTTTTCATCTGCAGGCCTCCTTGACTGTACATTAACAGTGGTAAAAAGAGAGAGAAAATAAAGGTGTTTATTTGTGACTAATGCATGTTTGCTACAGGGGCTAAATAGAAGGCTTCAGGTATAGCATTACAAATGATTCAGTGCTAAGCTAATTCCCAGCACTAGACCCTTAAATCCAGCTTACATACTCACAATGTTCCCAAACCTGCTTAAGCGACTGTCAAAAAGACAACTGAGCATCGTACAGTGGTAATCTAATCTGGGTTTATCTCTAGGTTTAGCCTGGACTACAAGACCAGTACAAGTCGGATGATACCAGTCGTTGGGATTGCTATACTAGAGTTTCAGTCAGATTACAAAAGCTGAAATAAATATTCAATAAAAAAAACTAAGTGTTGCTTTATCAACTAAATAAAATGCAATACATTTAAATTGAGGAACACAAATGACTACAACTAAAACTGAAATAAAAAAAATAAGTTACACAAAACTTACTAGAAATTACTTAATAAAAATTACTAGAACGAAAAGTGAAAATATAATAATAAAAACCCTATCAAAATATGAATAAATACTATGCTAATAATATATAATAATGTTCAAATAACTAACAAAGTACAGTAGGTTTATTGTTGAGCTGGAAGGCTGTACCCAGGTCAAACATCACTTAAACTTCATGGAATTATAAGATGGAAGTTTCCTGGCAAGGTAACAAGGCCAGCATTGATCGTTTCCACAAAAGTTAGGTGATTGAAAATACAGAGGGTGAAAGGAGTGCTAAATGAAGCATCTTAGAGGAGGACATGTTCATGCCTCAACAACATGAAGCAAAAAAAAAAAAAACTGGGCTGCATGCTCTGATTTTTACTATGAATGTGAGAAGCTGTTCACATTACTGTATCTGTAAGTCAAAGACGGCCATCAAACCAGATCCAATCCAGAACAAGCGTTTTTTTCAGCGTTGACTTTTTTACAGCCATGTTATAAAACGGTATTCTGAAGCAATCCAACAAGCATCTAATAGCCCTCGGAACTACTCTGAGTCCTTGGGTTGTGGCTTTGTTTGGTTGTGTTTACTACTGCACAAAACCAGGGAGACCAATCACCTCTTTTGGGGACGCTGTTATACCTCATTGTAAACACTGGACCGGGATGACCCGGCATGGCAACACCTATCAGGATTCTATCTTGTTCACAACACGCCACGTATCACATCTGTACGAACACACACATACACACAAACACACACACACACACACACACACACACACACAGTAGCTCTGAGCACACTGCTTTTCCTGCTCCAGCAGTTTCGGCTAGCTTAGCCTCAGTTTCATTCAGTGAATGTCTGACTGGCAGCCAAGCCCTGGCCTTTAGCAGCGCTTCACTTAGCCGGGGCTCTGATTCTCTCTCTTTTTCTCTGGAACCAATTCAAAGGCTCAAATGGTTGCCATTCTCACAAGGAATTGAGCCTTTTTTCCCTTTTATCCATCTGTATCAGCTCTCTCCCACTCTCTATCAATCAATCCGTTTCTCTCCCTCTCTCTGTTTCATCTTCTTTTTCCTGCTGTCTTTCACCAAAATCCCTTACACTACATTTTTACAGGCCACATTTTTTTTATCAGCTGGGTTTTGCCGAGCCACACAAAAGCCCCTGTTGATGCAGAATCACCTGGTTCATGTATGCACTCCAGCAGGGCCTGCGACACAATAGCAGGATATTCCTCCGCTCATTTCACCCTTATCAGTGCTGCTCAGTATAGGCAATCTGTGCCTCGTAACCTTAGATGCTTTTTTGTTGTTGTGGTGAGCTGGCAGTTGCCGCTTTTCAGTTTTGAGATTAATAGAGTTTTGTTGTTTCTTTTACAGTTTATAAAGAGATAAAAGAGAACTACAAACGATATTTCTTAATATTTGTTGTGCAATTTTTTTAATAGGAGGTGCTTGCTAATTATTATTGCTACGACGTATTGTAAAAGTTATTGATACTGTAAAATCCTAAAAAAAATATATTATTTTTTTTAATAAAAAAAATAAAATCATAAATGTATTTTTATTTTATTGTATTATTTTATGTGTGAAAAATCTAGTTTTTTTTTTTTTTGAGTGGTATGATGATTTTTGACAGGTAACACGCAGCCCATGGAAGGAGGGGAAGAAGATGACGATGATGCTGATAAAAAGGGTATGAGAAAATCTCTGTTCTTGTGATCGTAAGTTCAGCTGTCAAAGTCCGTATCACCCAGCATTCCCTTCTTCCAACCATTGTTGAGGGAAAATCAGACTAGAAGAAGGAGTCTCTTCGGGTTGTTCTGTCAGGGTGTGGAAGCCCGTTTAAGGAGCCATTAGCTTTCGAATTCTGCCGTTTCAGCCTCTTTGGTTGTAGCACTGAAACAATTACTTGCTTCTCAATAAAACGGACCAAAGATAATTAAATTCGTATACTGAAGGGGAGTAGCAGGCTATTAACACCACAATTTCTCCATTTGTCTTAGAGCCAGAGGGTTGGAGATGGGTTTTTTTTTCTTTCTTTCTTTAATATTAAAGCAGGCAGCACTGATGTCTTTGGGGAAATTTCCCCAGGCTGATATGTCTCTTCAATATGCAGCACAAAGAATGAAGTCATTTATTCAGTAAACTGATACTTTTGTCCTTCTAAATAGCAAACATATTCCTGGACTACCCTTACAAACATTAACCATAGTTTTTGCCAACATTCTGACTACTACTACTATTATTTTTATATTTTTTTTATTATAAGTAATTTTTTTTTTACTTATAATAAAAGGTTCACAAATTCAGACTGTATGTTGTGTCACTACCTTCATAACAACTAGCATATATGCACTCTGATCTTAATGAGAGTTAATCCATTCACAAACCCCCTTGTTTAACCTTCACAGGATTGTGTCAACATTAAAGCTATCTCTGCAGAAGTTAAGCTTAAACAACAAACAGCGTTTATTACAAGGGAGTGAGGAGCAGAACAAAGCGTGTTAAAGCAGCACAGTGTATGATTTATCCACAGGTGTTAGCCACAGCCTTCCTCTAGTGCTGTCGCCAACATCAAATGCACTCGCTCTAATGCGGTGTCACTCAGAGAACAAGGTACAGCGGCGCATTAAATATGTTTTTGAAATATTTTTTTGATTCATGGACAAATGAGCTTTTCCTGCACATTACCCTAGCGCCAGAGCTTGCAGCTACAGCTCGCCTATCGGATTCCCGCCGGCCGCAACTTTGTTTTTCATGAACAGAGGAAGTTGATATACAGCCGTGGTGGGATATTGCTTTGTATTACACATTCAGTCCTGAGGGGGATGCTCTCTAACTGAGGTTAGAGCAAGAGGGCCTTTTAGACAGCCCGTTAATGACAGAGAAACATTAGTGCTGTTCTCCCTAAAGCAGCACTTCATACATTCACATGCTCAGGGGACAACTGGCCCCAAAGCACTGATCTGGAACTCTCTCTCCGTGTTCCTCGACGGGTTACCTGTGAGGAGTGTAAAGGAAAACAGTACCTCATTCCAGATAAGCTCCCACTTGCCTTCCTTCACAGCAAAAGAATGTGCGAATCTCAGAGGTTCTTTTTTCTGGTCGAGAGACAGACAGACTGAAGGGGTTTTCCGAGGGCATTAGTTGCGGCTGGCGGGTTTAGTGTCAGTTAGTGAAGACGCGCAGAAGAATCCGTTCGATCCAACCTATCAGCGCCGGGTTGTGGCCTAAGAGAGCCGGCGTGCTGCTTGGGTGAAGAGACTAGACTTCTTGACAGAGTTCTTGGGGGATAAAGTGATTTGTGATGTAATCCACGTGAAATCCATACATGGGGGGATCGGTGTGTGGAGAAAATGAGAAGGATTGTTCACAGAACTGGACTGAGCATTTTAGTGCCCCCGGATAGCTATTCCGACGGCCTATTAAGTGAGTGTATGTTTAGCGTGTGTGTCGTGCTGCATTTCAGAGATTAGGAGGTGACAGGTTAGATGGGCGAATCAGGACGCGGAGCATCAGGTCGAGCTGTTAACTGTGTACTCAGCAGATGTAGAAGGCAGAGGGGGCATGTTTGGAGAGGGAGGAAAAAGAGAACAAGTCTGTGTGTGGAGGAAAGAAAGGGATAAAAGGCATCATATCCACATCTCACAAACGTATGCTCATAACACATTTAGTCTTATTCTCTTTTAGCATAATCTCCTTAATTAAGCCTTTATAGGTGCTCTCAGTATTATTCCCTTCTTAAAAAAAGATTTACCCCCTGAAAAAATTAATAGTATTTTCTGGAAGAAAAAAAAAATTGTGTGAGATACAGAATCCAGCATATCAGTAGCCTAATAAAAAAGTGTTTAAAATCATCACACTGTGAAATCTCGTATTTTGTTTATTTGTTTTACTTACTCCCAAAAGTTGAGAGAGATTTTTTCATTTTTTTCATTTTGTCATTTAAATAAATTGGACAGATCAATTGAATGAACACATATATATATACAGTGTACAGGGAGACTGCCATATTGATATTTATTTTATTTCATATATTTTGCTTTATATTTTTATCTAATGTTTGTATTTTAAGTTGTATTTCTTTTTACTTTATTGTCATTTGTTTTTAGAATAAAAAAGAATATTTACACAAGAAAGCGGCAAGAAAACGTAGTGCAAAAAATATTTTGTCTTTTTATGAAATTCAGTGTTGCTACTTTTATTATTTATTCTTTTTTTGCATCACTTGTATTGTTCTTATAATTTTCATTGTTATTATTTTTATTTTAGAGCATTTTAATATATTTCAAATAATAACTTATTGCACTCACGTTGTAAATGTTTTTCATGTCATTGAGGCTCACAAAAAATGTATATATTAACCAAATGTGTTTGACAGAAAGAAAGATAGAATGTGTGTGAAGAATGTATGTGAGAGAAAGATAAAGGAAATGAAATAGGAAAATAATACACAGCAAGAGGATGGAGAAAGGGAGGGTTCAAGCGACAGAAAGCTTCAACTATGCATTCATACCGAGGGTGGGCAGATTTACAATTGTATATTGTAGATAGTGGCTCAAGTGTCTCCAAGTCCACAGTTTTACACAGCTGGAAACACGTCCGTTAAGCACCGACCCTGGCAGAGAGTGAGTCACTGAATCAAAAGACTCTGCACCGCATGAGCTATGTGCAGCTCTTAAAGTGGAAGCCAACTCACACACACACACACACACACACAGAGAGAAGATTCTAGGCCGCTGAGCAGCATCTGTTGATTGTGACACTCTCGCTCACCTTTCTCTCTCAAGTCTCATACATTTTTCATGGTGCCGGTTTTCTTCACCATGAACTGTGTTCAGAGGGCCTAACTGACAGGAAGGAGAATTCCCCACAGTGTGAAGGGAGGAAGTGCTCTGACTATGATTACAGATCCACAGTAATGTGACTGTAAATGTATGGCATTAGAAATATTTTCTAGATAGCTCACAGAAGTGTTTGTGCTTGTATGCAAGCGAGCGTCCTCCTCCTGAACGTGTGTATTCATTTATGCGTGTTTATCGAGTGTGTGACTGTCATTTGAAACACTACTGTTACACTACTGCCATCTGCTGGTGTAATGACTTACTGCTTGGTCGCTGCATGGAGGTTCATGTCGTTATTCAGCTTATTAGCTTCATAAAATCATAAATTAACAACACCAAATGCTTGTTTTCACAGCCTCAAATCTCCCTCCAAAGTTTGTACTCAGGCTTTGCTCGCCTTAGTTATTGTTGATCGGATGTATAATAGACAAGACCTCATTTTTGATGGATGTGAATTCTCTGGGTTATTTCAATGTATCTCTTGCAGGCTAAGATAATAAAACTGCTGACGAAATTTTAAGTCATAAAAATGGCTTACTCATATTTTGAAACTTTGAAACCTTTCACCTTTAACTACTTTAACTTTGCTTTAGCTACTTCCCATTTAGAAGAGGCTATCGTGAAAGCACGCATGACTCATTTTAGTTCTCGTCTCTCAGAATAATTTGGCTTTGTCTCCATGGTTATACACAACATCCCTCACTGGTGTACGTGGTGACCATATGACCTCGCATTGAAACTGAGAAGATATATCATCTCAGTATTTCAGAATCCAATTTATCTTCAGGTTCCTCACAAGAATACCATCAAAGACACTGGTGCATGTCATCCTTTTTAGCAAGAAGAGGATGCTATGTCTTAACCCCACGCACAGGATCATGGGTTAACGTTTATTTGAATATGCCTTAATACCTCCCTTCCTTCCTTCCTTCCTTCCTTCCTTCCTTCCTTCCTTCCTGTGCAGGCAGCTTTTTTTAAGTTATGTCCTCAAAGTACTATTACCTGTATAGTCCACAGGGGGACTAACCTCCTTCCACATTATAATTCATATAGAGGGTAAAACATTGAGCTCCAGCCTCCGGATAAAAGGCCTTTGCCCTCTAAATGAATAAAATGTCACTACATCCTAATCTGCAGTTATTGGTTTATCAATATTGAGGATGAAGTCTAGAAGGTCCACTGGGTGTGAAGCTGCATTTGATTGACAGCACTACTAGACGCAAGGCTAACGACAAATCATATTACCTTTTTATGAAGGTTTGCAATGTCTTTTGGCACATTGTGTTTGTTTTCTTTCTTTTATTAAGAGCATGTGGTGAGAAAATAAATTGCTCAGACATTGGGAAATTGCTTCTCACACCAGCTTGTTAAAAAAGCCAATTATGCCAGTAGCGTAATGGTCATTGTCAAGCACAGCGGATTACTTGTGTCAGGCTCTTCACTTTCCAATTCATCCCAGACCCTCTCTGGGCTAAAGAAAGAGAGAATCTGGGAGAGTATCGGGATATCACTGAAGAGAGGAGAGGGGTAGAAGGAGATGTCGAGTTTAGAGGACTAAAGTGACAAAATTAAACCCACCTGGGATACACGCTTTCATGTAAGCCCATGGGGAGCACTGCAGGGGCTCATGGGAGTTCTGGTTTGCTGGGAAGTATTTAGCTGTCCGTTGCGACTGCTCTCGGTGGAGATTTTTAGAAAGTGCAAAATTAGTGCAGCGACGAAACATCATGCCAGAACTATTATAAATATTTGATGTAAAACATGACCATAGCAGTACAGTGTGTGGAGTACTTTATTAGGGATCTTGAGGGAAGATAAATATGCCAAACAGCATTTTAACATGCCCGTCAGTGTACTGGGGTTATGATACTGTAGTGTGTGTGTGTGTGTGTGTGTGTGTGTGTGTGTGTGTGTGTGTGTGTGTGTGTGTGTGTGTGTGTGTGTGTGTGTGTGTGTGTGTGTGTGTGTGTGTCTGCAGGGCCGGCCCGAGGCGTAAGCGAACTAAGCGGCTGCTTGGCCACCAGGGGGCCCCTCAAACAAGTTTAATATTTTTTTTTATAGATGACTTAGATGATATAAATGAATGAATATGATTGAATGAATAATTCAAGACAAGAAAATTCTGATTTCATGATCAATATACCTGCCAACAACTGCTGCTGTGTCTGCCAGCGTTTAAGTCATGCGCATAATCTAGACACCTCGCGAGTGCATAGACAATTCGTGCGCAACTGCGCATAGTCACGGTATCGGTTTAAGTTGGAGAAAATAGCCGCAGGGGAACTTAACCTTCCAGGTATAAGGGTAGCAGTTTGAATAAATAATAAACATAGCAGTTTGAACTCTTCTCTACTTTATTATGCCACACATCAGATCACTAACTCCAAAAACCCGCGACACTCCAGTACCAAGTGCGCCCGAGCCATTCCTATCTACGGCAAGCCCCGAGGGGAAAAACAGATTGCATACACACGTACAACGAGCACCAGTACATCATTACCGGTATTATAGTAACAGACTTTGTTGGATTCTGTCATGTACAATCCAACAAAGTCTGTTACAATAATAAGATTTTGAGGACAGTTACACAGTACACTGTATTGAGACAGTTGAGAAATAATAATATTTTTACAGTTTTCAACAATAATTGTCATTGTTGAACCCTTGCTCTTATTATGTTTCTGATGTCTCTGGTTTCAAAGAGTTAGTAAAAGAGTAAAGTAAAAGTTAATACTTTTGTATTTAAGTAGGCATCTATTTTTTATTAAGTATTTATTTATTTATTTATAATGTATTATTTTATTGTAAAATAATATTTATTTAAAATAATATAATTTATTTTATTATTATCATTATTGCGTGACATTTGTGTCAATAATCGTCAAGCACAGGTGACTTCGCGTAGTGGGAGGGGGCCCCAAAAGGCTCGGACCCAAAAGGCACACGTGTGTGTGTGTGTGTGTGTGTGTGTGTGTGTGTGTGTGTGTGTGTGTGTGTGTGTGTGTGTGTGTGTGTGTGTGTGTGTGTGTGTGTGTGTGTGTGTGTGTGCGTGCGTGCGTGCGCGCGCGCGCGCGCGAGTTCGTGTGTGCGTGCGTGCTTGTGTTAAAATCTTTTTTTCCCCTCATTTTTGTTGTGTTTTCTCTGGTTTTTTCTTTGTTTTTCTGTTTTGTTTTGCTTAGATTTTTGTTTTATTTTTATTGTTTTGTTATGTTTCTTTGGGTTTTTCTAATTTTTGTTTTGCTTTTTGGTTTAGTTTTTTCATTGTGTTTTGTTTTGCATTACTTTTTTCTGTTGTTTTTTGTTTGTGACAATAATTTCAGCATGTATGTCTACACTAAATACACCTGTGTTTACCTGTGACTCTTTTTTGTTTTCTTTTTTTTAGATGAAAAGGAAGATGAAAGTATGATGAGCCAGACAGGTAGGCCTTTCATGTATGATCGTTTATAGCTACGGGAATTATTGTTTTTCCTGGCTTTGACCCTGTATAAAACCCAGATACAAAATAATTTCTGAATAGTTATAGTTAACAAGTAAGAAGAGCAGATCTGCCTGTCTCTCCTGAAAGTCACATCACATTAAAACGTTCCTGTCTTGTCTGCAATTGAGGTGCAAAAGCAATTTGTCTGAACTTCGTGATTATATTTTCCATGCTGGTTGGTTTGTTCTATTCAGAACAAAATTTACTCCTGAACTGGAATAGCATCATGAGTTTAAATAGTTGGAACTGAAGATGGGATTAAATCATCTGTGATACTGTAATATCAAATTTTAACATCAAAATCACACTGAAGTTTCTCGTCCTCAGTTATCCATATAGAAAAAGACTTGTTTGATAATCAAACATCAGCTAGAGTCTTTCCTGTTCCTCTTCACAGATGAATTTTGGGTTTCATTTCTGCTTGCCGGCAGCAGGAGTGATTAGATAACAATCATCCTCTCATCTTTAATATAGGATTAGCCTCTGCAGTTTGATGAAAGGACCAGAAAAAAAGATTTATTTCTTGCTTGTTGTCTTTTAAGAAGGGGATTTTAGAAGAAAGACACAAATCTTGTCATTAAGTTTTTCTCTTTTTTGATTTCAGAGGAATCCCATGTTGATGAGACGATGGAAAGCCAGAAGCCAGAAGGTTTTTCTTCATTCTCTTTTTCTTCTTTAATTTTAGTCTGGATTACTACAAGATCCACGGAGCACCAATGGATTGATGCTCACCCACACAGTGGTCATTAAACCTTGAACACTTAAGAAACACCTGCAAATTTGTGAAAGTGCGTTAGATAGAATATTAAATAATTTTGATAAATATAGCATGCTTTTCATGCAAATCATCTAACAAAATAAGTTTCTAGGGATTTAAATGATTAAACAAGATATATTGTTCAAAATTATGAAATCATTGATATATTTGGACACTTTCTGGTTTACTTGCCACAAGCCCTGCACCATTTGTTTGCATTTTGTTTGACATTCATTCATATTTGTGACATCATACATACAGTATTTAGGTATATGACCACTATATACTCCCCTATTTTTCATAATATCCAGTAGTCAAGGACAACAAGAATCAGTAAATATGAAAACTAGGTCTGGCTGTGTGGTTCAGTATACATAGATGTCCCTAAACACATGCAATGTACATTTAGTGAGAGCGGAAAATAATGACAGTCTCTCCACAGTCTTTACGCTTCATGTGTCACGCTGTACCCATTCACTGAAGGATCTGGATTGGCGCTGTTGTCCTTGAACTTGTCTCATTACGGACAGGGAAGAGCGGCTGTCAGATACAGTTATTAGCGTGACGCTCGTGTGCGTGTATGTGTGTGTTTGGGGGTGCATCTGTTTAATGAGACACCTCGCTCCATTCCACACGAACATACACAGACAGACATCAGAACATGTGCACCGACAGACACACACCACTGCACACGCTGAAATGATTCACCAGATCGCTTGTACACACACACATACTCTCAGAGGCACTGGCCCGGCTCCCTCTGGGTATTCATGTAGCGTGATAGAAACTTTACGTTCAAAACCTGAGGACAAAACCAGCCACAGCTTGTCTCTGCATGGCTAACATTGACTTTGCACTTAATGTCACTTATAATCACACAATGATCACTCATAAGCCGCTGTTTTGTTTTTGGTTGGGAGTATCGACTTATTACCGAAGTACCCGTGCTTTTGACATTATTATTGACAAATGTTGACAGTAGTACCTATAAGCATTATTAATAGTAGTCTCGCCAGGCAGAGAAGGCAAAGAAAATGTTCCGCTTGGACCGAACCCAAGAGCCAGAGATACTTGCAATTATGCTCCCTAGAGAAAAGAAAAACAGTGAGATTTTTAAGACCAGGTGAGGCAGAGACAGAGGCTGAATCTGAATTTACCTGAGCACCTGCGACACATGAATCATTCCCCTATGAGTGCAAACCAGCATGTAAAAACGCCTTTGTATTGTTTTTCCACTTTGGTTTGTATTTTGTGTTTAATATTGTAATGTGTGTATACCAGGGATGTTACTTCCAAGTAGGCAAGGGAGGCAATGCCTCAAAAAAATTGGATGAGAAAATAATCCATATTACAAAATGTGACATTAAAACATGTATAAAACACTCTAAAGTAACTCTGTCCGTAACAACCATGGGTAAAGTTACAACGGGAGGCCATGTCTCTCAAGCCTCCCCTGAGCCCATTGAGTTTGTACAGACCCCCTAAACGTGCAGTGGTTTTGGTGGAGGGTAAATGAGAACGAAAGGGGAAAAGTCACATGAGAGGAGGCAATGCCTCCATTGCGCTATGATGGGATATGATTGGTTATGTAGTACTATATATATATATATATATATATATATATATATATATATATGTGTGTGTGTGTGTGTGTGTGTGTGTGTGTGTGTGTGTGTGTGTGTGTGTGTGTGTGTGTGTGTGTGTGTATGTATATATCATGGTTTTTTTTTCTGTTTGTTTGTTTTCTAAGTTGAGGGCCTAGATGATGAACCCATGGTCCAGGATGACAAAACACCTGCAAAGGAAGACCATAAAGGTAACATATGTAGTCTTCCTCCTCAACTCTTGATCTATCTTTGTTTGTAATTCCAGCAACCAAATATCTAGACTCAAGATATTATGTCATATTTGAATAACAGTTTACAATTTATAGTTAATGCATATGGTGTCATTACCTTACAATGAACAACAGCCATTTTTTATTTTCATTTTAATTTATGGATAACATAGGGTTTCTCAATTATGGCAAAAATCATAATCACAATTATTTTGGTCAATTACGATTACTTATCACGATTATTAATGGGCGATATGATAAAAGTCTTATTTCACGATACGAGTAACTTTAAATATCACTGAAATTTCACAATTATTGATACTTCAGCAAAAACTAATGCTAGGTTAACTATTGTTAGAACACAACATATCAATGATACAAATGAAATAAACATTGTTTTAAGTTTTTCAGGAAAATCTACTAACAGTGTTATTCCAACGCTATCTCACGACCAATTCGTACAAGTGAGTACAAGGTGGCTAATTCGTACGAATTTGTCAAAACCCTAGTGATGGGTAGGTGTAAGGTCAGGGTCAGGGGTAGATCATTTATATGAATTGGCCACTTTGTAAAATTAGTATGACTTGCCATTAGATCGGTTTGGGTGTTCAGATAGGTAATAGCATACAACAAAAATATAACATTGCATAGTCAAACTGTACACATTAAAATAGATTAATCCTTAATAAAGCTACTTAAGTTATTCAGTCAAGATCAATAAAGGATTTTCCTTTGTTATTTGTTGTTTGATTATCATTAATGACAGACTGCAGCAGGTTTATTAGGCTGCTGTCACTTTAAGAGCTAATGCATGGATCTAATATACTGTTACACACGTGTTTTCTTTCTCAACTGTGTATGTTTACTTAAGGACTGCTTTCCCACTGTGTTTGTGTGAATACTCTCCAAAAAGACATTTTGAAAAATTTGTGTACGCCCATTTGGCTTGGACCTGGAGCGTGCACACAGAAAATCTGCACTTTTAATAACACTGTTTAATATTAAAAAATGTCCTGTAGTTTAGCAACAGTAGACTGCATTTTACAACACTCACTTATTTGTCTTATTTGGATGTTAAGTCTGGGCTTTTAGAGAAGAACAAAAGAGCACCGCAATAAAGGAAAGGAAGTTGCGCTGGACAGATGAGGCAGCGTCTCAATAATCGTTTTACCTAGATCATCTTGTATTCATAATCGCTAGAAGCCAAAATCGAAAACAAAAAACAATTACTATTAATCGCACAGCTATACGGATAACATATTAAAAATGTATTAGTATACACTGCTGTTCAAAAGTTTGGTGCTGGTAAGATTTTTTAATAGTTTTGAAAGAAGTCTTTTATGTTTACTAAGCCTGCGTTTATTTGATCCAAAATACAGTAAAAACGGTAATATTGTAAAATATATTTAAAATTTAAAATAACTGTTTTCTATTTGAATCTATTTATTCTATCTTAATCTCCTTTCTCTAACCAAAAAAGAAACTTTAAATGGTAAAGCTGGCTAAAATGTATCTGTTCTATACTCACAACTAGGGCTGGAAAATATAAAGAAAAATATACAATATGTGATGCAATAAAGAAAAATAATAAAGTGTGTTTCAGGTGACAAGTGCATTTAAAAACAAAAGAATGACATAGCCAGCATACAATTTTCACATTGAGCATATGTGGAATATTTCAGTAAATGTGATATGTTACGCAGCCCTACCCACAATGTTTGTTACCTCCTGTGATTTAAAATGAGGTAAATACCATTTTCATATTCAAATAAACCTGCACCACTGACAGTAAGTGATAAAACAGTCTTGACATCATGGGTTTAAAGTACCAAAATCTGCTTTCCAACGCCACAGAAATACATTTACTTAAAAAATTTGCAAATAAAGTGAGCAATTTGGACTCCTCTTGGGATGCAGTGAGATCAAGAGTCCTTGGGCGGCTGGTTATTTCAGCGGCAGTTACGAGAGTGTGTGTGGGTGATATAAGTCTTGCTTTCCTGCAGGATGCTCCATGAGTCTCGTTTTCTGTAAGTGAAGGACAGAGGCCTCCAGGGCTCCATATTGCCCAGGTGGTGCGATATGAGCCTCACACAAACAGCCAAACTACCCCACACACTTCCCACTCCTCTATTGATTATGTGAACGCATGTCTGTGTCCCTTTGAACGGCGACTTCAAACACTTTCCATGCAGATGGAGTCAGGGTGGACACGTGTGCATTAAATCCTGTTTTGTTTCTTTCATCTGATGTAGTGTGTATTTGTGTGTGGGCGAGGGCAAAATTGATGTCTTTTGAGGCCTTGTATCCCACTCCAGAGCAGACACAGGTGTTAGCTGGAACCGCACAGATGGATACTCTGACGCTCCATCCCTTTTAAAAGAGAGAGAGAGAGAGAGAGAGAGAGAGAGAGAGACAGGGGTGAGATGGGAGGGAGAGAGACCCAAACACAAATTAAAGGCATTAGGCTGAAACAGCTGCTCCAGTTCACCCCAAAGTGGCGGCTTAATATCGCTCGGTCTTAAGCAAGTGGTCGCCTATTTCCTCTCCATTAAAACCATCATTTAGAACTCATCAAGATAATCTGAGAGCTGGTCCAGCAATATTTCATCCCAGAATATACACAGTTCTTAAATCTCATTGCACACTTCTTTGACGTTGTAGTGAGTATACAGTGATTTGCTAGCTCTAACATCACATGTGTTGTATGTTGGAGTATACAACATTTAAAAAAGCTAAGCCCAAGGAGCCTTGAACTGTAACCATTTGTTTCTTTTTGATAAGTTGCCTGTTCAAATAAAAATGAAGTAAAATGAAAGTGTAATTATATAGCATAATATTATTTCATTGGCTGAAAGAATTGGCTTACTCTACAATTCTACATTTTACACTACAATGCAAAAGTTTCGGGTCAGTACGTTTTTTTTATACTTGTAATTCTTTTATTCAGCAAGGATGCATTGAATTGGTCAAAAGTAAGTGAAGATTTTTAAAACATTCAAAATGGTTGTGCTGTTTAATGTATATATATATTCAGGATTCTTTGATAACTAGAAAGATATTTGGAACAACTTTTCAACATTGATAATAATAAATGTTTCTTGAATGGAATGATTTCTGAAGGATCACGTGACTCAGCTGAAATTTCAGCATCATTACTCCAGTCTTTAAAGTATATTAAAATAGAAAACTTTTTTAAAATGTAATGATATTTCATAATATTACTATTTTACTATATTTCTGATTACATAAATGCAGCCTTGGTGGACGTAAGAATCTTTTTTCAGAAACCCTGAAAATTTAGCCGAACTCAAACTTTTGAATGTTAGTCTAATTCATAAAAAGCATGATCTCTTATTGGTTAAAAAGAACAATGCCTCTTATTAAGAACAAAGAAATATCAAAAGTAACAGAAGAAACTATAAAATGACACAGTAAAAATGGTTTTTATTTGTTTGAAATGTTTTAAAATGGTTATTTTATTGATTCTTGTCATTTTAGTATAGGTTTAATATATATATATATATATATATATATATATATATATTTAATGACTTCACATTGGTTCCTAAGAACACTTTTCATTGTTGTAAAATCACTGTAACAGTTTCTCGCGCTGCTTATTGCTTTTGCAGTAAAAGGGACTGCTGAATGTGGAGTATTTTTGCCTCTCATACTTTATTTATTTTTTATGGGAACCGTGTCCACACACAGAAGATGCACCTCTCTTAATAACTAACACGTTTTTCACATTTCTCTGTTTCTTCATCGCTCTCACTTAATGCAGTCCTGCTCCACTAAAAGCCACTAAAGCGACAGTTAACTTGAGTAAAGTTCATTGAATAATATCAATTCTGGTCAGTTTCTAATTAATTTCAAAGCAATTTAATCTTTATCAAATGTCCGGATCCTAGCCAATCCGGTTCGATTCCCCACAGCAACCACCCTTAAGACACCACCTCTAATGCAAGGCTTTATTCTCGTTCCTTAAGTAACTCACACACAGACACAGATCATACACTCACATTCTCATGTTCAAACCCTGAGTGCACCTGAAAGGACATGACTAATCAGAGGTTTAAGCCATGATCAGTGCCATACATACAAATTCACAAAACACACACAGAACAACATCTACTGGATCCAGTGGAGTACCAGAGAAAGGGTCTCTTCCAGATGCTGGGAGTTTTTTCTGGCATCCATGATCAATTAAACGCCTACAGCAATTCCTTGAATGAGAGAGAGGGTGAAGGACTGAACAGTTGCATCCAGTTTCCACATTGACTTGGTTTCTCACTGTAGAGATGTCAATCAAATATAATGCTGCACTATTTTTGCAATTACCGTGAATAAACCTCAGTATGATTTTGAATCGCTGTTGCTGTACTTTGATGTCGTACACCGATCGATCTGCACAGTGCCGAACACACCTTAAATCTGCAATGGTCAAGTGGTACAGCGGCCACATGGTACAAGTTGCAGCTCTTAGAAAATTACGAGTTTACATGTTGTAATTACAAGTTCTGCAATTACGTGAAGGCTTTTTACAGTTCAGAATCGTTACAGTAAGTACAACATGCCACCTTTAAATGTGCAATAAGGGGGCATATATGTGATGGCAGAATGCTAATAACATAAATCTAGCAAATGTTTTGATAATAATTGGTAAAACAATAATTCTTCTGACAATATTTGTTCAAGAATGTGTTCAACTGGAAGTAGGACATATTGAGTTTGTTATAAATAGCACATGATGCATTACCCCATATGAATAATGCAGTACTCTGTGATATTGTTCAAAGCATTTGTTGCAGACTCTGTAATGTTTTCTCATTTTTACTGATATTGACATGTCTGCATATATTTCACTGATACATGTTATTTATGTGTTTGTCTTTTAGTGGAGGTGAGTCCAACAGCAAAGAAGAAACCTGAACCTGAGGCAGAAAAAGAGAAGGAGAAGAAAGAAGTCAAGGGAGATGATCCACAAGTTGCAGGTGAGATTACACATCATTTACATACTGTTTTTTCCCACAGAATAAAGAAGAATTACAGAAAATAAGAGCTTAGATTTATAAGACAAAAAAAACTATGGAGAGTTAATGGTGATGCATATATTTTTTATATAATACTTTATATTATCCAGCTTAATATAGCAGGGGATGATTATAAATTAACCATATGTAGTTTAATTCCTCCGAAAAGTGTAAACTTGAAAGTTGATAATCGAAACATCTATATATAATAATTAGTGTGACCGGTAAAATCTGATAGTTGTGCATCTTAATAATGGCTCCAACGTTGTATCATATACACTTCTACCACATTGCCTAAGGTTTTCTATTGTGAATCTGGTTATTCCTCTCACTGATAAGGCCAGTAATGATTTATAGATAGTTACAAGTGAAATTTAAGTTAAAGTGAAAGTTTAATTAGATGCGGAAAGTATTCTAGCATGTGCAACTTGATAACCATAACAACACTGATCAAAGGAAAGCTGAGGAGCTGGTGAATGAAATGAGTTCATAATGACAAGAGTCTATCAGTGAGTTCTAATGGACTGAGTGGGATTTGTTCACTTTATGAAGGAATTATGTTTATGGGAAAAGCAGTGCAGTACAGCCTAAAACTTATTTGCACACTTAGGCCATTAAAAATGAAGGTCATTAGATACAAAATGTTAAATCTTGTGGTGTCTGCAAACAAATTCTCAAAATTCTCCCTTTTCTCAGAAATTGACTTTGCTTTTAACCGGATGATAGTCTTTAGTTAAAGAAAAATAAAATCAGAGAAACTACAGGTATAGTTCATCACATTAATATTTTGATCTTTTCCAGAAAGTCTGGAATTTGGAAATTGTCCAAATACGTCTCGATTTTTTAATTTTGTATAAAAAATGCTTGAAGTGAAGTCTTTCTTAAATGCTGTGAACTTTTGTTGTCTAATGTAATTGCAATCATAATGACATTCAGCCGCCCTCCAAAGTCATTACTGCCTTCCTATAAAGGATTTGAGAGTTTGGAAAGCTCTGTTCTTGTCATCAGAGATGTGACAGCCAATTTTTCCCTCTCAAAAAGAGTGATATTTGTTTTCTTCCTGATTTTTTTATTTTTATTTTCTTAGATTGTGTATTTATTGATTGCTCTATGCACTTCATATGCATGGTGAAATTCAAATGTCCTGAAAAGAGTCCGCTGGGATGGCTGGTTTTCAACTTGGATGCCAAGGAATTTCCTAATCTCTCAATTTGTCATGAAAATCCTATTAGTAAAGCCATTACAGGTTTTCAAATTTGACATTTTGTGTGTTAAACCGTTTTTTTTTTTACTCGCCAAACATACAAAGCGCTGACGTCTTAATATAAGCCTGCTATCTGTGACCACCCAACCTTATTAAACGCAGACATCTTAAAGCTGAAAACAAACACACAGTGTAGTGTTTTCTCACAGGCATACGCTGCCAAAAAGCTGTCAGTCGTTTGAGGCAGTAGGAGAGGGCAGAAGAAACAGCTGTCGTGTTTATAATGTTTTAAGTTTCATACAGGAGATCAAGTAGTCTAATGCACTTCTCCTGCATTTGGCAGAGAGTAAATATGGTGTGTGTGTGTGCGTGCGTGCGCATGTGTGTGTGTGCGCGCCACCTTAGGCAACAGATGAGCATCATCAAGGCCCGCTCTCTCCTTTTGCCATTTCCTTGATCGATTACTCAGCCTCAGATGAGGCCGTCCTCCCCTCACTCTCGAGGGCAGGACTGCAAATTTGTCTCAGAGCCCCATTATTAAAAATGATAACTGTAATCTCACCGGCTGCCGGATCTGAATGAGGAAATAAAGGGACGGTAATTCTGAACTGGATGAATTATGAATGGAGCTTTTTGAGAAGTGAGCAAGTCGGAAAGGACAATGTTATTGGATTAGTATTGTTTTTTTTTTATCCGTTAATATGTTAATTTGTCTGGTTCTGTCAAGGGGATGAGAAAGAGAAAGAGAAAGAGGATAGCCCAGGAAAGAAAATGCTGACAGGCCAGACTGATGAAGCGGAGAAACTGATGGAAGGTAAGACCAGTATCATCTTCTCATTAAAGATATGGAGAGAGAAGTACATTGCACATTTTAATTCTTTAAAGCTTTAGAGGCTAAATCCCATGTTTTTTGTTGTAAGAACTACTAGATTTGTTTCATAAACTATAATGTATAAATGTAATATTAATTCTTAAATATAGTTCTTATTTATTTATTTAATTAATTGAAAGTATATTGGTCCCAAACTACCCCATGCTGTGAGACAGATTAATTTAAATTAAGTTTAATTAAAACTAATTGTATTCATTATATATATATATATATATATATAAATTAGATTTTAGTTATTTTATTTAATTATTACATTTTTATTATATTAATATAATACATATTTATAATATAATTGTATACTATATTAATGTAGCCTATTATACATATTACATAGAGATTACTGTTTATATATATATATATATATATATATATATATATATATATATATATATTATCATGTATTATATATTATATATTTTTTAATTATTTAATATATTATTAATTTAATATTTATTTCCAGAAAATCAGGGTTTAAATGGTATTCATACAAATTTTGGTAATAGGTTTGAAAAATATCTCTTTGACAAATGAATGGAAAATGACATTTCTGACCTCCTGATTTGAAGAGTAAGAATTTATTTCATCGAACATTTGTTTAAAAAGAAACCTGTTCATAGTAATTGAATGTGTAACAATATGTCTTTATACAAAGCAGTTATACATAACCGGACTATGTATAGATGATGTGTGTCTGCAGCGTGTTCACGCATTCATTCAATTATTCAATTAGTGATCAGGAAAGCCAACCTGATCACAGAGGACCCCTCTCATCCCCTTCATCACTTTTTCCAGCTACTACCATCAGGCATGCGTTTTAAGGTACCACTGGCCCGCAAAAAACATCTACAAGAAATCGTTCACCCCCTCTGCAATATCCATACTGAACAGCACAAAATTAACACTATATTCAGTTATTTTTAGATGTCTGTGTGAAATTTATGTCTGTGTGAATGCCTCTTTGTGACTGAAGCCTTGTCAAAGAACACTTTCTGTAACCCTTGTGTAACAGACAATAAAGTGTTATTTTATCTTATGCCCACTCTTTGTGCACACAAAACTTGATTAAAGTGTTATGTACACAGATAATGGGTACCGATTCCCATTTAGACACAAGCAACGGACTAATACACACACAAACACACACACACACTTACACAAACACGCCAGTACCAGATGTTAAACACGGAGAAGGTGAGATCGATACAACATATTTAAGAGAATAAAAGCCAAGCTCGTCACCTCACCATACGGTGCTTTTAACAAACACACGCTCACGTTCACACACAAAACAGCCTTCCATAACACCTCAGCCGAGTGTTTCTGAACACTGTTGGCACATGGTCATTAGGGCACTGCTGCCAATTTTATGCAGGTGTGTCGCTTGTATAACTTATAAAGTCTAATGGTTGCACTTGTTCGCATGGGCTCGGAATAAAAGCATCTACTAAATCAGTGATTTACATTGAAACAAGTACCACAAATAAGGAGCCCTCGGCTCGAAAGGCTTGTTTCGAAAGTCTGCATCAATATTAAAAAACATAAAATTGTTTGCTGAAGTACCTAGACTTGTGTACTTTTTCACATCCAACTTGTTCACATGCTTTTCCCCTGAACAAGCCCTGTACGATTGATTTTAAGATTTTGTGAAATATTCATAAATTAAATAAATTTCTCTTAGCCTGAAGGCACCTATGAATAAGTCTGGCTTTGCTAATGGAGGGTGTTTTTTTGGGCCGTGGTGTATTGGGCTCCTGCGGTGGGAGTCGATATCGCCTCTTCGATTTACTGCGCCGGCTGCTGAGCCTCAGTGGTTCTGAATCCAATCAGAGTTTGTCTCCTCATCTCTCACAGTCTGCCTGATGACGGTGGGGGGTTTCACTCGCATCAAACCGAGGTTTGGCCTGTTTCTACATGTCATTTTTTGATTACATCTTGCAAATCGCAAGACTTATTTTGCCTGATTAAATCTGATATTGCAGTGATAATGTGAATCGACCACAGACTATCACACATGATGGTTGGAGAACAGGTGGATCTTAGATTGGTGTAATGTTGTTTGTGGAAAGCTTAAGAATCCCTTCTGCTGTGTCAGATGCTTGTGTCCGCTTAAGACTTCTGTCAGAAAGAGAGTTTTGAGTTTTATGTGTAGGGCAAGCTGTAAGGCCACAAACAAGATATGTTCTGATGTATCGGTTGATAAAGGTAGAAGTTGTGATTTACATCATTTTAAAAAATATATAAAAATTGTGATATATTACTGAATATAAATCATTATACCTTACTTTGCTTATTATAAGTAAGGCATAATCCACAGCTAGCTGTGCATTAAACAATTTTAATGCACAACTTTCAGGCAAAGAACCGCCCCTCTCCTTGGATTATCCTTCTTATACTAAGGTCATTTGCCAGCATTGACAACTTAAAGCTGTTATTAATGCTTGCAGCTCAATATTTGACCGGAAATGTGGGAATTATCTTAAACTGAAAAAAGGAATGTGGTGTATAATTGTGTAAAATGTATGATGAAAATTGGCTAGCAATTTCACCAAGCCAATACCAAGAAATAGGTTGCAGCAGTTTGTCTTTCGACTACACTTGCAAAATTCACGATGGGACTGAGCTCGAATAGCTTCAGCGTCAGCGACTTTTTATAGTACAAAATCGCTCTCAATCAAAAGGAGATGCAGTCTTTCTACAGACCCTCCAATCATCACGCAGAAGCCCGGAGTCCTGAGAAGCTGAGTGTTCGTGGGCGGGACATAATCGCAGCATTTATCCAATGACCGTCTAGTTTCAAAGCACTGAAAAAAACTGTTCAAAGCAGCCCCATTGAAGTCAATGGACGCTAGGCTTCAACAGGGAAATGCACTGTGACGCTCCGGGTATGTATGAGAAGGAAACCTGCTATATGAAGCTGATTCTGAACGAACTCGTCTTTGAGTTGAACGTGTTCTAATGCATTTTTAGTCAATAAAATGTTAACACAATAGTACATGTTTGACCATTAATTTTTTAACATTACAGGGGAAGCCGAGCTTCCCTTGCAGTCTCAAAGGAATCCCCACTGGTGTGCGCGCTTCAATGAAAACAGCGCATTAATAAAGAAACGGATTTGGAACTACCTGTGCATTAAATGGTTTTATTGCACACCTTCAAGCCAAGAATTGAGTATTCAGACAGACCATGTTATAATATAATATACACAATAAGGCTGCATCTGAAATCGCATACTTCCCTATATAGTTAAAACAGTATGTGAGTATATTCACAGTTCAAAAGATTAGGCATAAAGTACCCGGATGAACCGAGATTCTGAAGTGTGCATAAGATGGCACTTTACTATCCCCTGAGGCCACTGGAGAGGATTTCTGAATGGCAATGACGCGACACAATTGACGGTCAGGTGATTATGATAACATGGCGAATGTAGTTCATCCAGATTACATTCATACTATATAGAACGTTAACTTTTAGCAGTCGTGAAGTAATTACTTATTGAAATAAGTACCTACTCAAGATAGTATGTGATTTCGGACATAAGTCTCTTATCTACATACAAATGTGTTACTTTTTATTACATTGAGAACATTCTAGTTCATATTTCTCATGTGGCTCACTTGAAGTGTATATTTTATAGTTAATTATAGTTATAGTTTGTAGTAATAATCAGTACAAATGAATGAACCCAATTACCAACCATCGCATTTGGTACTTAAGTTTTTTTGGTTGTAAAATAATGATGCTTAAGCACCATAAACAGAATTGAAATATACTTAGTACAACTACTGCTGCCTTCAGCACTTCAAGGGCACTCTTTTATTGATTGCACAGGCCAGGTGCTTTTTGCTTCATTGTATTCTGTTTGTAACTGGAGATGTATTGTTTTTCATCCTTATTTGTGGCTGTTATATACAAAAGAAAAATACTGAGGGATGAGGACAACATCAACGGCAACCCTAATAATAATAGTGGCGAGACCTGATGGAGGCGTAAAAGGAAGCACAGAGGTCGTCACGGGGTTGTACAGAACAGGTTATGGTCTCAGGCCCATCGACCACCTTTGCCCAGTATCCTGCTCGCAAACGTCCAATCTCTAGAAAATAAGTTGGATGACTTCAGAGCAAGGACTACGTTCCAGCGGGACATAAGGGACTGTAACATCTTTTGTCTGTCGGAAACTTGTCTGACTTCCCTCGTACCGGACACAGCAGTTACTCCAGCCGAACACTTCACTTTCATGCGTCTTCCGCATGTACAGAACAGAAGAGTCTGGTAAAACAAGAGGTGGAGGAGTCTGTTTCATGATAAACAACAACTGGTGTAGCCCAAAGGGGACCAAAATCCTCTCGAGTTCCTGTTCGCCCTACTTGGAACATCGGACGATTATGTGTCGCTCTTTTTTCTTTCCTCTTGAGTTCACCTCAGTTATTTCCACGGCTGTATACATCCCACCACGTTACACGACGTGACAATTGGACTACAGACCAGACACCCGGAAGCTGCCCTCATAGTGGCTGGGGACTTTAACAAGGCAAATCTTAAAAAAGTTCTGCCTAACTTCTTCC
Organism: Siphateles boraxobius; assembly: GCF_051911475.1. Classification (NCBI taxonomy): domain Eukaryota; kingdom Metazoa; phylum Chordata; class Actinopteri; order Cypriniformes; family Leuciscidae; genus Siphateles; species Siphateles boraxobius. The sequence goes on along the minus strand of NW_027508811.1, from coordinate 8,612,673 downwards.
AACATATCAAGTGTCCCACCAGGAATGACAAGACACTAGATCACTGCTATACACCCTTAAAAAAGGGTACAAATCCATTCCTATCTCAGCTTTCGGGAAATCCTGTCATAACGCCATTTTCTTGATCCCGGAATATAAACAGAGAATGACGCGAGAGCCGGTAGTGAAGCGAGAGGTCAGACGCTGGACAGCCGAATCAGAGGAGACGCTACGCGACGCACTGAGTGACGTGGACTGGGAGATATTCTGGGAGAGTGCAGACAACGACGTCAGTGTGTTTACAGATGTGGTTACGAGCTTTGTGGCCACACTGATAGACGATGTTGTACCCACGCCGATGGTTAAGTCTTTTCCGAACCAAAAGCCGTGGGTCGATAGATCCATCCGCGCTGCACTGAAAGACCGCACCACCACTTACAACGCTGTACTGCTGTTGGTGACATGACGGAATACAAGGCTGTATGCTACAAACTGAGGCGGGACATAGTGGATGCTAAGCGGTGCTACGGGGACAAGATGGAAGCAAAATTCCAGATAAAGGACACACAAAGCATATAGCAGGGATTACATGAGATCACGGACAATAAAAGGGATCGCCCCTGCATGGTGAGAGCGGACGTGACGTTAGCGAACGAACTGAACTCCTTTGCACGTTTCGAAGCTAGCAATGCTAACGCTGGCCATGCTAACGCGGGCCTGACTAACACAGATAGAAGGAGTTCTACTAGTGTAGCAGCACTCAGCCCCGTTCTCTCTGAGCATGACGTGAGAAGGGAGCTGAAAAGGGTGAACACCAGAAAGGCGGCAGGCCCGGATGGGATCTCAGGACGAGTCATCAGGACCTGCACTGACCTTCTGGCTCCAGTGTTCACCTCCATATTCAATCTCTCTCTTGCACAATCCACAGTCCCCACATGCTTCAAGATGTCCACCATCATCCCTGTGCCCAAGAACACCTCCCCAGCCGGTATGAACGACTACCGCCCCGTAGCACTGACCTCAGTGGTTATGAAGTGCATTGAGAGGTTGCTAAAGGACCACATCTGCTCCACTCTTCAAAGTACTTTAGACCCACTGCAGTTCGCGCACCGCTTCAACAAATCCTCAGACGACACCATCTCCTAGGTCATGCATGGCACCCTCTTCCTATGGCTATGTCAGACTGCTGTTCATAGACTACAGTTCAGCTTTCAACAATGTAGTCCCCAGCAGGCTTGCTACTAAGCTGTATGACCTGGGCCTGAACCCATCAATGTTTGCTTGGATCCTGGACTTCCTGACTGACAGGCCTCAGGTTGTCAGAGCGAGAGGGCTCACATCACACCCCCTCGTCCTCAACACTGGTGTCCATCAGGGTTGTGCTGAGTCCTTTGCTGTACTCCCTGTATACCCACGACTGTGCCACCAGGCACAACTCTAACTCCATCGTCAAATTTGCGGACGACACTAACCTGCCTGACACTAGCCTGATCACTAACAATGGTGAGCGGGCCAATCTGCAGGAGGTGTCAGACCTGGCAACGTGGTGCAAGGACAACAGCCTACTGCTTAATGGGGAGTAGACCAAGGAGATGGTGGTGGATTTCTGCAACGTTGCAGGACCTACACACCTCTCCTGATAGACGGGACACCAGTGGAGAGGGTGAGCAGTTTTAAATACCTCGGAGTGCACATTTCCGAGGATTTATCATAGACTGTACACACGGACACCGTGGTGAGAAAGGCAAGACAGCTCCTCTATCACCTCAGATAGCTCAGGAGATTCAAGATCTCCCAACGGATCCTGATTTCCATCTACTATGCTGCTGTACAGAGCATACTGACTGGAGCCATATCTGTCTGGTACGGTAACAACTCCTGTGGGGACCAGCGAGCCCTGCAGAGGGTGGTGAGGACCGCTGATCAGACCATGGGCACCACACTTCCCCCTCTGCATGACTTATACATCACACGCTGTACAAATAGGGCCAGAAGGATTATCAAGGATCCCCATCACCCTTGCAATAAACTGTTTGTAACCCTCAGGTCAGGCAGACACCTGCGCTGTCATAAAACACGCACTGAGAGGATGAGGAACAGTTTTTTTCCCCTGCGGCAATCAGAGCCCTGAACTCTGCACTCTGAACACTTTTAACTTTTAATACACTTTCAACATTTTTATCCCAGTCATTAAACTTTAACATTTGTACATCTAGCTGTTGATCTAGGTTTAACTTATATAATATTCTTCATTCATAACTATTGCACATTGATTTCATTAATATTGCACATGTAAAGTAGCCATAACCATAACTTAATTATAACTTATAATAACTTAATTATAACTTTTGTTAAAATCTTTATTGTTTTGTATTTATTGTATTCTATTGTATTCTTTTATTTTATTTTTATTTCAATTGAGCACATAAGTACAGTACATGTCACAAAAACATTTCACTGCGCATCTTGTATGAGTATGTGACAAATAAAACCTTTGAATCCTTGAATCCTTCCATTCAAGTGGAAGAGTTATTATTTATGGAGCTCATTATAAAGAGTTGCTTTATTTGCTGCTACATTGCTGCTAAAATCATTAGAATCATTGAAGCCAATGTTGTGTGAGGATAAAAACTTGAGAGACAAAATGGAAAGAGAGGCAGAACGTGCTTTCGCTCCCGTTGTCTCTCGTTCTCAAGCACAGTGGGCAATCAGTGTTTCTCAGTGAGAAGAAGACAGTTCAGATTTGTTTCATTTTGGACACTTCTTTTAACTTGTTCTTTTATTCTCTCCAACCCTTTGTTTTCTGTCTAATGTCATGGTGAGGCTAAAATGGAGTAGTTTGCCAGCTTAACTCTTGGATATCAGTCAATATTCATAATTTCCTATCTCACATCCTCCGTAGTGAGATCACACGACACCCATTCTCGTACCCATTCTTTTTGCCTCTCCAAAAATAATTTCTATTCACTCAGGAAATCATCAAAAGAAGTCATTGTTTATTTAAGTGCTATGCTCACTTATTTATTTGTTTACTTCTTCAAGCTACACCCACAGGAATCTCCATGTAACGTTGCCCGGGTTTGGATCTGCTGGGTTTTTGTTCCTTGTGTATTAACTATTGATTGTGGCCAAGTTTTTGAGACTGATGGTGACGCCATCCTAGTCCCTCGCAGTCTCCTGGTGAATGTGGCCCTGAGGCAGAAACCCAACAGTATCCTCTCTGGCCATCTGTTGCTTGTTGAAGCCCTGCACATTTCTAGATTCTCAGTTCAGTAAAACCCACCAAACAACAAAGGAAAGCACTTTTGCCAACTGCTTACATTTAGTCATCGTGAGACACCATTTTTTCTTTTTTCTTTATTATTCACTTTGTTTTTAGTGGCCTATTCTCATTTCCCCCCAGACTTGTCCCCGGCAGCTAGGCCTATATTATATTTTTCAGCAGCGTGACAAAGCTGGTTTTATAGAAGTGTAGGTTTTCTAGTAATGACCTGCCTTTTCCACTTAGTGGCAGTGTAGTGCGACAAAGCATTGCAGGATTTGTTACATTCTCTTGCAAATCAGATTCATTCTGTTGAATCAGTTTGTTTGGACATGTCATGTAAATGAATTGATAAAAAAATTAAAAACAAATCCTCTTTTTATTCACCTTATGTTGTGACGTGGAAGTCAGCTTTCTTCTGTGAATCTGCGGGCACTTCCGATTCATTAGCCGCTATCGTAAAAGACTGGAAGAATAAAAAAATGCAGTAAATGGTAAAATATTTTTTCGCTACAAAACCAGTGTTTATGATTACAATAATAAATTAAAATAATGTGATAACAAAAAACAGAATGAGGTGAATAGATTGTTAGATGATGCTGTTTTTGTCTCACTGTATTGTAGTTTTTCTTTTATTTTGAAATTGGGTTGAATGTGTCTGCTTGCATGTCTGTTTAATGCTGTCACACTAGTTTTAAAACTAAAGTTACTTCATTTATTCATTCAAAAAAAAAGTGAATATATTTAAAAGATTGTACCCTAAACTTCAATGCATTAGCAGTTTATGCAGTTTATCATACAAGTCAATGCTATTTGCAGTTCACAATGCCAGGTTTCATGTAGGTTTCAAGCTAGTTTAGCACTCAAGCTTAAGTAGAAGAAAACTATAAAAACATTATTATTATTATTTTACATTATATATTTTTTTTTCAAACTATTGAATATTATTTGGAGTTATTAGTTATTGCTTGTGAAACTGGTGTGTCTTTAGCTTCAGCTCATTTTTATGTTGCAAATTCAACATTATTATGCAGCAAATTGGACTGGACAGCTGAAGTTTCAAAGTCCCAGCACTACTCTCCCAATTGTGGTCTTCCTGTTGTGTGAAATGGGAGACATTGACCACTCGAGCAATCTGTTTCTAGTAGAATCACTTGAGCGTGGTCACACTTCTTCTCTCCATTGTGACTTTTGTTTGGATGCACCCTTGTTGAGCAGCTCCTCTGATCTGCCATCCATAGAGGCCTTACATGGTGGAGAGACAGGTGGAGGCAACTGCCTTTTTAATTGGCTGTTTAAATGCGACTTCCCTTGTTCTGTGTGTGTGCTAGGGGAGATTGTGGAGGTGAAGGCAAAGCTCAGAGAGCTTCTGTCAGCCTGTGGCTAGGGCTTATCACAGCACAATTAGCTATTGCCCTGGGCTCGTATATATCGCAGCAGTCTTTGAAAGAACCTGGTATTAGCCACATTTTCTGCATAAATGCAAATATTCTTGCGCTGTGTCTTCATCCTGCCCCAAAACTGTCCTCACACTTTGCTTTGGAGCAGGGCAGAATAAATAACACAAAGACAAGAACAACATACACTTTAGTGGCCATGTGTTTTGTACATCATCTGGGTTAGTTTGTGCTATTGTAGCCTCCCTGGAGCTGTAGCTTAGTGGCTTGTTGTGCGGCTACCAGTGTGATATTGCGTTTATACAACAGTTCGGTGGCACAAGTGACTAAATAAATAAGAAACAACAACGTTTCTTTTTTGTTCCCTCTTTTGTGCGGAACTACTTCCTTCCGCCGCGGATTCAAATCTCAAGTTGACAGTTTGACAGCTAAACCCAAGCCTCTAATTCTAAAACTTCACTTTAGATCTAGTGACGAAGGAACATTGAAGTCGCTTCATTGAAGCTCATTGTATTATGTTGAGTAGAATTATGAGAGGGATATCGACTAATCAAGTGCATTACTTGCATGGTCAATATTATATTCATAATCACAAAATTAGTTTGAATGTCCGCTGAAGAACATTTAAAAAAAAATGTGCTACTGACTCACTCATAAAGACAGTCTTTAATGCCATCTAATGGCGCTTAGATTTCCTACTTTGAACAATAGGATATAAACACAAGCAAACAATTCCATCAAAAGTACAAAAGCAGCGCTATAGTTATAGTAGATTTCAGTTAAATAAAAATATAAAGTCATGAAACATACCTTTGCCCTTAGCCAAATCGATTTGCTCTGGAACAAGTAATAGATCAATATTCTATTATTAACGTTTCCGTGGTGGTACTGGTAGAATATCGCATGGCTGGAAAAGGCTTTTAGCCAATCAGATTTGAGAACCAGAACGAACTGTTAACTAAACATTTGAAAACGGTTCTTATTTTGAAAATCAAACATTCCAAAATGATTTGTTAATGAGCACAATAGTGTGTAAACAATGTTTTGAATTGGTTCTGCTATATTTTCAGCGTGTTGTTATAGGACAGGCTTGATAGAAACCGAGCCATATAACAGCTTTCGGGCTGAGGCGTCACCGTTGAATTCACACAAATATGACCATCATGAACCCTCTTCAGCCAACACAACCATCTGCTGATGGACCCTGGACTTCAAACACACCTGATCTGACTGTCATTTGTGCCCCAGCAGAGCACCCAGAATGCATTGTGTGCGCTTTCCATTATGTAGTCACCTATGGCCCACAACCCTGTTAGCATCAAAGCAGGGGGAATGCAGGAGAAGAGGAGTCCTGCTCAAATAAGCTGGAAGGAGCATAGCTCTCACTCTGTGGCTTTGAAGATCTTCTTTTGATCAGCGAGCTCGTCCCTCCCACAGCCCTCCAGACGGAGTGAGCGAAGAATGTGGAGGCAGGATAAATCACAGTGAAAGTGAAGAGTTGCTGCGGCACAGGGTGCAGAGCTCATATTTGATAATGGTAGTTTTGTTTGGCTCATGCCTATTCATTTTGTCCCTCTCACACATCTCTCTCCCTCTCAGACTGTGCAAAGGTGTGAAAAAATCAATTAAAAAGTCACGTAGAATTTAGACGCTTTATTGCATATTAAATAAAAGAAAATAGTGAGAGAAGTAAAGCCAATGACAGTTTGGCAGGAGCAGGAAACTATGTGACAGTCACTTGAAAACTGGTGCTGCTGATGGTATTGTATTTCTTTGGAAGGTGTTCTAACCTCTTTTCTGTTTTAATGACCGTTGTGTTCAAAATATTCTGTTTCTCTTCTCTGTGTCAATAGACTCAACAAAGACAGACACCAGTCAAGAGCCTGCGGATCCCATGGAGGTGCACGGTATGGTTTCCCCAACCTTTTTTGTGTTATATACCCCAAAGCACCTCAAATGTGATAACTCATATAAGTAAAAGCCTATGATTGAAACATTTTGACGTGAATTAGAAGGAAAAACAGCAAAAACATATTTTTACATGTAAGTTTTTTGTTTTTTTAAGGAAATTAATACTTTTGTTCAGCATGGATGCATTTAATTGATCAAAAGTGACAGTAAAGACTGTCTGTTCTGTTCTGTTTCCAATAAATTAACGTTTTCAACATTGATAGTAATAATAAATGTTTCTTGAGCAGCAAATCAGCATATTACAATGATTTCTGAAGAATCATGTGACACTGAAGACTGGAGTAATAATGCTGAAAATTCAACAAATTAAATTTTAGAATATGTTTAAATAGAAAACAGTTACTTTAAATTGTAATAATATTTCACAATATTACCGTTTTTACTGTATTTTTGATCAAGCAAATGCAGTCTTTGTGACCATAAAAGACTTCTTTCAAATACATTAAAAAGTCTTACCAACCCCAAACTTCTGAACAGTAGTGTATGGGGTAAATACGAATTACACTAGTATTTGTGACCATAAGAAGCTGTTTGAAAACATGTTTCCTTTGAGTGATTTAATATTTATTTATATCTTTAGAGTGTTTGAATGTGAAGAACTTTGCTTTCTACATTCTCACATATTTTCCCAGCAAGGTCTAAAGGTGCTCATGCATCCTATTTTCTGCTGCTGTAACTTTTGCTGGTGAATATAACCTCACGCCCAGGAACCTGCGGTGGGTCAGGTTCAAAAGCAGTCCACACATTATGCTAAGTCACTCGATAAATTTTCACAACAAGCCCTGCTACCTTTGACAGCTGCGTTTAGATGCTCTTAAGGTCATGGCAAAGGCCTTTTTCTTACTTCCTTCACATTTATTGTTGTTTTTCCTTTTTTGTGTGTGCGTTTAATGGTTTTGAATCATCATAGCTTTTGGACTTGTAATCATTCGCATATAATTTGAAGCGGAGAAGAGTAAAACAAAGAGAAAGTTGCACTTGCACTCTAACTTCTTAAACACATTATTAAACATATAGTTCTCTCCCAAAAAAAGGATTTTTTGTTCACACTCAGAAGATATTTGATTCCTTTGTGTGATGAAGTGACTGATATTTAAGTCAGTTTATTGGATGATGTTCAATTTGAGTCAATTCATTGAATTGGTTGTTCGGGTTCACAAAACCAGTCTGAATGATTCATTTATTATCAGACTAATCTGGTTCTAGACTACAGCGCACTGACTCGAAGATATAGCTCAGTAGGTGGGAAGATTATCAGTGAATAACAAATCAAAAAATGTTGTCCCACAAAACTATTATATAGCTTCAGACAACTTGGAAAATAGTGTACAAGTTGTACAGACCAACTTTTCACCACCTTGTTTAAGCTTGAAATCTCTATTCCCCATTTATTTTCATGGAAATTAGCAACCAGTGCATTATACAAATTTTCCATTGATGAAAGAAGTAAATGAGTAAATTATGACAGAATTTTAATCTTTGGGTGAACTATTGCTTTCAGCTCTAAAAACACACTTTAGACTCATGTTACATGATGATTTTATCATATGGTTTCTACATCGACAAGTGATGCATTAAAAAAGGCTGCCATTCCCCTCCCTTTACTGCTTAATGTACTTTACTCATCTGCCACAAACCTCCCTGCTCAATTCTCCTCAGCGCTTTCAATGTGACCCTTAAACCAAGCGACCCCATGTTCTCTTTTCACATCTTTTAAAAGGTTTTTTTTTTGTTTTTCCAAGCATGGCCTTCTTGGCCCGGGAGAACTGGAAGCCTTTCAGGCCTAAAGAGGACCTCTTCTTTGTACAATGGCAGCTCGTCAAAGCACATCTTGTAACTTAAGGCAAATGCAGCCAGCAATACAATGCTACTTTGCTCTGTAGAAACCCTTCCTCGTATTTCTCACTCTTTGAGAGGGTGGAATACAGATGAGAGGAACCACTTGGCTTTTCACAGAGGAACGTGCATGAGGAAGATCTGTGGTATTTACACCGAAGCCCTCCCCACCGGGTTTGTTTCGACTCAATACCTTTTAATTGCCTCTAATTGTTTGAAGCTTCACCATCACACAGCGACACAACAGGGAAAAAAAAAACCCACACACAATCAAGTGCCTCCCAGAATGCTTTTCTCTTCCTCTCCTCAGTGTTGTTCCAGAGAAAATATGCCTGCCCTCGCCCCGCAACCTTTGAATATTTACATATGAAAATGAAGTTTGCTCTCCACATTTAGCACTTCATTAGCTCTCATGGTCTGGCTCATTGAAAAGGTTGCCTGCCGTTGTTGCGCATGAATAGACCTGGAATTACATTGATGTATGTTTAAATGATGAGCTGAACTCTACCGTTAACTCGCACAAAACGTTACAAAAGCCGTACTTTAGTCTAAAATGTGGCCATTCACTTGAAGAATACAGTATTTTACATGTTAGATGATAAATGCACAGCTTGAAGACCACCCTGAGCTTCTTTATCCAAAGTGAGATATCAGTTACTTCTTACGCTGCTCATCTTTTCCGGATGAGAGGAGCTTGATTCATTATATCAAATCCGGAAACCAAACATACGGTGTGAACATACTGTGATGGACAGATAGATAATGCCTTCGACTTGTGAGATATCGAGTGGTTTTACTCAACAAACCTTGTGTGAATGTTCGGACGGCTGTAAGCTTGTTCTCTTGTTCTCCTTTCAGTCGAGATCTTTTCCATTAACCTTCTGAGTGACATGTGAAAACTGTCTGGCGAGGTGCTTTTGTGAGTCACTGGTTCGATTACATTGGGCTCGTGCCCCAGTTAGGCCAGGGTTATTGGTTTGGTTGTTTGTGGTCGGCTTTGAGCTGCTGTGAGAGTCAAACGGCTTTGAGAAACTGAACAATCCAGGCATTCAATGGGATGGTAAACATTGCAGGTGCCTTGACTGTGAAAAAGACTCTCTCAAACTCTGTTGAAGCGTCTCGGATGATTGGCCTTCCTAAAATAATCTAAAATCAAGTCCAGTTGCATTTGACAGAATTTCATTAGACATTCTTGCTTTTTCAGGCATGTATGTCTTCGGAAACAGTGAGAGTAAAGGTGTAATAAAACTTTGGTGCATTTCATGTACAGATGATTTTCTCATTTCATGCCGATCACTGTGAGGTAAATAAAAGGTTAAGGCTGTTTTTGTTTTGTGTATACTGATGTTGTGTGAGCAGAAGAAAATGCTTCCACACTGTTAGCAGTTTAATCAATGTACATCTGTTGTGCCAACTTTGGTGCCAGAACCTATTTTGTGATCCCTTCATTACATGTACATGTCTGTTGTCGTATGCAACTACAACTTCATTGTTTTAGAATTATGTACAGTGTACAGTACCGTTAAAACGTTTGGAGTTGGTAAGATTTTTTAAAAGAATTCTTATGCTCACCAAAGCTGAATTTATTTAATCTGAATTTTCAGCATCTTCAGTGTCACATGATCCTTTAGAAATCAGTCTAATATGCTGATTTGTTGCTCAGGAAACATTTCTTATTTTTATCAATGTTGAAAACAGTTATGCTGCTTAATATTTTTATATAGATAGATAGATGGATGGATGTTTAAAGTTTAATCTGTGATACGTCTGTGCAATTTCTGAGTGAATTTTTCACTGGTGAGTGAAGTTTAAAATAACACTTGTCCCAGTTATATAATATCTTTTAATTATTTTAATTCTACTTCTACTTAAATTCCAAATCTGTATCCTGTTTGTCACCTTAAATTCAAATTCAGGAATTCAAAAGGCACTCTCAGTTAAGTGAGTCTTCAGTAAGCAGTCATATATCCTGAGGATTACTTCACGATTGCTACACTCCTGCTTTGGCCTTTGTCTGTAACTTCATTGTTGGTTTTGAAGGGGACGAGGAAAGATGACAATACTGGCCTTACACGGCCGGTCATTATTTGTGTGGCACAGTCGATTTATGCAGCCTAACAATAGACCCACGAGCCCCTCACAATCTCTAGAGCGAATGGTTGGTGGAGGATCTAATTTTCTGCTTGTCTGAATATGAATATGACTTACATCTGCCCCCAATCCCCCCCCCCCCCCTCAAACATACGTCCCTCCCTTTTGTAACACACACACACACAAAGACACCATCAAACTTTCATTACGCCTAAGTGCAGTTAATTTCAAGGGAAGCATATGAAGCAAAGAAAATATGACAATTTATCCAAGCTAGAGCACTCAAACACCCGACTATCTTGAGCTCACTCAGCCGTTGTGCAGAAGAGATTACCGGAGTCTCCAGTGGACTGTTGTCAGGAAGAATAAATAAATGAACCAGTATAAATAACCAAAACGTGTCATTTCAGGCCACTTGTATAGACTTCTGAGTTGGATGTTTAACACAAATATATAATTATTTGTAATTTGTGAGGATTTTAAATCATAATGACATGACACTGTGACTTTAGAAACCTGAAATCAATCTATAGGCTGCTGGGTAGGGAAATAAAATTCAGTTGTTTTCTTTCACATTTCTGCAGAAAGTAAGTGCACGGCTACCCTCCATGTCAAATTTCACACACTTTTTTCCTACTTGACAGCCTCTGGCTACTTTATTTGTTTCACAGTACGTCAGACTCTCTTCCCGAAAGGCCGAACTCAAACTGTTGTCGGCTGTAAAGCTAAATTAGAGAGCTGGCAAATTTCTACAGCATCTCCTGACGTACACGGCAGCAGTTGGAAGCGAGCACAGGCATTGATTGAAATTCCAGTATCTTGTTTTTCTTCTTCTTCTTCTTTTCAAAGGCTGGTTTGTTGTGTTTTGATCAGCACTGCTTATTAGGATCCCAAAGTGGCACGGCTCCTTCTCAGCCATGACATTATTACATGGAAAGAGAGACAGACGGTGCGTCAGGAGGAAGCCAAGTCTCAATTGAGCTTGCAGATTCACTCGAGCGACAGCCTTAACTTTCTCACTTTGGTGCTTGTCCATACACTTTAAATGCAGTGCTCATCTCAAAATAACTAAAGTGATATGAAAGTCAGAATCTGTCCAGCCAAAGTCATTTCCTAAACATTCTTGAAACAAGATACACACATACGTATATATATATATATATATATATATATATATATATATATATATATATATATATTATATATATATATATATATATTTATATATATATATATATACATATTTATATATATAACAATAAAACAAAACAAATGCATTTTTTCTCAAGTAAAAGTATGTTTTTTCTAGAATGCTTAGATATTTAGATACCTCTTATATATTAGATATTTAACTTAAAAACAAGCCCAAAGTACTGATGATGAACGATGTTTTTTTTTGTAGTGTACATTTCTGCACTGCCTCTGTAAGTGTGTGTGATTCTTTGTTTACTCCAGCTCCCCATTTGTGCAGGAATATGGAAAAAACACAAAGCGAGGGACAGAGAAGAGACTTGCTTCCAGAAGTGGGTGGTAATGGAAACAGCGTTTTTGAATCGTATCGCACTCAGTTTCAATTTCTCCCTCTACGGTGCCGCGAGACAAGAATGAAATGAAATCATGGCGGTGGTGTTTGCCCGTACTCTCCCTCACCTTTCCTCATCCAGACTCTCTGCTGCTGCTCCATTTCTCCAATGGAAACAACTTTTTTTCCTTGTTCGAAACAAAAATCCATCACTTGTAGCTTTGCTCTGTTAAATCAGTAGAATTTGTGGGCTGGCCACCAGCGAGCGAAGCGTCTGGGTTGCTCTCCTTCTGAAAAGCTGCATTAAAGCCACCGTCTGTAGATGTTGAAACATTGTCACCGTAACCCGAAGAATTATGATGAAATTAGCATGAAAGCGTGTAGCATCACAGTGAAAGCAGAGGCCATGTTGTTACACTGTACTGTACTGTATGTGTAAGATGTGCCAGTTTGTTCAGAAGATGTTTGTGAGATTCTCATGAAGGTAAATATCGTTGTTCTGCAGACAAACGCTATTGTTCGAGTGCCGAGACATTCTGCCGCACTGAGTTTTGTGTGCTTGCATCATCCGTGGATGTGCCGCAGGAAGGAGATTATTTCATGCTGTGGTTTGCTTTGGTATTTAGGCAGAGAGATAGAAGAGAGAAAGTTATAGAGGGAGTTCGAATTAGTTTGAGAATAAGCCTCACGCTGATACAGACTCAAGGCAGTTTCTAATTAATTTTCTATGCTTCCCGTTTCGTCTGCGTTTGTTTTGTTCCTCTTGAAGGAGAGAGGCTTTTGGACCATATTTTTCATGTTTAAATATTATGCATGGGTCTCATACCAAATAACCAATAGCTATAAAGTAATCTCTTATTGAAGTGACTGTCTAAACACACTACACTTGGGGATATATATATATATATATATATATATATATATATATATATATATATATATATATATATATATATATATACAGGTCCTTCTCAAAAAATTAGCATATTGTGATAAAGTTCATTATTTTCCATAATGTAATGATAAAAATTAAACTTTCATATATTTTAGATTCATTGCACACCATCTGAAATATTTCAGGTGTTTTATTGTTTTAATACTGATGATTTTGGCATACAGCTCATGAAAACCCAAAATTCCTGTCTCAAAAAATTAGCATATTTCATCCAACCAATAAAAGAAGTGTTTTTAATACAAAAAAAAAAGTCAACCTTCAAATAATTATGTTCAGTTATGCACACAATAGTCAATACTTGGTCGGGAATCCTTTTGCAGAAATGACTGCTTCAATGCGGCGTGGCATGGAGGCGATCAGCCTGTGGCACTGCAGAGGTGTTATGGAGGCCCAGGATGCTTCGATAGCGGCCTTAAGCTCATCCAGAGTGTTGGGTCTTGCGTCTCTCAACTTTCTCTTCACAATATCCCACAGATTCTCAATGGGGTTCAGGTCAGGAGAGTTGGCAGGCCAATTGAGCACAGTAATACCATGGTCAGTAAACCATTTACCAGTGGTTTTGGCACTGTGAGCAGGTGCCAGGTCGTGCTGAAAAATGAAATCTTCATCTCCATAAAGCTTTTCAGCAGATGGAAGCATGAAGTGCTCCAAAATCTCCTGATAGCTAGCTGCATCGACCCTGCCCTTGATAAAACACAGTGGACCAACACCAGCAGCTGACATGGCACCCCAGACCATCACTGACTGTGGGTACTTGACACTGGACTTCAGGCATTTTGGCATTTCCTTCTCCCCAGTCTTCCTCCAGACTCTGGCACCTTGATTTCCGAATGACATGCAAAACTGAGCAACAGTCCAGTGCTGCTTCTCTGTAGCCCAGGTCAGGCGCTTCTGCCGCTGTTTCTGGTTCAAAAGTGGCTTGACCTGGGGAATGCGGCACCTGTAGCCCATTTCCTGCACACGCCTGTGCATGGTGGCTCTGGATGTTTCTACTCCTGACTCAGTCCACTGCTTCTGCAGGTCCCCCAAGGTCTGGAATCGGTCCTTCTCCACAATCTTCCTCAGGGGCCGGTCACCTCTTCTCGTTGTGCAGTGTTTTTTGCCACACTTTTTCCTTCCCACAGACTTCCCACTGAGGTGCCTTGATACAGCACTCTGGGAACAGCCTATTTGTTCAGAAATTTCTTTCTGTCTTACCCTCTTGCTTGAGGATGTCAATGATGGCCTTCTGGACAGCAGTCAGGTCGGCAGTCTTACCCATGATTGCGGTTTTGAGTAATGAAACAGGCTGGGAGTTTTTAAAAGCCTCAGGAATCTTTTGCAGGTGTTTAGAGTTAATTAGTTGATTCAGATGATTAGGTTAATAGCTTGTTTAGAGACCCTTTTCATGATATGCTCATTTTTTGAGACAGGAATTTTGGGTTTTCATGAGCTGTATGCCAAAATCATCAGTATTAAAACAATAAAAGACCTGAAATATTTCAGTTGGTGTGCAATGAATCTAAAATATATGAAAGTTTAATTTTTATCATTACATTATGGAAAATAATTAACTTTATCAGAATATGCTAATTTTTTGAGAAGGACCTATATATATATATATATATATATATATATATATATATATATATATATATACCCAAGTGTATATCCTATATATCCTAAAGAGGATACGGAGGAATCCAGCATATGGAGCCAGTATAGTTGTATAAACCAAGTGAAACAAAAGCCACAGAGAACTTAAAACATTGTTTTGTGACTTTTGTTTATTTAGATCCTGTCACAACAGCAGCCAAGGAGAACAACAATACCAGCAGCACTAAAGGTAAAAACAAAAATGTAGAATTTTTTGGGCATTTTAGTCACTTTAAATATTAGAGAGGGCATGCCATGACAAAGCATGTCAAAGAGGAGGGAATGGGATTGAAATACTTGCAAGCCAGATTCAAACTCACCTCTCCTGTATGAGCACCACTGCTCAGTTTGACTTGTTTTTTGGACATGACTCCAATTCAAATACATGGTTTGTTATTTTATATTTCGTACAGATCAAAGCAGAGCTGTGTGTGTGTGTGTGTGTGTGTGTGTGTGTGTGTGTGTGTGTGTGTGTGTGTGTGTGTGTGTGTGTCTGTGTGTGTGTGTGTCTGTGTGCGCGTGCGCGTGTGTGTCTGTGTCTGTGTGCGCGTGCGTGTGTCTGTGTGTGCGTGCGCGTGCGTCTGCGTGTTTGTGTGTGTGTGTGTGTCTGCGTGTGCGTGCGTCTGTGTCTGTGTCTGTGTGTGCGTGTGCGTGTGTGTGCATTTTCAGATAAATTATTTTTTATGGCCTTTTAGTTACTTTATTTATCTAAAAGTTGGATAGAGAAAATACAGGAACCAGGATCAGAGATGTCACCCAGTCATTTCTGATCATGTGCGTTAACCACTAGGTCACCATTCCAATTCAAATGCATGGTTTATTATTCATACAGAAGAAAGAAGAGCATGTGTGGATGCATTTGTTAATTTGAATTGTTCGAATGGACTTTTTTGACTCTTTTTTCTTTTTCTTTTTTTTGACAGTTGAGAGGCACATGAGATAACAGGGAAAACAAGTGGGAATGGTCGTAAATGTTGCACTGCCTCAAATTCTTGCTTTTTTATTTATATGTAAGAAAGGAGAGTGTTTTTTTATGTATTTTCAGTAGAAGCATGCACAGGTGGATCTCGTCATCCTGAGCTCTGTTGAATCCTCTGTTGCCTCAGGCATAGCCTTTAGCATCCGTTGCATTTACTTCAGCTAGCAGAAGCACAGTAGCCAATGAGATGTCACCCAGTGGCGTCTAACTTTTAATTCTCTGATCTCGAGTCATTCATTTCCTTCTATCTGCCTTGTTCCCTCTCATTCCCTTGTTTTTTCTGTCTCTCCTCTAGTTGATGTGAAAGCCCAGGACAAGAGCTCACAAGAGCCCGAATCAACTCCAACAGACAGCAGACCAAATTCCCAAGGTAAAAGCAATAAATCAATAGAAGCTGTGAGAAACATACTCATGTAAATGTCCCAGTCTCTTTCATTATCCTTCTCATTCAACTAAAAGCTTGCAACTTTTTCTGTCCCTTACCCACATTTCCTTCACTTCCTTTCTCTCTCATTCACTTTCTCTCTGCTGATCTGGAACTGCGGAGTGACCCTGATTTTTTCCGAGTAAACGTGTTGGCATGCCTCCTTAAATTGAGTTTGATGAATTACCTGCATGCCCACCTCACGGACATTAATAAATCAAACACAAAGCGTGTGTGATCGGAGCGCAGAGATGACGCAGTGCGAGAAAGCTGATAAATCATGTGTGATAAGAGTTTTGCTGTGCTGTCATTTCGGGAACCCTGGGGTCAGCTTCCCTCTTAGGGCCGCACATACAAACTCCCAGCATGCCATTTATATTCATTCCCTTTACGTTTGACAGGAAAATATTTAGTACAGTATCTTTATGTGAACTTTATGTGGGTGTCTATACAAATGGAGGTATTGATTGACTGTATTATTGACTTATTATTGTATAGTACTTGAACATTGTATATTAATATTGATGCCAAAATGAAATTGAAGTCAAAACAGACTTGAAATTAGAGCAAGTTTGAATGAAGCAGGGATGTGATTTACCGACCTGAAAAGTGTGACCCACGTGAATTGCGTAGATCTGAAAAAAATTTTGTTGGGATTAGGATGATTGAAATCGCGAAAAGTCCTCAAACAATTACTAAATAAACTGAAAATGTTGTGTTTTCTAAAACATTTAGTTCATGCATGGATTGCTTCTGACGGCGCTGCAGGACACCCTTAGCATGTAAGCTAGGGTTCAAAACGCCAAATGCAAGTAAAAATTGCCATTGGAACGGTGTTCCTCACCTGTTGCCCAGTAACTTTTTTATGCCAGTGCATGGTTGTAAGCTGCTGCAATCATATGAATATATAGTCTGATGCGCTGCATGTTTCAGAGTAAAGCCAAAGCACAGCACTGTGTTTCAGTTCACAGTAAATGCTACTCTGCAGGTGCTGTGTGTTTGAGTCGCTTATATTTTGCATTTGAAAATAAAACGTGTGCCAACCATCTTCCCAAATTTGTAGTCAACAAAGAGAAGTGTTAAGGTCTCTCTGCGGTTTACCGACAAAATAAAAGCTCAGTGGTTTAACATTTGAAAGCAAAGAAATGAAGACAATCATAAATGTTAGTATTGTAATTTTACTGTTGTTCTGTAAAATAAAATAAAGCAATAATATAATACCAATTATTGTGGTTATTAATAATAATAATAATAATAATAATAATAATGATAATATAAATAATACTTATAACAATTATATTAATAATTTTATTATAACATATTATATTATTATATATTATTGCTATTATGATTATTAAATACTCGATTTTTAAATTGACTGTACAATAGTATGTTTTGCAATAGTAAGATTTTTTTTTAATGTAAGAAAATGTAGAATATTTTTAATAATAATAATTGCGGGGGGGTCCTTTTTTGTCTTTAGCTGATCACATGCCTGATGATGCGTCAAGCTAACGGAACACAAAGAACATTAAAAAATATTAATTTTGATAAAATATTTGAATAATATATAGTTATAAAATATGGTAATGATATAATAATTTTTTATATAGTATAAATATTTTAATGCCGTGTGTGTGTGTGTGTGTATGCGTGTGTGTGTGTGTGTGTGATTGGAAGTGGGTGGTTTGACAAAGAAAAAAGTAAATAGGCTCAATTTTTGTTTCATGTTGAAACAATTCTGTCAGTGTTGTGCATTAGTCCAGGTAAATTGTTTGTTTGTTAACATTCTTTTTATATGTTTGCTTTCTCCAAGACGGCCAAGGCGATGAGAGCGCGCAGGAATGAGACGACAATCAGCCTCATAGGAGCGAGTGCCGGCAAACTGTGTGAAGGCAAACATCACACCAATTTTGTCCCACGCCAGGGAGTCGCCCACAAGCACTGGGAAAAGCCCAACTTCATTCACCATCTTTCCTTCTATTCAACCTGTATTTCCTTTCCACTTCTTCATACTGATAATAAATCAAATATATAGCTATATATAAAAATGAGAGTTTGAATCCGAGAGAGTGCAGGGATTGTGGAACTAGAGGAGGGCTGCTATACCTCACTTGACATGCTGCTTGATCAATAGTTGTTGTTGTTTTTAAATATGGCATCCTGTTGCTGGATTTGAACTGGTTTAAATTAGGCAGAAACACATCCAAAAATCACCCAGACACTTTTAGTTACAAGCTGATTTGCAATACTATACAGTAGATGAAGTGTAATTTTCCTTCCTGCAGAGTACAGTAATGTAAAATTCAGACTAAATAAGATTCGGTTTCGCGGTCCTGTCCATCGATTAAGTTTTCTTTTAGGTGAAAACACTAAAATGGCTGTAAACGTGCCGTTTGCACACGAGTGAGTGTGTGTATATACGATGAAGTCACTTTAAAGAGGCTTTCGCTTTGTGTTTGAGCTTCAGAACCAAGTCAGGTCAAACGAGGAGAACATCGCTTGATTTTAATCTCCGATGGAGTGGTGACATTCCTCCGTACTGCACGCTATATAACAGAGGCATTGAAACGACACGACGCTTGCAGAGCCTCCGTTTAATCTCTCAAAAGAGCATTGATCATGTTTCATCTTCAAAGCTGCTCTGTCTGCTGCGATTGCCTGTTAAAAAAGGAAAACCTCTGTTGTGTCAGACTGACGTGGTCGTTTTTGATGAGTGCGCTAACAAATCTATTCCCTCAAGTGTATCTAGATGCATGCCAGCATTGTTTGAAATGTTTTATTTACAGTCCCTCTCTCTCTATCGGTCTCCCTCCCTGTCACATGCATAAACACATATCATGTGCAAGCTCTCAATATTTTTACCAGATTGTCTCTGCATCTCCAAAAATCTGCCTTACTTCATGAGATAGGTAGTATATAATCACAAATTGGTGATGGCAAAAAATAAATAAAAAGCAAATAGTAAGTGTTTGGCTTTGAATGAATTAAATGCTAATTAAGATGATGAGTGATGCATTTCTTTTAAACAAATAAAAACTGTTTTTCTGTCTTTTTGTTTGGGTTTTAATTTGGTTGTTTGGTTTTCTTGCATATGATATTTTTTTGGTTGATAATGATTAAAAAGTGTATTCAAAAGGTTAATTTACTCCTTAAAGTGGTGCCATACTGTATATCAGATGAACTTATGCCTTCATCCTTTGATGTTTGCTTTGCTATAAAACAACTATGAATAAAGTTATAAAGTTGTTTCCCTGGGCATGATGTCTGTGTGTTCCTTTGACAAAAACCCAATAGGATTTTTCCAGTGGCTTTTGGATTACTGCAGAAGATAGGTTCTGTGACGACATAACTTTTATGAATTTTGAAGCATAAAGACAATCGTCAGAAGTCAAAAGCTAAACTACACCACTGACGCATGACTTCAACATCACCATCACTAAGCTTCTAGCAACTCTTTCAAGTCTTTACAAAACATTTTCCCTGAAAGATCGAGTTTTAATAGTTTGCAAGAGAGTGATCATAAACACGAGGATGTGAAAGCAGACTAGATAGAGGAAATTAGTTTACCTGTTCGACTGATGATGTTTAATATCCCCGAAAACCTCTGTAGTCCCATTTAGCCACTTTAACAACAGATTTTAGATGTAACTAACTGTCTAACTAACTCTCACCTGTGCTGCTCTATAACAATAAGGACAACAGCCCTTAAATGTATGTCACAGGTAAACACATTCACCTTATCAATAGCTCTCAGTAGACCGACCTCCACCACAGGCACAGAGAGACTCCAGCAGCCAGAGAGACACATGGAGCCTGTTCACAAGGTTCTCATTGTGGTTTGCGGTAATTACTTTGCTGATAACTTGTCCCCAGGGGTGTTACTATGAATTAGTACACACACACACACACAGTAAATGATTTGTGTCACTTTGCTTTTCTCCTCAGCGAGAGGACACTGAATCACCAGGATACTGTTGGATCCACAAGGACCGTTGACTTTTAACGATCACTTGCTAGAGAGAAATTGAAAGGTGCAAAATTAGAGAATGTAACATGGTGGATTTGAACATGCAAAACAAACAATCACTTTAAATGAATCCATGAATAACTTGTTTGTGAGAAAGCTATCAAAAGATCCAGGTTGTAGATGGTGGTAAATATGCATTACAATTCATAGATAAAATGGTCCAGATCTGTGGCTTCTCAGCACGAGTCATTCTTTTGCTCCCTGGTTCCCTGCTGCTACCACTAACACACCATATATTTCCATAACAAATTCCCCCTTCTAGATAGGCTGAATAAAAGAACCCTGGCAGCCCAGCGGGACATTTGCACAGGACCCGTACCTCAGCTGTGCTGCATGCGATGAGGAACAGAGCAATGCAGCGAGAAAAAGAACAACAGAGAGAAAGTGAAGGATATATGCAGCTCATATGAATCTCTTTGGCTGGTGCATAATGTATCGCCTCTGATTCCAGGCAGCATTTCTGATGTGTTGTTGGTTTTGACAGTGTGCACTTCTGGGAGGTGTTAGAACACAGAACAATGTTTTTTCTGTACAGTCTTGCTCTAGATCATGCATACTTTGTAGCCATACTAAAATTATCTGTTATTCAGGATAGTTGACCTTTAACATTTTCAACCATTTTTTTGTTTTTGTAAACTAATTTGTCCTTTTTTTTTTTTCAGAGGTCCAAAATGGAAACAGCACAGTATACCAAATACATAAAATTGAAGCAACTCTAGTAACAGGTTAGTATTCCTGATGCATAGGATAGCATAGTTGTTGCATAGTTCCAGACAGATCACAGTGGTAACATCAGATGAGTAAATTAAAAGTTACAAATATGTAATGAAGTATAAAACCCAGTATATATTCATCACATTCCAAAGTTATCTAATACAGGCTTCCATATTTTCCTAAATATTTCTAGCTTGTGGTTATTGATAAATCGTAACTTCTTAATATAAATAATGTTCACTAGTTCACTCATCGAAAGAAGAATGTCATATACACCTAGATGGCTTGAGGATGAGTAAATCATGGGCTAATTTTCATTTTAGAGTAAACTATCCCTTTAAAACTAGAGTGAAATTAACACAATTCTCAATCAGGATCAGTTTGATCAATATTAGAGTGTCCTTGTCCACTCTAATATTGGGGAATCCACTCTAATATTAACAGAATCCAATGAGGGTGAGAGAGAATAAATTATAAATGTGTATATTGTTTATCTTATTTTATTACTTTGCACCTTATTTTAAAACAATTGTATTGCTATTAGAATAATGCTTTGGCAAAATTGTATGTAATAAAGCCTTTTATACGTATTTTATCACATTATAATGTTTCTTAGATATAAACACATAAGCATTACGATGTGATAAAAAGGAGCTTCTGCTTACTGTGGAAACACCAGTGGAATGAGCACTATAGGGAACACTAACCTAAGGGGAAACAAACTTCGTCAGAACCATACAGTATGAAAAGTCTGTGAAACTAATTAAAGTGATAGTTCATGCAAGAATGAAAATTGTGTGAAACGCCCAAAAAATATAAAAAAAATTCAATCATGAGTAAATGGTGACAGAATATTCATTTGGGGGTGAGTTATTCTCTTAAGAGTTTTCTGACCTCTCTCTGTAACTGTCATTTTGACTAGCACCGGCTCCTTTGTGATTATAATTCAGACGTTGGTGTTTAAACCTGCAGGTACAGTAGATCTGGGCTGTGGTTTACAGACAGCGAGACAACATGAGTGCTGACAGCAGTGCAGCCTTTTCTCCTCATTTTCTGTTCTGGAGTTAAAAGCTTGCTGTCATTACGAACAAACCCACCTCTGGTTAAGTCAGTGGCTCTGGCATAAAGCTGATGAGAATCAAGATCACAATTATGATTTTCTTTCCATTTTATTCTCGTCATCCAGAACAGCAGTGCTTCCCCCCTCTAATAGTCTCAAATTACAGGCTGGATCGCTCAGTCATTACTGGAGGACTCAATTACTTTGTGAGAGGTGTGCTTGATTCCTAAATTACTATCTCTGCAAAAAGACCTGAACAATTTCTATGCATCAAGTAATATTTTTTTCACTGTCTTCTTTTGCTCACTTGAGACTTGTAAAAAAAAAAAAATTGTTTTCATATAGAACAACTGATGCTATATTCACCACAGGTGTAACAAATTTACACCTGTGGTGAATATAGCATCAGTTGTTCTATATGAAAACAATTTAAAATAAAAGTAAAAAATCTGCTCATCTATAGCTTCTCTTTCTCTGCCTTCAGTTCATTTTAATCTGAACATTATTTGGCCAGCTCTCAATTCATCTTACACACCTCGTTTAAGATCCCTTTTTTTCCTGATACAAGGCCATCATTTCTCCCGAAACCAATATAGATCCTAACCACTGTATTCAAGACTTCCATCAGCCCTTGATAATGCTGCTTTTGAATATCTGTCAGGGCGCTGTCACTCCGCTATAAACTTCATGCTCCATATGTCTATTCCCCCCATATCCCACAGAAGAAAATAAGAAAGGGGAGAGCAAAAAAAAGAATTTGCCAGAGTGAGGAAGTGAAAGGAGAAATCAATTGGCACCATTCTAAAGAGTCTCAAACACGTCCTATCTCCAGGTGTGTGTCAGACAGAGAGACGGGTTCGTCCCCGGGGCCCCTGCCATGGATCCCAGCAGAGGACATAAGATTGCCTGACACAAAGCATTCACTTGTCACTCTCCTGAAGAGAGACGGGCCACCTCCTGTCCAGTCGGAGCTGCTGGCATGATTGATCATCTAAAGATGGAGGACAGCACAAGAACTGAGAAATTAGTCGGTGTTTAGTAGTAGCAGACTGAGTGCTGACCACCTGCCAGAAGAGTGATGGGAGCAAACTGTCTAGTCCACTTGATAGTGGTATGGTATTAAACTGCATTTGCAAAAAAAATAATTAATCAGATTTGGGACACTTTTGCCTGCAGTCCGAAAAGGGGTCACAGTTTAACTAACAAACCATGTTCATTTATGAACGAGCATGACCTGTGTTCCTACATTCACAGTGTTTACATAACATACGTTGCTCTCTCATCTGATGTTTTCCTGTTCTTTGTATCTCACCCATCACTTCTTATTTAAGGGGTTTGTGCTTAGGCTTGTTGCACCCTGCCAAGACTACACAACATTCTGGAGAGCTATACAACGGCATGACTGATTAAAGGAGAGAACTATATCGTTCTTCGTCGTTAATCATTAATAATCCAATAATTATAGAGGGAAAAAAATGGAGCAGCAGTGTATGTCTGAATAACATGATATCAATTTATCCACACACTGAATGATCTTTCAGAATACAGCATTATATGCTACATGGCCAAAAGTATGTGGAAATCCCCTTCACAGTTAAGGGTTTCAGCTACACCTAATACTAGTGCAGAGTGTGCATAAAATCAAGCATCGATACAACTGTGCATGCCATGTTCTTAGACAAATATATTTAGTTGAAATTAAGATACCTGGTAACGCATGATAATTCACAAAGCAAGTTTCATACAGAAATGTCTTCTAGAGGAAAGCCTCAATATTCTATTGGTTCAGCAAGCACGTGCAAAAGCTGAGGTCGTTCAGGTACTTTTTTTCCCTAAATGAAATTAATAAATGTATTCCGTAAGGGTGCATTAAACTGATCAAAAGTGACAGTAAAGACATTTAAATTGTTACAAAAGATTTCTTTTTTTAAATAAATGATATTGTTGTGAACTATGTTTATCAAATAATCCTGAAAATGTATCACAGTTTCCATTAAAATATTAAGCTACTGTTTTCAACAGTTTTCTGTTTTGTGTGTGTGTGTGTGTGGGTGTGGGTGTGCGCGTGTGTGTGTGTACCTACTTAACTATATTGTGGGGACAAACCTGTACCCAGAAGTGACCAAAACCTGACAAAATCTCCAAAAATAAAACTCTAGGGACGTCCGCATTTGTAAATATGGTATAAAAATAAAGTAATTAAAGGGTTTTTTTTTTATTTAAAAATGCAGAAGATTTTGTGTGATTGGAAGGTTTAGTGTAGCAGGATAGAATATACAGTTTTTACAGTATAAAAACCATTACGTCTATGGCATATCCCCATTTACATTTATTTACATAGTAAACGTGTGTGTATGTGCGTGTTAATATTCAGTAGCATTGCTGAAACTGGATGAGGGTCCATTTCTACAAGAACTAAATTTAAAATATTTTACGTATTTATTTTAAGAATTGCACAGATTTTCATTAGTGTTATCTGCTCAATACTATTAGTGAATACCATTAAATAAATATAGTGTATAAGTATTAGTGTAATATGTTTAACTTTATAGAAAACTTTATATTTAAAGGGTTAGTTCACCCAAAAATGAAAATGCTGTCAGTAATTACTCTCCCTCATGTTGTTTGAACCCTGTAAGACTTTCGTTCATCTTCGGAACACAAATTAAGATATGTTTTTATTAAATCTGAGCGCTGGATCACTCCTCCATAGGCTTCTATGGGATTGAAACTTGACGGCACAGAGAAGTTATTAAAGACATCGTTAAAATAGTCCAAGTGACTACAGTGGCTCAATCTTAAGTTTATCAAGCGATAAGAATACTTTTTGTGCGCAAAAAAACAAAACAAAAATAACGTCTTTATTCAACTATTCGTTTTCTTCTCTGTGGGCCTCGAGTGAGTTCACGTAGTGTAACAGCGCAGCGCTTCTGTGTTGTACATCACACGCATCACACACATGACCAGGTTCGGCCAATAGTGAGCCTACGTGTGACGTACAACACAGAAGCGCTGCTTCTTTTAATAACTTTTCTGGGCTGGCAAGTTTCAATCCCATAGAAGCCTATGGACTAGTATGGAGGAGTGAATCAGCTCTCAGATTTAATCAAAAATATCTTAATTCGTGTTCCGAAGATGAGCGAAAGTCTTACGGGGTTAGAACAACATGAGGGTGAGTAAATACTGACAGAATTTTCATTTTTGGGTGAACTATCCCTTTAACTATGAACTTAAGTTATAAAACTAACTTGAGATCAGTTTCAGCCTGGTTCACTTGAGATCAACTCTCCTAGTGTCAAACCACTGATATTTCAAAACTTTTCAAAACATTATGACGTAACTAAGCCTTGCTTGTTGATTTTTTATCGTTTGGTTAGTTTGATACAAGGTCTGAAAACATTCGTAAAGGTTTCAAAGCTTTGTGATTCAGTGTTTCAAGCGTCCATCACTACGAATGGTAAGTTACATTTAACATGAAATGGCTAGTTAGCAGTTAACTGCAAGAGATTCATTTGATGTAGTGTGACGTTTATTTGTATGTGGGTTTACTCAATTCAGTTAGGTTTCTGCTATACAAAATGTTTGAGTTGAGTTTGCATTTTAATGTTAAGATTTCTTTTTTTCTATAATATGAAACCATTGTCCACAACTAAATTAAGTTCAGGAAAATACTTTTTTTTTAAGTGTAGATCACACACAAAGACACAAAGTGCTTGACTTTTCTCGTTATCTGCTTCAAATCCAATAGAGATTATATCGAATAGAGATTGTATGTCAAGCATGTGATTCATGAATTGGTGATCGAAACCAAAAGGTGATGGAATTCGTGTCTCAAATGACAATGAAACAAAGGCTCAAAGGTCAGAGGTTTCTTAATGGGAATTTCTAGCAAGGGAATATTAGTATCTGGCATCCAAGAAATAACAGACTACATGCAATCCATACACAAGCAGGATGTCAGGGACCAAGTCAATGGCATTTGTGCATGCACCACAGGCTGCCGTGCCCCAGGCTTTGAGACCATGCAGACATTTCATTATCTAGAGACAGCATTCCCTCCGCTGAACCCTGAACCTGCAGCATTATATAACAAAATTGATGATCAATGGTATACAGCTCAGCCTGGATCCTGTCTCGCTTAGTGCTGAGGGTTACATTGGCAACACCTGGAAAGCCACTTCCTCTGAGTTAGGTTTCATTAGGTGTTGCTTTATACTTGGTGCTAAAATGGAATGTAAAGACTCGAGGTTTGCCAAATGAGACTTCAGATGAATTCTCTAAAAGCTGTTAGGGTGCAATCGGCCCTGAGATTAGTATAGATGAATCTGAAAGGTCATCTACTTAGTGCCTGTGATCATTTGATTTAAAGGCAGAAACAGTCACAAACGTGGCTGAAAAGTAAATAAATAAATAACACAAGTGTGGGGGAATTAAAAACATCCAGGACTAATTTACTCAATGTCAAGTCATTCCAAAGCTATATGTCTGTATGAACTGACTTATGAACTGAATATTCTGGCAGGTTTTTTCCCATGTAATGAAAGTAAATGAATATTGACTTTAAAGCTCCAAAAATAATAATGATAAAATAATAATAATAAATCAAAAAATTTGTCAATATTACTTGTGCACTAAGTTTTCTGAAGCAATACAACAGCCTTGCACGAGAAACAGGCTAATACATAAGTTATTTCCTGGCTGTCCTTGGACATTCATGAGTTGACAAAGAAGTGGAGGCGGATCTTATCACCGAATAAGTCGATCCATATCACAGAAATGGTGTCAGAGTTATATTCTGTTTCATTGTGTTTCCCTCTGACCTAGTTTTCCTGAGTTTTTTGATTAATCATTTTGTTCACATTTTGTCTCATTTCTTTTTTTGTTGCTGTTTTATACCCTGTGTCCTCCCTCATTCTCTGTCCGTTCCCGTTAATGTAACGTTGTGTTAAGTTAGTTTTCCCAGCCTGATCTCCTGAGCTTGTCATTAAAGACTGTTTGATTTATTCTCCTTCGTCTTTGTGCTTTTAACACAACCAACCCCTGACAAAAGAACAGACCTAACATTGATTTTTTTAAACAGTTTTTCCCTTTTGTGTATTTTAGTTTTTCCTCTCCATGGACCTACCAGGCATCCAACTTCTCCGCCTGGAGCAGGGAGACCGTCCGCTGGAAGAGCACACATGGGACTCCCTCCATCTGGCGTGCCTTGCGCACTACCCGGACAGCTCGCTTTGTCCTTTTTTCTACGCCAGCCTGAGCGAGCGGTCCAAGGCATGCATTCCAGCGAGGGTGAGTAGATAATGGAAACTCAGAACTGATCTTGGAGATTTAAAACATCAAGATACACATAAGAACATTATAAAAATGCTTCAAAATATTCTTTCAATCACTAAAAAAGTATAAAAGTAATAAAAGGATTAGCAGAGTTCATGTTTGCTACAAACCTTAAGATTAAGATACCTACCATATGAGGTTTAAAAAAAAAAAAAACAGACACACTATGTAAAAAAAAAAAAAAAACAATAATAAATTGACGTATCAAGACAAATTTGTCCTTGAAGTTTTAAGAGCATTTTAGGCTTTCGGCTTTTCCTCACAGCCTTTAACAGCATTTTGCTAGCAGTGTGGAGTCAGGCTCAGACAGAAAGTGATATTTGGTGGCTTGAGATGGTTGGGAAGATGATGTGTTGTTAGTGGGGTGAGACTGAGGCCTCAGACTCAGCTGGCTGTTGGTGTAATTGGGGAGGTCGGGAGGGGGGCCGCCACGGCTGGTCGGACCCATATGCAGGGCATGGTGGTGGGGGATCCGAGCCAAAGTCTTCTCCCTGCTGGTGGACATGCTCCAGCACATGATGCTGCTGGTGCCCAACACCTCATGCTGCCGGCCAGCTGTCATTCCTCTAACAGACCCTGACGCCCCAGTCATGCCTATTCATGACAACGCCTGATAGAAACCATGCAGCAAAGCCAAGCTATGTGATTATAAAAATGATCAAGGTATATTCTACACCTTTGAAGTAATTCTGAAGTAACTTTAGCTGTCGTTGCAGACAAAGCAGCTGAATAGGCATTTATATTTAAATGTGTGGCAGTTTAAATTTATATGTTCCAGCATTCTTGGTAAATAGTTCTGATTGGCTGTCCGTGCTGCAATGCACTATGGGTATATGCTATACTGCTCTCACTCTTTTGCAGAAGTGTAGTATCATTAATGGTGTTCTTATTGACACGCACTCCTGTTTTAAACTTAAATTGTTTACAGATTATTTTAGCATAGAAAATATATAAGCATCTCATTATAATGGAGGCCTGTTTCTGACGTTGAGTGAAAATATGATTCTGTAAGTCATAATATTGAGTCAGTAATTATTAGTCATT
Organism: Siphateles boraxobius; assembly: GCF_051911475.1. Lineage (NCBI taxonomy): Eukaryota > Metazoa > Chordata > Actinopteri > Cypriniformes > Leuciscidae > Siphateles > Siphateles boraxobius. Next base: position 8,584,440 of record NW_027508811.1, on the reverse strand, counting down.
ATGAAAAAGATTAATAATTAGATTTTTGGCAATACTTTACTTAAAGCCTTTATGTATAATTACATTATACATAAAGTATAATATATTATATTGTATTGCATACTATAATATACAATACAATATATTGTATATATATATATATATATTGTATATTATATTGTATTGTATTACAATACTATAATATACTGTATTGTTCATAAACAATTGTTATTGAAGTTAAAGTGCACTATAATATTTGCAGATTCCTTGTTACATCTCAAATTGGTTGTTTGTCATGCGTTCTTTTTTTTTTTAGTTGTTCAATGAAAAGATAATTATTATAATGTATTATAACCATGGTTACAATTATTCATGAGACTATGCTATGCATTATAAGTGCATTACAAGGTATAATTAATGCATTGAATATAAAGCTAAAGTTTTTTTCTTCTAAATTTTACAATATCTTAAAATAAATATGAGAAAGTTTCTCATTATTATAAGATACCAAGAAATAATTAGGGGTATGTTTCTTGTTATTATGAGATCCTAAGCCATTATTATGAGAAATGTTCTCAATATAATGAGATGAATGAGTTTCTCATTATCATGAACTACAACATCTTTTTTTTAACTTTTTAACTGTGGCAAAAACGGATTTCCATACATTCGAAATATTACAAGAAAATCTAGTATTTAAAGTCAATTAAATTTAATAACATATACAATTTTTTATTTAATGAATTATCTATTTTTGCTTTTAAGTTTCCATAAATGGTCTGGTTCGATTTCATTTGGCATCAAGTTATCTTAAGAGTATATTAATTTCAAACTTTTTCTATGAAACATCCGTCAATGCAAACACTCTAATAGACATTTGAATAGGCTATATGTTTAATTCTAATGGATAATAACGAAAGTCTAATTTTGTTTTTGACCAGTGGTGATGTGCCGTTTACCAGGTGACATGTGCCACAATTAGAAGTGTGATGAAAATTGAGGTGAAGCTGCTGGCACAGATGCTCCCACCCCTGCCACTCTATCTCCACCAGAGCTCCCGGCCGCCCGGCTGCCCACTCGAGCGTGTGTCAGGAGAGGAATCGATTCCCTTCACACTGGGCGCTATATTAATTAATGCTCCTCACTCCTCTGTCACAGTCCCTCTCGCCTTTTTCCTGTTTTTCTTCTTCTTGTTCCACTTCTCTGCTTTTTTTCTCTCATCTCCGGACCACTTCCCGTTTTAAAGACTATTAAAGATCACAAGGCTGCCTTCTCTTTGTAATAAAACACCCCGGAAGAAAACAATAGTTTAGTAGATTAATCCTGATAATCATCATAAACACATGAAAAAGGAGATATATCCTCTCAGCATCAATGTGCCATTTTTTATTTATACTCACTGTCTTTTTCAGCAACCAGATGTCTGCAGGGCACAATTTCATTTATAAGAGAAAGACAGAAAGCGATAGCGATTGGAGAACTGTAGTTCGCTACTGCCCCCATCTGACTGCCGAAGTGCATATCAGTTTATCCCTGTATGAGGAGGACACATGCAGAGATTGAACATTCAGGTATTTAACACGTTTAAAGACATGTAAGAAAATCATATTATACACTATGGCCGCACCAAACATTTTATACACACCATTTGCAACTACACTTCATCTAGGAGAAACTATATACCTTATGCACCAGAGAAACGAGGGCCCCGCCATCTTTAGAATATTGTCTTTGAACTTCCGTTTTTGCGGTCGCTCTGCATATTTCTATGGCATCGCTGTCCAGGAGTAATAAGCTGGTGAAGTGGATTTACTTATTGTAGAGTTAACGAAAGTTATCATGAGCATTGTAATGTTTATCATAAGCATTATAAAGCATATGTCTTAACAAATGGACATTTGATTTTTTTTTAACGAGCCGTTCATTCATAACTACCCAAGATCGCTGTGAAAATACAGACC